>NC_034184.2:81464976-81654976 GCF_002021735.2 Oncorhynchus kisutch
AGTGACTTACAGTAGTGAGCGCATAAAATGTTAGTACTTCTTTTTCAAACTGGTCCCCTGTGAGAATCGAACCCACAACCCTGGCGTTGCACGTGCCATGCTCTATCGACTGAACCACACAAGAGACACCAAACAGAAGAAAACGTACTGCAACGCGCCGCTACGGGGACTAACAAATGTTTTACTACAGTGGGCACTATGAATGCACCCTTGACCCTTGACAGGCGATGAAACAACATTCTGGAATTAAAACGCAGCACAGGATATCTTTGGGGGGATATATCTGCACAGTATGTTTGTGAATCAAAAGGATCTCTACGGGTTCAACTAATTTACCAAGGGCTGTTCCAGGGGCCGAACTCACTCCCCGACTCCATCATGGACAGGCCAAGAATCTCGTGGTCGTTGATCTGCACAGGGGCTTTCTTCTCCAGTTTCTCTATCTTTTCTGACATCTGAAAAGATAGAGAAAAACTTAAATCAGAGAGAAAGGACAGTCGCGACGAAGCAGGACCGAGGAGCAACCTTGTGCTGCGTGACCTAACAGCAAGATAACACACACAGGCATATCCAGTCTGCTATCTAGCCTAGTCAACCTTCAACAACATCTGTGGGGAGTCAAAGAGCTTTATGGTAGGCTAATTGAGCTAGCATAGACAATAAACTGACTAGGTCTACAATATATGGGGCGACAGGGTAGCCTGGTGGTTAGAGCGTTGGACTAGTAACCGGAAGGTGGCAAGTTCAAACCCCTGAGCTGCCCCTGAACAAGCAGTTAACCCACTGTTCCTAGGCTGTCATTGAAAATAAGAATATGTTCTTAACTGACTTGCCTAGTTAAATAAAGATTTTAAAAAATAATATATATATATACATACACTGATGTGAATTCTGAAACCCCAAGACTGTTGATTGAGCCCACTGCTTTAGCTTCACTAAATCAACAACTATGTAACTAGTAACAAGCAGAAGCAGGTGTGTTGTGGTGTGAGAGTACCTGTGTAGATCAGCTGTAAAAAGCCCAATTTACCTACCTCATCAGCTGTTGTGGTGTGAGAGTACTTGTGTAGACCAGCTGTAAAAAGCCCAATCTACCTACCTCATCCCCATATTGTTTTCATTTACTTTTCTACTCTTTTACACACCATTATTTCTACTTGTACATCCCCATCTGCTCATCTATCACTCCAGTGTTAATCTGCTAAATTGTAATTACTTTGCAACTATGGTCTATTTATTGCCTTACCTCTTCACACCATTTGCACACACTGTATATAGACTTTATTTTTTTCTTATTGTGTTATTGACTGTATGTTTGTTTACTCCATGTGTAACTCTGTGTTGTTGTTTGTGTCGCATTGCTTTGCTTTATCTTGGCCAGGTCGCAGTTGTAAATGAGAACGTGTTCTCAACTGGCCTACCTGGTTAAATACATTTAATTGGTGTGGTGTGTGTGTAGATCAGCCTTTGTGGTGTGTGTGTGTGTGTGTGTTTGTGTGTGTGTGTGTGTGTAGATCAGCTGTTGTGGTGTGTGTGTGTTTGTGTGTGTGTGTGTGTAGATCAGCTGTTGTGGTGTGTGTGTGTGTGTGTGTTTGTGTGTGTGTGTGTGTAGATCAGCTGTTGTGGTGTGTGTGTGTGTGTGTGTGTGTGTGTGTGTGTGTGTGTGTGTGTGTGTGTGTGTGTGTGTGTGTGTGTGTGTGTGTGTGTCCAAAAATGATGCAGAAAAATTAATCCATGCTTTTGTCACTTCTAGGTTAGACTACTGCAATGCTCTACTTTCCGGCTACCCGGATAAAGCACTAAATAAACTTCAGTTGGTGCTAAATACGGCTGCTAGAATCCTGACTAGAACCAAAAAATTTGATCATATTACTCCAGTGCTAGCCTCTCTACACTGGCTTCCTGTCAAAGCAAGGGCTGATTTCAAGGTTTTACTGCTAACCTACAAAGCATTACATGGGCTTGCTCCTACCTATCTCTCTGATTTGGTCCTGCCGTACATACCTACACGTACGCTACGGTCACAAGACGCAGGCCTCCTAATTGTCCCTAGAATTTCTAAGCAAACAGCTGGAGGCAGGGCTTTCTCCTATAGAGCTCCATTTTTATGGAACGGTCTGCCTACCCATGTCAGAGACGCAGACTCGGTCTCAACCTTTAAGTCTTTACTGAAGACTCATCTCTTCAGTGGGTCATATGATTGAGTGTAGTCTGGCCCAGGAGTGGGAAGGTGAACGGAAAGGCTCTGGAGCAACGAACCACCCTTGCTGTCTCTGCCTGGCCGGTTCCCCTCTTTCCACTGGGATTCTCTGCCTCTAACCCTATTACAGGGGCTGAGTCACTAGCTTACTGGGGCTCTCTCATGCCGTCCCTGGAAGGGGTGCGTCACCTGAGTGGGTTGATTCACTGATGTGGTCATCCTGTCTGGGTTGGCGCCCCCCCTTGGGTTGTGCCATGGCGGAGATCTTTGTGGGCTATACTCGGCCCTGTCTCAGGATTGTAAGTTGGTGGTTGAAGATATCCCTCTAGTGGTGTGGGGGCTGTGCTTTGGCAAAGTGGGTGGGGTTATATCCTTCCTGTTTGGCCCTGTCCGGGGGTGTCCTCGGATGGGTCCACAGTGTCACCTGACCCCTCCTGTCTCAGCCTCCAGTATTTATGCTGCAGTAGTTTATGTGTCGGGGGGCTAGGGTCAGTTTGTTATATCTGGAGTACTTCTCCTGTCCTATTCGGTGTCCTGTGTGAATCTAAGTGTGTGTTCTCTAATTCTCTCCTTCTCTCTCTCGGAGGACCTGAGCCCTAGGACCATGCCCCAGGATTACCTGACATGATGACTCCTTGCTGTCCCCAGTCCACCTGGCCGTGCTGCTGCTCCAGTTTCAACTGTTCTGCCTTCTTATTATTCGAACATGCTGATCATTTATGAACATTTGAACATCTTGGCCACGTTCTGTTATAATCTCCACCCGGCACAGCCAGAAGAGGACTGTCCACCTCACATATGCTCTCTCTAATTCTCTCTTTTTTTCTCTCTCTCGGAGGACCTGAGCCCTAGGACCATGCCCCAGGACTACCTGACATGATGACTCCTTGCTGTCCCCAGTCCATCTGACCGTGCTGCTGCTCCAGTTTCAACTGTTCTGCCTTATTATTATACGACCATGCTGGTCATTTATGAAGATTTGAAAATCTTGGCCATGTTCTGTTATAATCTCCACCCGGTACAGCCAGAAGAGGACTGGCCACCCCACATAGCCTGGTTCCTCTCTAGGTTTCTTCCTAGGTTTTGGCCTTTCTAGGGTGTTTTTCCTAGCCACCGTGCTTCTACACCTGCATTGCTTGCTGTTTGGGGTTTTAGGCTGGGTTTCTGTACAGCACTTTGAGATATCAGCTGATGTACGAAGGGCTATATAAATAAATTTGATTTGATTTTGATGATTTGTTTGTGTGTGTGTGTGTAGATCAGCTGTTGTGGTGTGTTTGTGTGTAGATCAGCTGTTGTGGTGTGTGTGTGTGTGTGTGTGTGTGTGTGTGTGTGTGTGTGTGTGTGTGTGTGTGTGTGTGTGTGTGTGTGTGTGTGTGTGTGTGTGTGTGTGTGTGTGTGTGTGTGTGTGTGTGTGTGTGTGTGTGTGTGTGTGTGTGTGTGTGTGTAGATCAGCTGTTGTGGTGTGTGTGTGTGTGTGTGTGTGTGTGTGTGTGTGTGTGTGTGTGTGTGTGTGTGTGTGTGTGTTGGCCCAGATTGGAACTTCCATGACCTTGTAACATTTAACCTACGACTCGGTATTCAAAGAGAAACGATAACGTTAAAGGAAACAAAACCAAAACCACTGTTTACTCTCTTCTGCTTCTGTCAACATCCAGAGAGAACTAATTTACTGCTGACTGAAGCCAAGACATTATACATTTATACATAACACATTACATTACTACAGTATTAGACAGACGTCCTGCTAGATCACATCATTCTCCTGGACCATGACAGCATCAACATGGTGGACATTCCTTTTTTTAAATGCTCTTTCAGGGATGTTCCAACTGTGACTTTTTACGGGTAAATTGATATTTCACACATCATTGAATATCCAGCAAGTTAATGAATTGACTGGAACTAAATGGGCTTGCATGTCCCCCTAGTTAGGACTTACAGGCACCAGGCAGGGTATATTGACGTCAGTGAGCACAGTCTTACTTGGGTTTGGTTGTAATAAAACCTCTGTCCTGCTTCATTCATCTCTCTGTGTTTTGGGTGGTGCATTCCGTCCTGCACAGAAGGTTGTCCAGGTGAGCATCCAACTCCGTCTTCTCAGCCTTGGCAAAGCTTTTCCTCAGTAAACTGAAAATTAAATCAAAGGGTGACTAGTGGCTACAAATGGTCTGACAACAGTCAAACTACGCTGTAACTCAATTCAAGCGAAGCTTTTATTTGACATATTTCTTTACCTCTCAGAAGTTGGTTTAGCTTGCCTGACTAGTTAATCCAATCATAGCTCTGACCCATGACCTTACGTACGACTAGTTAACCCAATCATAGCTCTGACCCATGACCTTACGTACGACTAGTTAACCCAATCATAGCTCTGACCCATGACCTTACGTACGACTAGTTAACCCAATCATAGCTCTGACCCACGACCTTACGTACGACTAGTTAACCCAATCATAGCTCTGACCCATGACCTTACGTACGACTAGTTAACCCAATCATAGCTCTGACCCACGACCGTACGTACGACTAGTTAACCCAATCATAGCTCTGACCCATGACCTTACGTACGACTAGTTAACCCAATCATAGCTCTGACCCATGACCTTACGTTCGACTAGTTAACCCAATCATAGCTCTGACCCACGACCGTACGTACGACTTTAAAGCTTTCTTCAACACCCTGCATCTTTCCAGTTCCACCCCCCGATTATGTTTAGTGACTGGCTTCAATATATTTACCAAAGTCGAGCTGTTGCTGGAGTGATGAAGAGTTTCTCTCATTGCGGAAGTTGTCATTTCTCCCCCAAAATATGAAATAAACCTCGTTTCCCGTCAGACTAGTAACGTTATGCGTCGGGTCTACGCTGAGACATGTCGGGTCTACACTGAGACATGTCGGGTCTACGCTGAGACATGTCGGGTCTACGCTGAGACATGTCGGGTCTACGCTGAGACATGTCGGGTCTACACTGAGACATGTCGGGTCTACGCTGAGACATGTCGGGTCTACGCTGAGACATGTCGGGTCTACGCTGAGACATGTCGGGTCTACGCTGAGACATGTCGGGTCTACGCTGAGACATGTCTGGTCTACGCTGAGACATGTCGGGTCTACGCTGAGACATGTCGGGTCTACGCTGAGACATGTCGGGTCTACGCGGAGACATGTCGGGTCTACGCTGAGACATGGAGTATATGGAGACAGGGAATCCAGCAACATTTTTTTTAGCTACTTTGGTGTGTAACCAAGTATAAAGAAATCAGTCACTAAACTAAATCGAGAGAAAAACATATTGTTAGGGGAGATACATGTCAAACTGCAGGGCGTTGAAGAGCTCCCTCAGTTACAGCCTAATACGTTACAGACTAGTGCTGATGTGCTGAGTTTGCTACTAGACGCGTCTTTGTTAGTCGTTTTCTACAGTGCATTTCACAGAACCAGTAATGTCTAAGTAGAGTCATTACAAACAAACGCATCATTTGCTTTATTCAGCCAAAACATTACAAATGAGCTAAACAAGTTAAGTTTGCTACACGTTAGTAAATATATCACCAGCCGCAGGCCTGAAAGAAACAGCACTGGAGTTTCACAAGTTGATGCATTGACATTGTAAAACAATGTGAAGACCACCGTTGGCTGACTAAATAACATTAACTAGCTAACTAACGTTACTCTAATAACTGGCAACAGATCTGAGGTCAGAAAATAACTCAAATGTGGCGGTAAACTTACTTGAACCGCACGACTGAATAACTTGTTTCCACCGTCTGCTGTTAATGTTGAAATCCCTGTTTAGTTGTAGATTAAAAATACACTTAGAATTATAGTATAATTACTTATCCATACAGGGCAATGGTTTAAGAAATCAATATTTTCCTATGGTTCTCGTGATTTGATTTAAGGACTGGAAAATAATCAGCTGAAAGCTGTTTTAGGGAGTTTGACTGCAGCTGTGTGGCATTGAGAAGATGGGGATGTCTGGAAGCCTTATACTTTTTGTCACCACTAGAGGTCAGATTTCCCTCAGATTTCAGCTGTGGCTTTCACTTTGTCTATGAACCAGAAACACATCCATTTAAAGACCGAGGTAAAGTTGGTTTTATATTCAACAGACATTCAACAGACATTCAACCTTCTCCAAAATCTATTTAACATGTAAAAATCAATAACTAATTCACCGTTTGTCACAAAATCATCAAACTAGATACGATTTATTCTATAAATGTCTAGCATACTTTTACAACCTTTGTTTTGAGGACCAATTCCAGTTTTTATATAAATATATCAAATCTATAAAATGCTATTTAAAGCGGTATAAATCAATAACTAATTCACTGTTTATCACAGAAACATACAACTATGTATGATTTATTCTATAAATGTCTAGCATAATTTTACAACTTTTGTTTTGAGTAAAAATTCCAGTTTTGATTTGATAGAGGGCATGTAGTCCGTCTAGAGGGTGTGTGGTCAAAGTCCTACCGAGTCTTTATACCCTATTAAAAGGGGCCTGGCATAACATTTTATTCGTTTCCAGGAAAAAACTATGGGATGAAGGGGTCAGGCCTGATTAACAAAGAAGACAGGTGGATGGATCAAGAGGACCAAGACAACTAAGAAGACAGGTGGATGGATCAAGAGGACCAAGACAACTAAGAAGACAGGTGGATGGATCAAGAGGACCAAGATAACTAAGAAGACAGGTGGATGGATCAAGAGGACCAAGACAACTAAGAAGACAGGTGGATGGATCAAGAGGACCAAGACAACTAAGAAGACAGGTGGATGGACCAAGACAACTAAGAAGACAGGTGGATGGATCAAGAGGACCAAGACAACTAAGAAGACAGGTGGATGGAGCGAAGGTTTACCTTCCATTAAGGCAACAACCCTAAGCATACATCCAAGACAACGCAGGAGTGGCTTCGGGACAAGTCTATGAATGTCCTTGAGTGGCCCAGCAAGAGCCCAGACTTGAACCCGATCAAGTATCTCTGGAGAGACCTGAAAATAGCTGTGCACCAACGCCCCCATCTAACCTGACAGAGCTTTAGAGGATCTGCAGGGAAGAATGGGAGAAAATACCCAAACATAGTTGTGCCAAGCTTGCAGCGTCATACCCAAGGCTGTAATCGCTACCAAAGATGCTTCAACAAAGTACTAAAGGGTAGTAGTAAAGGGTCTGAATACTTATGTAAATGTGATGTATTTTTTTAAACAGTTTTTGCTTTGTCATTCTGGGGTATTGTGTGTAGATTGAACAAAACAATTTGATCAATTTTAGAATAAGGCTGTAATGTAACAAAATGTGGAAAATGTCAAGGGGTCTGAATACTTTCTGAAGGTAACTCAGTACATACTGTACAACGCCTTCAGAAACTATTCATTCCCTTGACTTTTTCCACATTTTGTTGTGTTGCAAACTGAATTTAAAATGAGTTAAATGTAGGTGTTTTGTCACTGGTCTACAACACAATACCTCATCATTTCAAAGTGGAATTATGTTGTTTTACATTTAAAACAAAGCTGAAATGTCTTGAGTCAATAAATATAAATAATAATGAACCCCATTTTGGGGGCAAGCCTAAATAATAATGAACCCCATTTTGGGGGCAAGCCTAAATAATAATGAACCCCATTTTGGGGGCAAGCCTAAATAATAATGAACCCCATTTTGGGGGCAAGCCTAAATAATAATGAACCCCATTTTGGGGGCAAGCCTAAATAATAATGAACCCCATTTTGGGGGCAAGCCTAAATAATAATGAACCCCATTTTGGAGGCAAGCCTAAATAATAATGAACCCCATTTTGGGGGCAAGCCTAAATAATAATGAACCCCATTTTGGGGGCAAGCCTAAATAATAATGAACCCCATTTTGGGGGCAAGCCTAAATAATAATGAACCCCATTTTGGGGGCAAGCCTAAATAATAATGAACCCCATTTTGGGGGCAAGCCTAAATAATAATGAACCCCATTTTGGGGGCAAGCCTAAATAATAATGAACCCCATTTTGGGGGCAAGCCTAAATAATAATGAACCCCATTTTGGGGGCAAGCCTAAATAATAATGAACCCCATTTTGGGGGCAAGCCTAAATAATAATGAACCCCATTTTGGGGGCAAGCCTAAATAATAATGAACCCCATTTTGGGGGCAAGCCTAAATAATAATGAACCCCATTTTGGGGGCAAGCCTAAATAATAATGAACCCCATTTTGGGGGCAAGCCTAAATAATAATGAACCCCATTTTGGGGGCAAGCCTAAATAATAATGAACCCCATTTTGGGGGCAAGCCTAAATAAGTTCAAGAGTAAACATTTGCTAAACAAGTTACATAATAAGTTGCTTGGCTGTAACCCACATATACAATGTATCTGTACGGTCCCTCAGTCACGCAGTGACTTTAAAACACAGATTCAACCACAAAGACCAGGGATGTTTTCCATTGTTTTCCAATGCCTCTCAAAGGGCACCTTTGAGAAGAAGAAGCAGACATTGAATATCCCTTTGAGCTTGGTGAAGTTATTAATAACACTTTGGATGGTGTATCAATACACCCAGTCAATACAAAGATACAGGCATCCTTCCTAACTCATTTGTTGGAGAGGAAGGAAACCGCTCAGGGAATTCACAATGAGGTCAATGGTGACTTTAAAACAGTTACAAAGTTTAATGGCTGTGATAGGAGAGACATGAGGATGGATCAACAGCTGCAAAGAAATGTGGTATAGCAATTCACTTTTTTGTCCTGAATACAAAGTGTTGTGTTGTATTGGATTTGCCCCAAACATATTACTGAGTACAACTTTCCATATTTTCAAGCATAGTGGTGCTAGCTGCCTCCTAAGAAGAGGTAGGTGCAGGAGTCAGGAGAGTCGTTTATTATAAGTCCCAACCCACCAACAAGAGGCGGGGAAAATCATGAAACACACGGAGGAGAAAACTCTATTCCTAAATATAGTACCCACGGTACAACGACTGTGAGGAAAAAACCCTGTGGCGCAAACACACACCCCTAACAGAGCTAACACAGCAAAATCCATCCCGCACAACCTCCGCAAGACTAGCAGGGAGCAGAGGTTAATAAACCCACCGAAATAACTAATCAGACACAGGCGATAACAACAACAGACAGACTAGTAGGCTGGCTAGTAGGACAGCTAGTAGGCCGGCGAGAGGACCACCGAGCACTGTCCGAACAGGGAGAGGAGCCACCTTCGGTGGAAGTCGTGACAGTATCCCTCCCCTGATGCGCAGCTCCCGCAGCGCGCCGACGCTGGCCTCGAGGACGACCTGGAGGACGAGGCGCAGGGCGATCCGGATGGAGGCGGTGAAACTCACTCAGCAGAGATGGATCCAAGACGTCCTCCACCGGCACCCAGCATCTGTCCTCCGGACCGTACCCCTCCCAATCCACGAGGTACTGCAGGCCCCTTACCTGACGCCTGGATTCCAGTATGGATCGCACTGCGTACGCCAGAGCCCCCGCGATTTCCCGCACCTCAGCTTCGTGAAGCGGACCAGCTACCACCGGCCTGAGGAGAGACATATGAAACGAGGGGTTAATACGGTAATAAGGGGGAGCTGTAACCTATAACACACCTTGTTTATTCTCCTCAGGACTAACTTTTTAGGGATAGGGGGCAGCATGTTCACTTTGAATTAATTGCGTGGCCATAGTGAACTGCCTCCTACTCTGTCCCAGATGCTAATATATGCATATTATTACTATTGGATAGAAAACACTCTGAAGGTTCTAAAACTGTTTGAATGATGTCTGTGAGTATAACAGAACTCAAATGGCAGGCAAACTTCCAAACAGGAAGTGGAAATTCTGGGGCTGGTTGATTTTCAACTCATCGCCTATTCACATCCCAGTAAGATATGGATCTGTTCGCACTTCCTACGCCTTCCACTAGATGTCAACAGTCAGTAGAACGTCGAATGAAGCCTAGCAAAAGTAACTAATTGGACACTAGTAATAGATATTATCGAACAAAACAGTGATTTATTGTGGAACTAGGATTCCTGGCACTGCATTCTGATGAAAGATCATCAAAGGTAAGGGAATATTTATGACGTCATTTCGTATTTTTGTTGACTCCAACATGGCGGAGAAATGTTGTGTATTTCTGAGCGCGTCTCAGATTATTGCATGGTATGCTTTTTTCGTATTTAAAAAACAAGTGTATCTTTCATCAAAGTTTATGATGAGTATTTCTGTTATATATATTTTTTAATTTCCAGCGCTGCCTTTTCAGCGGAATGTTAGTGGAACCTGTGTCCTAGACACACAAACCACGGACCCAGCTTCCGGCAGGGCAAGCGGATGGGCAGGTTTAGGGTCGAGAGCCAGACCCAGTCCCCTAGTGCGAACACCGGGGCCTCACTGCGGTGGCGACCAGCGCTCGCTTTCTGCTGCCCTTCGGCACGTTTCAGGTGACCGTGGACGGCCTCCCAGGTGTCCTTCGAGCACTTCACCCATTCCTCCACCGCAGGAGCCTGGGTCTAGCTCGGATGCCACGGTACCAGGACCGGCTGATACCCCAACACGCACTGAAAGGGCGAAAGGTTAGTTGAGGAGTGGTGGAGTGAGTTCTGGGCCATCTCTGCCCATGGAACGTACCTCGCCCACTCCCCTGGCCGGTCCTGGCAATACGACCGCAGAAACCTACCCACATCCTGGTTAACTCTCTCCACCTGCCCATTACTCTCGGGGTGAAAACCAGAGGTCAGGCTGTTTGAGACCCCCAGACGCTCCATGAACGCCCTCCAAACCCGGGACTTGAACTGGGGACACCGATCAGAAACTATGTCCTCAGGCACCCCGTAGTGCCGGAAGACGTGTGTAAACAGGGCCTCCGCAGTCTGTAAGGCCGTAGGGAGACCGGGCAAAGGGAGGAGACGACAGGGCTTAGAAAACCGATCCACAACGACCAGGATCGTGGTGTTGCCCTGAGACGGAGGAAGATCGGTCAGGAAGTCCACCAACAGGTGTGACCAAGGCCGTTGTGGAGCGGGGAGGGGTTGTAACTTCTAACTGGGCAGGTGCCTAGGAGCCTTGCACTGAGCGCACACTAAACAGGAAGAGACATGAACCCTAGCTAAAGTGGCCCACCAGCACTTCCCCCTAAGGCATCGCACCGTCCTATCGATACCCGGATGACCAGAGGAGGGTAAAGTGTGAGCCCACCGAATCAACCTGTCGCGAACACCAAGCGGGACGTACTTCCGTCTAGCTGGACACTGAGGTGGAGTAGGCTCTGACCGAGATGCCCGCTCGATGTCAGTGTCCACCTCCCATACCACCAGTACCACCAGACAAGGGGCCGGAAGATGGGGGTGGGATCGATGGACAGCTCCTCTGTATCATAAAGACGGGACAGTGTGTCTGACTTAGAGTTCTGGGACCCTGGTCTATACGAAATCGTAAATCTGAATCGGGTGAAAAATATGGCCCACCTTGCCTGGCGAGGGTTCAGTCTCCTCGCGGCCCGGATGTACTCCAGATTACGGTGGTCAGTCCAGATGAGGAAAGGGACTTCCCGACCGATCTTCCTCCGAGTCTCAAACCAATGTCTCCACACCTTCAGAGGTTTTACGATAGCCAGCAACTCCCAGTCCCCCACATCATAGTTTCGTTCCGCCGGGCTGAGCTTCCTCGAAAAGATAGCACAGGGTCGGAGCTTCAGTGGCAGGCCCGAGCGCTGTGAGAGCACAGCTCCAATCCCAGCCTTGGATGCGTTCATCTCCACTATGAATGCCAAAGAGGGATCCGGATGAGCCAACACGGGAGTCTCGGTAAACAGAGTCCTCAAGCGACAAAATGCTCTGTCCGCCTCAGCCGCCCACCGCAGACGCACCGGTCCCCCCTTCAGCAGTGAGGTAATGGGAGCAGCCACCTGCCCAAAACCCCGGATAAACATCCGGTAGTAATTGGCCAACCCTAAAAACCGCTGCACCTCCTTTACCGTGGTTGGAGTCGGCCAATTACGCACGGCTGCAATGCGGTCACACTCCATCACCAACCCTGATGTGGAAATGCGATACCCCAGGAAGGAGACGGCCTGTTTGGAGAACACGCATTTCTCAGCCTTGACGTATAGGTCACGCTCCAACAGTCGCCCAAGTACTCTGCGCACCAGAGACACATGCGCGGTGCTTGTGGCGTTATATATCAGAATGTCATCGATATAAACCACCACATCCTGCCCGTGCAGGTCCATGAGAATCTCGTCTACAAAGGATTGGAAGACTGCTGGGGCATTCTTCAACCCATACAGCATGACGAGGTACTCATAATGGCCGGATGTGGTACTAAACGCTGTCTTTCACTCATCTCCCTTCCGGATACACACCAAGTTATACACGTTCCTGAGATCCAGTTTTGTGAAGAAGCGTGCTCCGTGAAATGACTCAATCGCCATAGCGATGAGAGGTAGTGGGTAACTGTACCCCACCGTAATAGAATTTAGACCTCTATAGTCAATGCACGGACGCAGATCTCCTTCCTTCTTCTTCACAAAAGAGAAACTCGAGGAGGTGGGTGATGTGGAGGGCCGAATGTACCCCTGCCTCAGAGATTCAGAGACATATCTTTCCATAGCCACCGTCTCCTCCTGTGACAGGGGATACACATGACTCCTGGGAAGTGCGGCATTTACCTGGAGGTTTATCGCACAATCCCCTCTTCGATGGGGTGGTAATTGTGTTGCCTTCTTTTTACAGAAGGCGATAGCCAAATCGTCATGTTCGGGGGAATGTGCACAGTGGAGATTTGGTCTGGACTCTCCACCTTCGTTGCACCGATGGAAACTCCCACACACCTACCTGAGCACTCCTCTGACCACCCCTTTAGAGCCCTCTGTTGCCACGAAATAGTGGGGTTATGAAAGGCCAACCAGGGAATCCCAACACCACCGGAAACGCAGGGGAATCAATGAGGAAGAGACAAATTCTCTCCTCATGACCCCCCTGCGTAACCATGTCCAGTGGAGCCGTGACCTCCCTGACCACCCTAATGGTCGACTATCTAGGGAGTGCACGGGAAGGGTTTGTCTTTCTGAACCAGCGGAATCCTTAAACTATGCGTGAAACCGAGGTCCATAAAATTCCCCGCTGAGAGATCTATACTGAGAGATCTATACTGAGAGATCTATACTGTTGGATTCATATTTTCCAAGTTTCAATACCGGGAATAATGAATATTCATCCTACACATTGCCGGCTTGGCTGCGCCACTATGTGAAGATTTCACAGCAAGTGAAACTGATATTTAGTAATGATACAATAACTTTGATCGCCAATGACATTGTTGTGAATTGCAAAACAGAGCATTCAGAAAGTTCCTCAATCATTTCAGCAGTAGGCCAATAGCGTTGTTGAATCATACAAACTTTGTAATGGCAGTCAAACAAAAGTCAAACGACCAAAGTTGCTAAGCTTGCTAGATAACCTCCAACGAATGACAGCACAGTGTAGAGAAGCAGGGGAAATGTTACATCGGTATTTTGGCATGCAGAGTCGAGACGTGCTTTGATAACGCAACCTATTGATTACAGAATAAAGTTAGGCATTTTCATGTGAGACTGAGTCAGGATTGGGAAGGTAATAAAATTACCTAGGCTCTATATAAGGCTACTACGTGAGTCAATGCATAATACTCTTGATTTTAGGCTATTTTATGTTATTTCATGGTAAAGGTTTCTGGTCAGTGAACAAATAAATGAGCTACCACTTTCACTAGTCCAGCCAGAGATCAATTAACCAAATATACAGACAAGAGGATTCAGTGAAACAAAATCCCATTGATTGTCACGGGATTTTGGTCAGGAGTTCTAGGCTACTATCCGAGGGAAGAGCAAAATGTTCTAATCAGGTAATATATGAGCAAACTAGAATACAGATGATCATTAGCACTCGTGTTAATTTAGCCCTCACCTCTCCCAGCCTAATTGTTACCAAATATCCAAAATGGAGATTGAATGAAAACAAAGATCTGACATTAATTGATTTATCTCGACGAGTCCACCCCACCACGCTTGTCTCAAAGCAGCACAAAAACGGCGTGCAAATCAAGACGGTGCTTAGATGATAGGACGGTGATCACACACGACTATTGCTTTAAATTAGTATAAAGGTTGGGAGTTTCAATATAAGCAACGATCTGATGCCTTCAATTGCATTACTTTATTCCAATATTGTCTTCATTCAGTTGATCATAACTAAGGTGAGTTTTCCTCTTTCTGCGCTTTTTCGACGACCAATGGTTGTTTCCTCACAGTTTCGACCAGAAACGGTGCCTACACTCGACCAGAAACGGTGCCTACACTCGACCAGAAACGGTGCCTACACTCGACCAGAAACGGTGCCTACACTCGACCAGAAACGGTGCCTACACTCGACCAGAAACGGTGCCTACACTCGACCAGAAACGGTGCCTACCCTCGACCAGAAACGGTGCCTACCCTCGACCAGAAATGGTGCCTACACTCGACCAGAAACGGTGCCTACACTCGACCAGAAACGGTGCCTACACTCGACCAGAAACGGTGCCTACACTCGACCAGAAACGTTGCCTACACTTGACCAGAAACGTTGCCTACACTCGACCAGAAACGTTGCCTACACTCGACCAGAAACGGTGCCTACACAAACGGTGCCTACACTCGACCAGAAATGGTGCCTACACTCGACCAGAAACCGTGCCTACACTCGACCAGAAACCGTGCCTACCCTCGACCAGAAACGGTGCCTACCCTCGACCAGAAACGGTGCCTACCCTCGACCAGAAACGGTGCCTACACTCGACCAGAAACGGTGCCTACACTCGACCAGAAACGGTGTCTACACTCGACCAGAAACGGTGCCTACACTCGACCAGAAACGTTGCCTACACTCGACCAGAAACGGTGCCTACACTCGACCAGAAACGGTGCCTACACTCGACCAGAAACGGTGCCTACACTCGACCAGAAACGGTGCCTACACTCAACCAGAAACGGTGCCTACACTCGACCAGAAACGGTGCCTACACTCGACCAGAAACGGTGCCTACACTCGACCAGAAATGGTGCCTACACTCGACCAGAAACCGTGCCTACACTCGACCAGAAACGGTGCCTACCCTCGACCAGAAACGGTGCCTACCCTCGACCAGAAACGGTGCCTACCCTCGACCAGAAACGGTGCCTACCCTCGGCCAGAAACGGTGCTCCAAGACGTTTCCACTTCACAATAACAGCACTTACAGTTGAGCAGGGCAGAAATTTGACAAACTGACATAGGTGGCATCCTATGATGGTGCCATGTTGAAAGTCACTGAGCTCTTCCGTAAGGCAATTCTACTACCAACGTTTATGGAGATTGCATGGCAGTGTGCTCAATTTTATACACCTGTCAGCAAAGGGTGTGGCTGAAATAGTCGAATCCACCAATTTCTGTATATAGTGTCATGGCTCCTCCTCTGCAGTGCAGGGGGCGGTTCCTCCTGCAAGCAGAGGAGGGTCGTTAGTGATGGGAGGAGTCTGACAACTGTCATGGCTCCTCCTCTGCAGTGCAGGGGGCGGTTCCTCCTGCAAGCAGAGGAGGGTCATTAGTGATGGGAGGAGTCTGACAACTGTCATGGCTCCTCCTCTGCCTGCAGAAGGAACCGCCCCCTGCACCGCCCCCTGCACTGGGTCGTTAGTGATTGGAGTCACCTGGGCTCAGTGTATTTAAACTGCTTCACTAATAACTATTGTCTCTCTCTCTCTGCTCCTCCAGGTATGATCCTGTTTGTTTGTTCCTTTGTAGTTTTATGTAGTTTTCACTCAGTCATATTCACACACACAGATTCACGCATCCCTGCACTTTACATACACCTTACATTATGATACTTTACATACACCTTACATTATGATACTTCACATACACCTTACATTATGATACTTTACATACACCTTACATTATGATACTTTACATACACCTTACATTATAATACTTTACATACACCCTACATTATGATACTTTACATACACCTTACATTCTGATACTTTACATACACCTTACATTATGATACTTTACATACACCTTACATTATGATACTTTACATACACCTCACATTATAATACTTTACATACACCCTACATTATGATACTTTCACACCTCATTCCCTTTTCTTTGTTTAATGTTAATAGTTTTTGGTTTATAATAAAGAACCTTTTTGATTGGCCGATACCTGTTGTTCGCGACCCCTCATTTATTGCCACAGGCTATGAGCCGGCCTGTGACAAGTGTAATTGTCAGGGTTGTCTTCAGAAATGGAAAGCTACAAAAGCCTGTCTGCAGATGAAGAGGTCCCAGAGAACTTTCCAAGAGACTGCTGGCACATTCTTGTATACCATGGTTTGTATGTGTACCTACAGTATGTTAGCACATGTTGTACACAACAAACAGTTAAATGTCACCCACTTATTACAACTGTAGCAGGACAATCCTGCTCCTAGAGATCTGCTGGGTGTGCAGGATTCTGTTCCAGCCCAGCACTAACACACCTGATTCAACTTATCAAACCTAATGAGTTGATAATAACGTGTATTGTTGTTGGGCTGGAATAGAAGTCTGCTCACCCAGGAGATCAGGGAGTGGATCAAGGTTGGCCACCTCTGGTATGGACTAGTTTATGTTCACCCCAAATTATACTTCAGTAGTAATAAATTACTTACTAAGATGTCTAACATTTACACACGAGCTAGCTTATTTGTACATTTTGAAATTATATGTTGATTCATTCAATGTTGATTCATTCAATGTTGATTCATTCAATGTTGATTCATTCAATGTTGATTCATTCAATGTTGATTCATTCAATGTTGATTCATTCAATGTTGATTCATTCAATGTTGATTCATTGAACTGAAGTGTTTAAAGATGTTTCAAGATGAACCCGTGTTAATGTTTATTAATCTCAATTCGTCAAGAAAAAAAAGATTGAAGAGGATATGTCTCAAAACCTTGTGTGTTTCTGTTGTGTTGCTTTCTCAAATGAACGTGACCTTTTTTTTTGTTTTGTCCAGTTGTGCAGCTCTCCGATCCATTTTATTTGATTGTCTGTCTCAGGATATCAGCCACGTGAACCCATTCTGCAGCTTATCACAATGTCATGCATCACCAATGCAGCCGTAGGCATTACATAGGCATGACATAGGCATGACATAGGCATGACATAGGCATGACATAGGCATTACATAGGCATTACAGGCCTAATGGGTCTGTGTAATCAATGTGTCCCTTGTCATTGTACTGTATATCCGAAGCAGAAAATAGTTAAAGTCACATCATTTGCATATTGTTGAGCTAGCTATATACGTTTTCAATTTACCTGATACCAGTAGATCATGTATGTTCTATATTATTTCTCTGACATGAAGCTGTTTAATGTGAATCCAACCCTTGTAATTCTAGGTACAGTACAGTACATGAAAAATAAGCAGTTGTCAATATGCTCATTAAACATGCGAAAAAAATGAAAATAGTGTGGTGTGTGAGGCGTTGAAATTCTACCGGATTTATTTGCTGAGGATGATTTTCGAAAACAGAGACAAAATCGAAAGGTCAGTGGCCTGGAGGAGGATTGTAGAGATGCTGGTGTTGATGTGTGTGTGTGTGTGTGTGGGGGGGGATTTGCACAATAATGTTTGCAAGTGAAAGCCACTAGTTCCTTAAACCCAAGTACCCATTCATGATCCTGTAGGCCTCTATGTATTTTACAGGAAGTGAGCTAATCATCGATGTTATGACACCAGTATAATGAAAGAGCAATGAGCTATAATGTATGATAATCGTAATGTTATGGTACCATAATCCACCTGGTAGAATATTACGTGGGAAATTCATGCTTGGTGTTTCATTTACAATGTTATAATGCGTGTTACTGGTTATTTCTATCTTTTGGTGGGCAAATTTCACAATTTCGTTTTGCTCGCCACATTCACAAATGGTGACTTTGCTCACAGTTTTGAGGTTTAGGTTGCGTGATGTTCTTAGCTAGCTAGCAGCACAAGCAAACATTGTTGAAATCTTTCTTTCCCCAACATCAACTCCAACACTCTCTGCAATCCCCCTCCAGGCCATTGACCTTCTGATTTTGTCTCTGTATTCTCTCAAAACAACATCATATAGAATTAGAAAACCAGACACAGCGATGATTGGCTTTCCTCCGTCTGTTTGGTTGTGCTTGCCCGGAACTAATGACAGACGGAACTGAAGATTTTCAAGCAAACATCTGTTCTGTTCCTCACCTGATTGGTTAACATGCAGTGGTGGCCGTGTGGAATCTATCGCTCTGTTAGCAGGGATCGTGCTGCTCACCTTCCCACAATCCCTGGCGTATTTCTCCTCGTGCTCCTTTTGAAAATGAAGGGGGGGGGGGGGCGGGACTTCAGGAAGTGATGGAAACCCTATGTCACTCCGCGGCTGTCCGTCTCCGCGGCTGTCCGTCTACGCGGCTGTCCATCTCCGCGGCTGTCCGTCTCCGTGTCGTTGTCGTCAACACCAGTTTAAATCAATATAGCCATCTGTTTTCTGAAATCTGGTTGAGAGCAGATGTTTTAAATCATCATGCTAGCCATGTAAAATAAGTAATAGTCAAGCAAATGTACTATCTACGAATTCACATCTGCTAAGTATAATGTAGTTCAGTCAAACTGTCCTAAATTCTAATGTCTAGTAGTCAACTTTCATCACATCTTAGAGCCTGAGCCATGCAAACCAACCAATCAGATCCCTGTTTTCATAACCACTGTCCATGTGAAAGATATTGGCTTGATTTTATACAGAGTATATTCAAAATCATCAGAGGAGACATTGAGAACAGGGTAATATGGAAGACAGACTAACTCCTTTGAGAGAGGGATAAGTTGCAGTCCGTTCAGATGTTTCAGCACGGTAAAACCATTGTGTCTGTTATTTCACTTCAACAGAACCCTGTGCGAGAGATCGAGAGGGAGAGAGAGAGAGAGAGAGAGAGAGAGAGAGAGAGAGAGAGAGAGAGAGAGAGAGAGAGAGAGAGAGAGAGAGAGAGAGAGAGAGAGAGAGAGAGAGAGAGAGAGAGAGAGAGAGAGAGAGAGAGAGAGAGAGAGAGAGAGAGAGAGAGAGAGAGAGAGAGAGAGAGAGAGAGAGAGAGAGAGAGAGAGAGAGAGAGAGAGAGAGAGAGAGAGAGAGAGAGAGAGAGAGAGAGAGAGAGAGAGAGAGAGAGAGAGAGAGAGAGAGAAATTCACTTCCTCTTTTGCAAAATACATTTCTGTTCATCAAATTATTGCACGCTCTCAGTTTCTTTAGCCAGGGCAGAGTTTATTTAAACTCAAACCCCACCCAAAACCACAGATACAGTATTTGAGCTGTAGAAAAAAGGTGAAGTAGTGTGTAACAAACAACTGCCTCACATGATAA
Organism: Oncorhynchus kisutch; assembly: GCF_002021735.2. Lineage (NCBI taxonomy): Eukaryota > Metazoa > Chordata > Actinopteri > Salmoniformes > Salmonidae > Oncorhynchus > Oncorhynchus kisutch. Next base: position 81,484,615 of record NC_034184.2, read on the forward strand.
GTTAATCATTTCCTTTTTACTGCATGCAAACAGTGTACTGTAAGCCACACACAACTGCTATTTACAAGCTTCCTCCTTTAGTTTCAATGCTGTGTTAATTCAGTTTACATGCTCAGTTACTTCACAAATTAGTCACAGTGATCCTTCCTCTTTTTAAAATAGAACATGACAAGAATTCCGTATTTCACAAATATAGACTCAACTCCTTTCGCGTCACGCTGTACCTTTGACAGAGCAACGAGGTTCGAGTTACGTCCGTCTGACTGTAACTTTCATCAACGTCTTTGTCCAAGTACAACTGTGACATGAAACTTACAAACCAGTCGTTAAAAAAACTAACATTCACCAACACGTCATTCATATTCCCTAACAATATTTTGGACTGGTTATGTTAATTTAGTAGCTAATGTATTAACTGTCTTTAAAGCGATGTGACAAAATCTAGGCTGTGACTCTCTTAGCCGTTTCCAGCGGCGTTTCTGAGCGTCCCGTTCGTCCAAAACTCTGGGATTCCCTGAAGACCTGTCTGAGAAACAGATGAAGGCTGTGTAAAGATACTGAGCTTTCAGAGAAGACAGATACACAGGGGATCCATACGAGGTCAAACTCATTACGTAAGCCGCAACAATGGACAGGGGACACAGGTAGACCAATAAAAATGTCAAGAAAAGCCCTTTAAAAATTTTTTTTAAGTTGCTTACTCTTTCTGAGGACTACGACTTATTATCGGTTGTTTATCGATGGATCAATACATATAGAACAAATCACTTGGAATGATCAGTTTTGAACATTCTACTGTGTGGAATGTCTTATAATCTCATGACCGCGTAACAAATATTTATTCTTACATAGAAAGACTAGCTAGCTAGCTGCGATGAGTAGAAGGTCCATAATATTTGCATGGGTCATACAGTATAACTGACTCAGAGTCGCCCTGGATAAGACAGTCTGCTAAATAACCAATATTTTATTGCAGGGTTCTTTGCTTCAACCTACCTACGCCACAGAACAGGCCCCTTGTGAATGAGGCCCTACTGGCTGGTCATCCTCCTCCGAAATGGTTCCTTTAACCGTCTCCTGCAGCTGGCTCAGCGTCAGGACCCCGTGCTGCGCTCCCTGGAACGGATCTGGTAAGAAGAAGAACCAGAGACACATCGGAACCGAGAGAGAGAGAGAGAGACAGCGAGAGAGACACAGAGAGGGAGAGAGAGAGAGAGAGAGGGTGAGATATTGAGAGAGAGAGAGAGAGAGAGAGAGAGAGAGAGAGAGAGAGAGAGAGGATGAGATATTGAGAGAGAGAGAGAGAGACAGAGAGAGAGAGCGAGAGAGAGAGAGAGAGAGAGAGAGAGAGATAGGTAAAGTGGAGTGGGGGGCTCTAACATTCGTTACACACATTATAGCTAAACGTGTACATTTCGGTACTGTAGTTTGAAAAAAAAGCACAAGTATAGTCATGGGGCTTGCCTGTCACTAACATCTCCGGGCGCGTCAGGGCCTTTCCTCTGCTATGATGAAGGGTAGGACGTGGGGATTGCAGTAGATGTGTCTAGATCCAGGACTGTTACCACTCAATCACAGTCCTACTGTACATGATCATTACACTATTGAGACCAGCTATTTACCTTCCACGTCACCAGCTCTCCACTCACTAATACCCCTACAGATCAGATCCATTCCGCCTTGACATCTGTTTTAGCTTCTGTTTTATCTTCAAAGGTGCAGCAGCTCTTTCCTTCCACTTCAGAGCGAGAGGGAAATAAAAAGGATTTTGGTTTATTAATGACAGGATCAAAGACCGGAGAGAAAGAAAGTGCCTCTCTTAGACCAGGCTGAACTAACTATCTATCCATCGATGTGCTGATGGTTCGGTTACCGTGACAAGTCAATAGACTGGACCCTGCTGCTGCCACAGCCGTGCTGTCCACGACACCACATTCCTAGTGTGTGTGTGTGTGTTAGTGATAGAGAGACCTACCGTGTGTGTGTGTGTGTGTGCATGCGTGTGTGTGTGTGTGTTAGTGATAGAGAGACCTACCGTGTGTGTGTGTGTGTGTGTGCATGCGTGCGTGCGTGTGTGTGTGTGTGTTAGTGATAGAGAGACCTACCGTGTGTGTGTGTGTTAGTGATAGAGAGACCTACCGTGCGTGTGTGTGTGTGTGTGTGTGCGTTCTGTGTGCGTGCGTGTGTGTGTGTTAGTGATAGAGAGACCTACCGTGTGTGTGTGTGTGTGTGACTGTGAACACAGTAGGAATTAGCTCTGGGGAAGGCTTGGCTAAATTGTCTTTCACCTGACAGATATGTGCTGATGAAAGGCAGAGGGAAATGCTTCCCATGTGTGGCATATTACCTGGGGGCTGAACTATATTTCCTTCATTAACATGCCCCTCGAGATTTTGTGTGCATTTACATTTTACAGTCTGTGTTACCTTTTCAGGTTTTGAATGGCTGAGATTAGATTACAATATGTATAATCTTGCGCTGATAGAAGATTAGTCAAATAAATTGAGACGTGTATCCTTGCTTAACATTTTAGCTCTATCCTCAGCACCTAGGCTAAGTATGTACTTATCCTCAGCACCTAGGCTAAGTATGTACTTATCCTCAGCACCTAGGCTAAGTATGTACTTATCCTCAGCACCTAGGCTAAGTACAGTGCCTTGCGAAAGTATTCGGCCCCCTTGAACTTTGCGACCTTTTGCCACATTTCAGGCTTCAAACATAAAGATATAAAACTGTATTTTTTTGTGAAGAATCAACAACAAGTGGGACACAATCATGAAGTGGAACGACATTTATTGGATATTTCAAACTTTTTTAACAAATCAAAAACTGAAAAATTGGGCGTGCAAAATTATTCAGCCCCTTTACTTTCAGTGCAGCAAACTCTCTCCAGAAGTTCAGTGAGGATCTCTGAATGATCCAATGTTGACCTAAATGACTAATGATGATAAATACAATCCACCTGTGTGTAATCAAGTCTCCGTATAAATGTACCTGCACTGTAATAGTCTCATAGGTCCGTTGTATCCAAAAAACAGTTTTATATCTTTATGTTTGAAGCCTGAAATGTGGCAAAAGGTCGCAAAGTTCAAGGGGGCCGAATACTTTCGCAAGGCACTGTATGTACTTATCCTCAGCACCTAGGCTAAGTATGATGTTGTCCTCAGCACCTAGGCTAAGTATGATGTTGTCCTCAGCACCTAGGCTAAGTATGTTGTTGTCCTCAGCACCTAGGCTAAGTATGTTGTTGTCCTCAACACCTAGGCTAAGTATGTTGTTGTCCTCAGCACCTAGGCTAAGTATGTTGTTGTCCTCAACACCTATGCTAAGTATGTTGTTGTCCTCAACACCTAGGCTAAGTATGTTGTTGTCCTCAACACCTAGGCTAAGTATGTTGTTGTCCTCAACACCTAGGCTAAGTATGAACTTATCCTCAACACCTAGGCTAAGTCGATATCATATATAAAAAGTCATGAGGCGCGATCACTAGGTGCAGACGAAAAGTCAAAAAGTTCCGTTACAGTCCGTAGAAACACGTCAAACGATGTATAGAATGCATATATTAGCATCTGGGCCTGAGTAGCAGGCAGTTTACTCTGGGCGCGCTTTTCATCCGAACGGGAAAATGCTGCCCCCTAGCCCAAACAGGTAACACGCTTAAATGTCTTAGTCACGTTGGCCACGGAGAATGATACCTCACAGTCCTTGTGATTGGTGATGACCTGCGGCTGTGTTTTCCTCGAAGCGGGCAAAGAAGGTGTTTAGCTTGTCTGGGAGCGATGTGAAAGATGTTCCTAAACAGCTGAATAACCATACTGTGGAGATTAGATTAAAAAGACTGGGCTAAATTACATCCCAAGAGGGAAGTGTGACAGTGTGGAACATTGTATTTTATTTTTAGAGGCGTTTTTTCCATAAGTAAGCACAGGGAAAACAGAACTCAGCGTTATCTAAAACAGACAGAAGCACACTCCACCACACTACCCTTCTATGGGATGTGATGTCTAGTCGATGCTTTGTTTGATACTGTTTCTCTTGTCATTGGTCAGATGATGTGACATAGAAATGCAACAGTTTATGCACAGACGGGAAATGATTGCTGATTGGTTGCCTGCCGTTCTTTGGTCTGTATGGGTTATTGAGAGGAAGATCATGCTCAGCGTCTGGGCCAAATAACTTGTAGATGTGCATCGTCAAGCCCTCCACGTTCACATCTATTGACAACAAACAATGAGCATATGAATGAATGATATAATTAAAATGGAGTGAACACAACAAAAGAAAGTCAACATGAGATGTTATTTAGCAAGGCATTAGGCCATTGGATATTGGGTCCTATTGGGTGTCAGTATGCTGCCTCCACATTGGCTGAGTGACTCTAGCAGTATTTAAGCTGATAGGCTCCATAGTAAGTCTGATCTCCTGTCTCTCTGCCGTAGCAGACTGAGGGTGGAACTCTGGACACCCTTCCAGATCAGAACCTTGTTGAGTCGCTCTGGGTTCTAGATTCAACGCTGGACAGGCTGGGCTGTTAGGGAGGGGTACATAGAAGACAGAGTTACTGGACTTACCTTAGTTGTATTATGACTTTTGTTTAAATCGAATCGAAATCACATTTTATTGGTCACATACACATATTTAGCAGATGTTATTGCGGGTTTAGCGAAATGCTTTGTGTTCCTAACTCCAACAGTGCAGTAATATCTAACAATTCACAAGGATACACACAAATCGAAAAGTAAAAGAATGGAAAACAAGAAGTATATAAATATTAGGATGGGTCATTGTTATAGTCTGTAAGCCTTATTGAGGGGTTCTCTGTTCTGTAGTTCTAATAGAGTGTTCTTATTGAGGGGTTCTCTGTTCTGTAGTTCTAATAGAGTGTTCTTATTGAGGGGTTCTCTGTTCTGTAGTTCTAATAGAGTGTTCTTATTGAGGGGTTCTCTGTTCTGTAGTTCTAATAGAGTGTTCTTATTGAGGGGTTCTCTGTTCTGTAGTTCTAATAGAGTGTTCTTATTGAGGGGTTCTCTGTTCTGTAGTTCTAATAGAGTGTTCTTATTGAGGGGTTCTCTGTTCTGTAGTTCTAATAGAGTGTTCTTATTGAGGGGTTCTCTGTTCTGTAGTTCTAATAGAGTGTTGTTTTATGGCACTTTGTGGTGTAACCTTGATGAGAAGTGAGACAAAGGGTAACACCGTGTAGACGATCCACATCATCAGCTGTCTCATACTGATTAACACCAAACACATCAGAGCTACGGTTTGAGCCGGTGGGATATCACTATTAGTTCAATGATATCAGTCCTATGAAAAGAATGTGTCTTTACCTGCTGTGTCTGCCACGGACCCTCCAACCATCACCCCTGTGGCTCTCTACGGCCACCACAGTCAAAGCCTTCTGGGTAATTTAGACCGAGAGAAACATAACAAGTGGTTAAAATAGATTGAATTGAAATGTACCTCAGCTTTTCAGTCTTTCATTGTACTGGATGACAAATTGGGAATAGTTTTGTTATTGAAATTTGAAAACAGTCATAAGTACCGAATACTATTGTATTAGGTTGTTCCATAAACAAAGAACTGTTAACAGACAGTTGACGCTGTCGGCCATCTGATGCTGGAGGACTTCCCAGATATACTGCGATGGTTATAACACTGCAATGATGGGGGGGCAGGTAGCCTAGTGGTTAGAGTGTAGAGGCGGCAGGTAGCCTAGTGGTTAGAGTGTAGAGGCGGCAGGTAGCCTAGTGGTTAGAGTGTAGAGGCGGCAGGTAGCCTAGTGGTTAGAGTGTAGAGGCGGCAGGTAGCCTAGTGGTTAGAGTGTAGAGGCGGCAGGTAGCCTAGTGGTTAGAGTGTAGAGGCGGCAGGTAGCCTAGTGGTTAGAGTGTAGAGGTGGCAGGTAGCCTAGTGGTTAGAGTGTAGAGACGGCAGGTAGCCTAGTGGTTAGAGTGTAGAGGCGGCAGGTAGCCTAGTGGTTAGAGTGTAGAGGCGGCAGGTAGCCTAGTGGTTAGAGTGTAGGGGTGGTAGGTAGCCTAGTGGTTAGAGTGTAGAGGTGGCAGGTAGCCTATTGGTTAGAGTGTAGAGGAGGTAGGTAGCCTAGTGGTTAGAGTGTAGAGGAGGCAGGTAGCCTCGTGGTTAGAGTGTAGAGGTGGTAGGTAGACTAGTGGTTAGAGTGTAGAGGTGGCAGGTAGCCTAGTGGTTAGAGTGTAGAGGCGGCAGGTAGCCTCGTGGTTAGAGTGTAGAGGCGGCAGGTAGCCTAGTGGTTAGAGTGTAGAGGCGGCAGATAGCCTAGTGGTTAGAGTGTAGAGGCGGCAGGTAGCCTAGTGGTTAGAGTGTAGAGGTGGCATGTAGCCTAGTGGTTAGAGTGTAGAGGCGGCAGGTAGCCTAGTGGTTAGAGTGTAGAGGCGACAGGTAGCCTAGTGGTTAGAGCGTTGTGCCAGTAACCGCAAGGTTGCTAGATCGAATATCCGAGCTGACAAGGTAAAAATCTGTCGTTCTGCCCCCTGAACAAGGCAGGTAACCCACTGTTTCTAGGCCGTCATTGTAAATAAGAATTTGTTCTTAACTGACTTGCCTTGTTAAATAAAGGTTAAATTCGTTTTAAAAAAGGACTCTTGAAAAACATAGTTAAAGAGGTCCAAGAGAGACCAGTATGGGTATTTAGTCTGATCACTTATAATACGTGGCTCAGGGAATTCACTTCATGAATGAATGTCATAGGTTTAAGATAATATAAACGCAGACTGTGTTTAATAAAAATATGTTCCTCAGTGAAACCATGGTTACCTTTTTATTATAAAACAGTGTTTGGTCCCAAGATGCTCATGTGCGTGTCACTCTCTCTCTCTGTGTTTGTGTTCTTTCCACTCCTCTGTTTTCACCCTCAGTTGTACACCGCTGATGCCCTCTGGCCGTCTAGTCATGGAAACCTGTATGGTCTGATCTGACCCCTTCATCCTAACCCTCTCCTGGGTCTGATCTGACCCCCTCATCCTAACCCTCTCCTGGGTCTGATCTGACCCCCTCATCCTAACCCTCTCCTGGGTCTGATCTGACCCCCTCATCCTAACCCTCTCCTGGATCTGATCGGACCCCCTCATCCTAACCCTCTCCTGGATCTGATCTGACCCCATTATCCTAACCCTCTCCTACAACTGAGAGGGTTGTAATTATTCAGACTATCAATATGGGAGACAAAACAATGATCAAAACCCATGGTGCCTCTGCTATCACTTAGAGGCTGTACTACAAGCTCTCAGATCAAACAGAACACAATTGTATTGGTCACATGTGCCTGAATACATCAGGTGTAGACTTTACAGTGAAATGCTTACTTACGAGCCCAATCCCAAGAGTGCAGAGTTAAAAAGTAAGACAAATATTTGCTCAATTAAAAAAAGACATTAATAACACAATAAAATAACAATAGCGAGAATATATACGAGGAGTACTGTTATGGAGTCAATGTGCAGGGGTACCAGGTAGCTGAGGTAACTGAGGTTATATTCACATGTAGGTAGGGGTAAAAGTGACTAAGCAAATCAGGATAGATAATAATGAGAGTAGCAGCAGCATGTGTGAAGAGTGAAAGTGTGTGTGTGTGTGTAAGTGTGTGTGTGACGTCAATATGCATGTGTGTGTGTTCTGTGTGTGTGTTGGAGTGTCAGTGTAGTATGTGTGGGTGTGCGGTTAGAGTCTAGTGAGTGTGCATAGAGCATGTGTGTGTGTTCTGTGTGTGTGTTGGAGTGTCAGTGTAGTATGTGTGGGTGTGTGTTTAGAGTCTAGTGAGTGTGCATAGAGCATGTGTGTGTGTTCTGTGTGTGTGTTGGAGTGTCAGTGTAGTATGTGTGGGTGTGTGGTTAGAGTCTAGTGAGTGTGCATAGAGCATGTGTGTGTGTTCTGTGTGTGTGTTGGAGGGTCAGTGTAGTATGTGTGGGTGTGTGGTTAGAGTCTAGTGAGTGTGCATAGAGCATGTGTGTGTGTTCTGTGTGTGTGTTGGAGTGTCAGTGTAGTATGTGTGGGTGTGTGGTTAGAGTCTAGTGAGTGTGCATAGAGCATGTGTGTGTGTTGGAGGGTCAGTGTAGTATGTGTGGGTGTGTGGTTAGAGTCTAGTGAGTGTGCATAGAGCATGTGTGTGTGTTCTGTGTGTGTGTTGGAGTGTCAGTGTAGTATGTGTGGGTGTGTGGTTAGAGTCTAGTGAGTGTGCATAGAGCATGTGTGTGTGTTGGAGGGTCAGTGTAGTATGTGTGGGTGTGTGGGTGTGTGGGTGTGTGGTCAGAGTCTAGTGAGTGTGCATAGAGCCAGTGTGTGTGTTGGAGGGTCAGTGTAGTATGTGTGGGTGTGTGGTTAGAGTCTAGTGAGTGTGCATAGAGCATGTGTGTGTGTTCTGTGTGTGTGTTGGAGTGTCAGTGTAGTATGTGTGGGTGTGTGGTTAGAGTCTAGTGAGTGTGCATAGAGCATGTGTGTGTGTTGGAGGGTCAGTGTAGTATGTGTGGGTGTGTGGTTAGAGTCTAGTGAGTGTGCATAGAGCATGTGTGTGTGTTCTGTGTGTGTGTTGGAGTGTCAGTGTAGTATGTGTGGGTGTGTGGTTAGAGTCTAGTGAGTGTGCATAGAGCATGTGTGTGTGTTGGAGGGTCAGTGTAGTATGTGTGGGTGTGTGGTTAGAGTCTAGTGAGTGTGCATAGAGCATGTGTGTGTGTTGGAGGGTCAGTGTAGTATGTGTGGGTGTGTGGTTAGAGTCTAGTGAGTGTGCATAGAGCATGTGTGTGTGTTGGAGGGTCAGTGTAGTATGTGTGGGTGTGTGGTTAGAGTCTAGTGAGTGTGCATAGAGCATGTGTGTGTGTTGGAGGGTCAGTGTAGTATGTGTGGGTGTGTGGTTAGAGTCTAGTGAGTGTGCATAGAGCATGTGTGTGTGTTCTGTGTGTGTGTTGGAGTGTCAGTGTAGTATGTGTGGGTGTGTGGTTAGAGTCTAGTGAGTGTGCATAGAGCATGTGTGTGTGTTCTGTGTGTGTGTTGGAGTGTCAGTGTAGTATGTGTGGGTGTGTGGTTAGAGTCTAGTGAGTGTGCATAGAGCATGTGTGTGTGTTCTGTGTGTGTGTTGGAGTGTCAGTGTAGTATGTGTGGGTGTGTGGTTAGAGTCTAGTGAGTGTGCATAGAGCATGTGTGTGTGTTCTGTGTGTGTGTTGGAGTGTCAGTGTAGTATGTGTGGTTAGAGTCTAGTGAGTGTGCATAGAGCATGTGTGTGTGTTCTGTGTGTGTGTTGGAGTGTCAGTGTAGTATGTGTGGGTGTGTGGTTAGAGTCTAGTGAGTGTGCATAGAGCATGTGTGTGTGTTCTGTGTGTGTGTTGGAGTGTCAGTGTAGTATGTGTGGGTGTGTGGTTAGAGTCTAGTGAGTGTGCATAGAGCATGTATGTGTGTTCTGTGTGTGTGTTGGAGGGTCAGTGTAGTATGTGTGGGTGTGTGGTTAGAGTCTAGTGAGTGTGCATAGAGCATGTGTGTGTGTTCTGTGTGTGTGTTGGAGTGTCAGTGTAGTATGTGTGGGTGTGTGGTTAGAGTCTAGTGAGTGTGCATAGAGCATGTGTGTGTGTTGGAGGGTCAGTGTAGTATGTGTGGGTGTGTGGGTGTGTGGGTGTGTGGTCAGAGTCTAGTGAGTGTGCATATAGCCAGTGTGTGTGTTGGAGGGTCAGTGTAGTATGTGTGGTTAGAGTCTAGTGAGTGTGCATAGAGCATGTGTGTGTGTTCTGTGTGTGTGTTGGAGTGTCAGTGTAGTATGTGTGGGTGTGTGGTTAGAGTCTAGTGAGTGTGCATAGAGCATGTGTGTGTGTTCTGTGTGTGTGTTGGAGTGTCAGTGTAGTATGTGTGGTTAGAGTCTAGTGAGTGTGCATAGAGCATGTGTGTGTGTTCTGTGTGTGTGTTCGAGTGTCAGTGTAGTATGTGTGGGTGTGTGGTTAGAGTCTAGTGAGTGTGCATAGAGCATGTGTGTGTGTTGGAGGGTCAGTGTAGTATGTGTGGGTGTGTGGGTGTGTGGGTGTGTGGTTAGAGTCTAGTGAGTGTGCATAGAGCCAGTGTGTGTGTTGGAGGGTCAGTGTAGTATGTGTGGGTGTGTGGTTAGAGTCTAGTGAGTGTGCATAGAGCATGTGTGTGTGTTCTGTGTGTGTGTTGGAGTGTCAGTGTAGTATGTGTGGGTGTGTGGTTAGAGTCTAGTGAGTGTGCATAGAGCATGTGTGTGTGTTGGAGGGTCAGTGTAGTATGTGTGGGTGTGTGGTTAGAGTCTAGTGAGTGTGCATAGAGCATGTGTGTGTGTTCTGTGTGTGTGTTGGAGTGTCAGTGTAGTATGTGTGGGTGTGTGGTTAGAGTCTAGTGAGTGTGCATAGAGCATGTGTGTGTGTTGGAGGGTCAGTGTAGTATGTGTGGGTGTGTGGTTAGAGTCTAGTGAGTGTGCATAGAGCATGTGTGTGTGTTCTGTGTGTGTGTGTTGGAGTGTCAGTGTAGTATGTGTGGGTGTGTGGTTAGAGTCTAGTGAGTGTGCATAGAGCATGTGTGTGTGTTGGAGTGTCAGTGTAGTATGTGTGGGTGTGTGGTTAGAGTCTAGTGAGTGTGCATAGAGCATGTGTGTGTGTTGGAGGGTCAGTGTAGTATGTGTGGGTGTGTGGTTAGAGTCTAGTGAGTGTGCATAGAGCATGTGTGTGTGTTCTGTGTGTGTGTTGGAGTGTCAGTGTAGTATGTGTGGTTAGAGTCTAGTGAGTGTGCATAGAGCATGTGTGTGTGTTCTGTGTGTGTGTTGGAGTGTCAGTGTAGTATGTGTGGGTGTGTGGTTAGAGTCTAGTGAGTGTGCATAGAGCATGTGTGTGTGTTGGAGGGTCAGTGTAGTATGTGTGGGTGTGTGGTTAGAGTCTAGTGAATGTGCATAGAGCATGTGTGTGTGTTGGAGGGTCAGTGTAGTATGTGTGGGTGTGTGGTTAGAGTCTAGTGAGTGTGCATAGAGCATGTGTGTGTGTTCTGTGTGTGTGTTGGAGTGTCAGTGTAGTATGTGTGGGTGTGTGGTTAGAGTCTAGTGAGTGTGCATAGAGCATGTGTTTGTGTTCTGTGTGTGTGTTGGAGGGTCAGTGTAGTATGTGTGGGTGTGTGGTTAGAGTCTATTGAGTGTGCATAGAGCATGTGTGTGTGTTCTGTGTGTGTGTTGGAGTGTCAGTGTAGTATGTGTGGGTGTGTGGTTAGAGTCTAGTGAGTGTGCATAGAGCATGTGTGTGTGTTCTGTGTGTGTGTTGGAGTGTCAGTGTAGTATGTGTGGGTGTGTGGTTAGAGTCTAGTGAGTGTGCATAGAGCATGTGTGTGTGTTCTGTGTGTGTGTTGGAGTGTCAGTGTAGTATGTGTGGGTGTGTGGTTAGAGTCTAGTGAGTGTGCATAGAGCATGTGTGTGTGTTCTGTGTGTGTGTTGGAGTGTCAGTGTAGTATGTGTGGGTGTGTGGTTAGAGTCTAGTGAGTGTGCATAGAGCATGTGTGTGTGTTCTGTGTGTGTGTTGGAGTGTCAGTGTAGTATGTGTGGGTGTGTGGTTAGAGTCTAGTGAGTGTGCATAGAGCATGTGTGTGTGTTCTGTGTGTGTGTTGGAGTGTCAGTGTAGTATGTGTGGGTGTGTGGTTAGAGTCTAGTGAGTGTGCATAGAGCATGTGTGTGTGTTCTGTGTGTGTGTTGGAGTGTCAGTGTAGTATGTGTGGTTAGAGTCTAGTGAGTGTGCATAGAGCATGTGTGTGTGTTCTGTGTGTGTGTTGGAGTGTCAGTGTAGTATGTGTGGGTGTGTGGTTAGAGTCTAGTGAGTGTGCATAGAGCATGTGTGTGTGTTGGAGGGTCAGTGTAGTATGTGTGGGTGTGTGGTTAGAGTCTAGTGAATGTGCATAGAGCATGTGTGTGTGTTGGAGAGTCAGTGTAGTATGTGTGGGTGTGTGGTTAGAGTCTAGTGAGTGTGCATAGAGCATGTGTGTGTGTTCTGTGTGTGTGTTGGAGGGTCAGTGTAGTATGTGTGGGTGTGTGGTTAGAGTCTAGTGAGTGTGCATAGAGCATGTGTGTGTGTTGGAGGGTCAGTGTAGTATGTGTGGGTGTGTGGTTAGAGTCTAGTGAGTGTGCATAGAGCATGTGTGTGTGTTCTGTGTGTGTGTTGGAGGGTCAGTGTAGTATGTGTGGGTGTGTGGTTAGAGTCTAGTGAGTGTGCATAGAGCATGTGTGTGTTTTCTGTGTGTGTGTTGGAGTGTCAGTGTAGTATGTGTGGTTAGAGTCTAGTGAGTGTGCATAGAGCATGTGTGTGTGTTCTGTGTGTGTGTTGGAGTGTCAGTGTAGTATGTGTGGGTGTGTGGTTAGAGTCTAGTGAGTGCATAGAGCATGTGTGTGTGTTGGAGTGTCAGTGTAGTATGTGTGGGTGTGTAGTTAGAGTCTAGTGAATGTGCATAGAGCATGTGTGTGTGTTGGAGGGTCAGTGTAGTATGTGTGGGTGTGTGGTTAGAGTCTAGTGAGTGCATAGAGCATGTGTGTGTGTTGGAGTGTCAGTGTAGTATGTGTGGGTGTGTAGTTAGAGTCTAGTGAATGTGCATAGAGCATGTGTGTGTGTTGGAGGGTCAGTGTAGTATGTGTGGGTGTGTGGTTAGAGTCTATTGAGTGTGCATAGAGCATGTGTGTGTGTTCTGTGTGTGTGTTGGAGTGTCAGTGTAGTATGTGTGGGTGTGTGGTTAGAGTCTAGTGAGTGTGCATAGAGCATGTGTGTGTGTTCTGTGTGTGTGTTGGAGTGTCAGTGTAGTATGTGTGGGTGTGTGGTTAGAGTCTAGTGAGTGTGCATAGAGCATGTGTGTGTGTTCTGTGTGTGTGTTGGAGTGTCAGTGTAGTATGTGTGGGTGTGTGGTTAGAGTCTAGTGAGTGTGCATAGAGCATGTGTGTGTGTTCTGTGTGTGTGTTGGAGTGTCAGTGTAGTATGTGTGGGTGTGTGGTTAGAGTCTAGTGAGTGTGCATAGAGCATGTGTTTGTGTTCTGTGTGTGTGTTGGAGGGTCAGTGTAGTATGTGTGGGTGTGTGGTTAGAGTCTAGTGAGTGTGCATAGAGCATGTGTGTGTGTTGGAGGGTCAGTGTAGTATGTGTGGGTGTGTAGTTAGAGTCTAGTGAATGTGCATAGAGCATGTGTGTGTGTTGGAGGGTCAGTGTAGTATGTGTGGGTGTGTGGTTAGAGTCTATTGAGTGTGCATAGAGCATGTGTGTGTGTTCTGTGTGTGTGTTGGAGTGTCAGTGTAGTATGTGTGGGTGTGTGGTTAGAGTCTAGTGAGTGTGCATAGAGCATGTGTGTGTGTTCTGTGTGTGTGTTGGAGTGTCAGTGTAGTATGTGTGGGTGTGTGGTTAGAGTCTAGTGAGTGTGCATAGAGCATGTGTGTGTGTTCTGTGTGTGTGTTGGAGTGTCAGTGTAGTATGTGTGGGTGTGTGGTTAGAGTCTAGTGAGTGTGCATAGAGCATGTGTGTGTGTTCTGTGTGTGTGTTGGAGTGTCAGTGTAGTATGTGTGGGTGTGTGGTTAGAGTCTAGTGAGTGTGCATAGAGCATGTGTGTGTGTTCTGTGTGTGTGTTGGAGTGTCAGTGTAGTATGTGTGGGTGTGTGGTTAGAGTCTAGTGAGTGTGCATAGAGCATGTGTGTGTGTTCTGTGTGTGTGTTGGAGTGTCAGTGTAGTATGTGTGGGTGTGTGGTTAGAGTCTAGTGAGTGTGCATAGAGCATGTGTGTGTGTTCTGTGTGTGTGTTGGAGTGTCAGTGTAGTATGTGTGGTTAGAGTCTAGTGAGTGTGCATAGAGCATGTGTGTGTGTTCTGTGTGTGTGTTGGAGTGTCAGTGTAGTATGTGTGGGTGTGTGGTTAGAGTCTAGTGAGTGTGCATAGAGCATGTGTGTGTGTTGGAGGGTCAGTGTAGTATGTGTGGGTGTGTGGTTAGAGTCTAGTGAATGTGCATAGAGCATGTGTGTGTGTTGGAGGGTCAGTGTAGTATGTGTGGGTGTGTGGTTAGAGTCTAGTGAGTGTGCATAGAGCATGTGTGTGTGTTCTGTGTGTGTGTTGGAGGGTCAGTGTAGTATGTGTGGGTGTGTGGTTAGAGTCTAGTGAGTGTGCATAGAGCATGTGTGTGTGTTGGAGGGTCAGTGTAGTATGTGTGGGTGTGTGGTTAGAGTCTAGTGAGTGTGCATAGAGCATGTGTGTGTGTTCTGTGTGTGTGTTGGAGGGTCAGTGTAGTATGTGTGGGTGTGTGGTTAGAGTCTAGTGAGTGTGCATAGAGCATGTGTGTGTGTTCTGTGTGTGTGTTGGAGTGTCAGTGTAGTATGTGTGGTTAGAGTCTAGTGAGTGTGCATAGAGCATGTGTGTGTGTTCTGTGTGTGTGTTGGAGTGTCAGTGTAGTATGTGTGGGTGTGTGGTTAGAGTCTAGTGAGTGCATAGAGCATGTGTGTGTGTTGGAGTGTCAGTGTAGTATGTGTGGGTGTGTAGTTAGAGTCTAGTGAATGTGCATAGAGCATGTGTGTGTGTTGGAGGGTCAGTGTAGTATGTGTGGGTGTGTGGTTAGAGTCTAGTGAGTGCATAGAGCATGTGTGTGTGTTGGAGTGTCAGTGTAGTATGTGTGGGTGTGTAGTTAGAGTCTAGTGAATGTGCATAGAGCATGTGTGTGTGTTGGAGGGTCAGTGTAGTATGTGTGGGTGTGTGGTTAGAGTCTATTGAGTGTGCATAGAGCATGTGTGTGTGTTCTGTGTGTGTGTTGGAGTGTCAGTGTAGTATGTGTGGGTGTGTGGTTAGAGTCTAGTGAGTGTGCATAGAGCATGTGTGTGTGTTCTGTGTGTGTGTTGGAGTGTCAGTGTAGTATGTGTGGGTGTGTGGTTAGAGTCTAGTGAGTGTGCATAGAGCATGTGTGTGTGTTCTGTGTGTGTGTTGGAGTGTCAGTGTAGTATGTGTGGGTGTGTGGTTAGAGTCTAGTGAGTGTGCATAGAGCATGTGTGTGTGTTCTGTGTGTGTGTTGGAGTGTCAGTGTAGTATGTGTGGGTGTGTGGTTAGAGTCTAGTGAGTGCATAGAGCATGTGTGTGTGTTGGAGTGTCAGTGTAGTATGTGTGGGTGTGTAGTTAGAGTCTAGTGAATGTGTATAGAGCATGTGTGTGTGTTGGAGGGTCAGTGTAGTATGTGTGGGTGTGTGGTTAGAGTCTATTGAGTGTGCATAGAGCATGTGTGTGTGTTCTGTGTGTGTGTTGGAGTGTCAGTGTAGTATGTGTGGGTGTGTGGTTAGAGTCTAGTGAGTGTGCATAGAGCATGTGTGTGTGTTCTGTGTGTGTGTTGGAGTGTCAGTGTAGTATGTGTGGGTGTGTGGTTAGAGTCTAGTGAGTGTGCATAGAGCATGTGTGTGTGTTCTGTGTGTGTGTTGGAGTGTCAGTGTAGTATGTGTGGGTGTGTGGTTAGAGTCTAGTGAGTGTGCATAGAGCATGTGTGTGTGTTCTGTGTGTGTGTTGGAGTGTCAGTGTAGTATGTGTGGGTGTGTCGTTAGAGTCTAGTGAGTGTGCATAGAGCATGTGTGTGTGTTCTGTGTGTGTGTTGGAGTGTCAGTGTAGTATGTGTGGGTGTGTGGTTAGAGTCTAGTGAGTGTGCATAGAGCATGTGTGTGTGTTCTGTGTGTGTGTTGGAGTGTCAGTGTAGTATGTGTGGGTGTGTGGTTAGAGTCTAGTGAGTGTGCATAGAGCATGTGTGTGTGTTCTGTGTGTGTGTTGGAGTGTCAGTGTAGTATGTGTGGGTGTGTGGTTAGAGTCTAGTGAGTGTGCATAGAGCATGTGTGTGTGTTCTGTGTGTGTGTTGGAGTGTCAGTGTAGTATGTGTGGGTGTGTGGTTAGAGTCTAGTGAGTGTGCATAGAGCATGTGTGTGTGTTCTGTGTGTGTGTTGGAGTGTCAGTGTAGTATGTGTGGGTGTGTGGTTAGAGTCTAGTGAGTGTGCATAGAGCATGTGTGTGTGTTCTGTGTGTGTGTTGGAGTGTCAGTGTAGTATGTGTGGGTGTGTGGTTAGAGTCTAGTGAGTGTGCATAGAGCATGTGTGTGTGTTGGAGTGTCAGTGTAGTATGTGTGGGTGTGTGGTTAGAGTCTAGTGAGTGTGCATAGAGCATGTGTGTGTGTTCTGTGTGTGTGTTGGAGGGTTTGAGTTTATTTATTTGAGTTTATTTTTTATTTTTAAAGGGACAGTGCACATTAATCAACGTTTCAGTAAAAGTGCCGGTTTTAGCCAGCCGGCTATTTTTCAACCGCAGTCCCTGGGCAGGTTATTAAAAACAATTACAATATAGACAATAGCAACATAGGACAAGCAAGACATAGCATACAGACAGAGCAACATAGGACAAAAAGCAGCAAGACAAAATTCATAAAAGCAACAAAGTGTTTCCACACCTCACAAGCTACAGACAACAGACAACATGGAGAGCGGCAACACACAGCTAGGGACCATGTTCACAAATCTGATTGACCTTTAGCCATGTCTTCATGCATTTTGTGAAAGTGTGATATGTGGTGCAGTTATGTGTGTCTGATGGCAGTGTATTCCAGACATGGGAAGCTCTCACAGAGAAAACGGATTTACTAAAGGTGCTTTTCCTTAGGGGAACTATACAGTCACCCCTCATGGCAGACCTTGTGGATCTACTGCCATATGTCTGGGTTTTCTGTTTAACAAAAATACTGAGTGGAAGGGGAGGAGCCAGGCCATTTAGGACCTTGAATACAAGACATGCGTCGGTGTATTGCACAAGATTTTCCCAACTCAAGAGCTCATGCTTTCTAAGGATGTGACAATGATGATGGCTATTGGGCTTCCTATCAAGCACTTTGAGAGCCTGTTTGTAGACAGACTGAATAGGTTTTAATGTTGTACAGCAAGCTTGGGCCCAACTAGTCAAGCAGTATGTTAAGTGGGGGAGTATCATAGATTTGAAGTACAGTTTTGCTACCTCTGTAGTCAAACAATTTCGTATAAATCGGAAATTAGCTAGGTTGAATTTGGTTATTTGAATTACCTTTTTCACATGCTTTTTAAAAGAGAGGCTGGAATCAAGTATGATGCCAAGGTACTTAAAATCGGATACCACCTGGAGCTTCTCCCCTGACACATAGACATCTGGCTCAGTAGCATCTGTTGCCCTCTTTGTGAAGAACATGCAAACAGTTTTTTTCACATTGAGATGCAAACACGAGTCACTGAGCCACTTTGTAACCTGGACCATTACAGTAGTGAGTTCTTGTGCAGCTTGTTGTTTGCTCTTTGCATGCACATATATCACTGTATCATCTGCATACATTTGAACTTCAGACCCAGTACAGACAGAAGGCAGATCATTAATGTACAGGCTGAACAGGAGGGGCCCCAGTATTGACCCTTGGGGCACGCCCACATCATAGCTAAGAGTGGGCGACAGCTCATTGCTCACTCTGACACACTGAGTTCTGCCTTCAAGGTATGATTTCATCCATCTCAAGGCATCAGGGGAAAAGTTGAACAATTTTGTGATGAGAATCTCATGGTTAACAGTATCAAAAGCCTTCCTTAGGTCCAGAAACACAGCCCCAACAGCACCCCCTTTGTCCATCTTGGACTTCACATTTTCCAGAAGAAAGCAGTTGGCCGTTTCCGGGTCAGTGTAGTGTGTGTGGGTGTGTGGTTAGAGTCTAGTGAGTGTGCATAGAGCATGTGTGTGTGTTCTGTGTGTGTGTTGGAGTGTCAGTGTAGTATGTGTGGGTGTGTGGTTAGAGTCTAGTGAGTGTGCATAGAGCATGTGTGTGTGTTCTGTGTGTGTGTTGGAGGGTCAGTGTAGTATGTGTGGGTGTGTGGTTAGAGTCTAGTGAGTGTGCATAGAGCATGTGTGTGTGTTGGAGTGTCAGTGTAGTATGTGTGGGTGTGTGGTTAGAGTCTAGTGAGTGTGCATAGAGCATGTGTGTGTGTTCTGTGTGTGTGTTGGAGGGTTTGAGTTTATTTATTTGAGTTTATTTTTTATTTTTAAAGGGACAGTGCACATTAATCAACGTTTCAGTAAAAGTGCCGGTTTTAGCCAGCCGGCTATTTTTCAACCGCAGTCCCTGGGCAGGTTATTAAAAACAATTACAATATAGACAATAGCAACATAGGACAAGCAAGACATAGCATACAGACAGAGCAACATAGGACAAAAAGCAGCAAGACAAAATTCATAAAAGCAACAAAGTGTTTCCACACCTCACAAGCTACAGACAACAGACAACATGGAGAGCGGCAACACACAGCTAGGGACCATGTTCACAAATCTGATTGACCTTTAGCCATGTCTTCATGCATTTTGTGAAAGTGTGATATGTGGTGCAGTTATGTGTGTCTGATGGCAGTGTATTCCAGACATGGGAAGCTCTCACAGAGAAAACGGATTTACTAAAGGTGCTTTTCCTTAGGGGAACTATACAGTCACCCCTCATGGCAGACCTTGTGGATCTACTGCCATATGTCTGGGTTTTCTGTTTAACAAAAATACTGAGTGGAAGGGGAGGAGCCAGGCCATTTAGGACCTTGAATACAAGACATGCGTCGGTGTATTGCACAAGATTTTCCCAACTCAAGAGCTCATGCTTTCTAAGGATGTGACAATGATGATGGCTATTGGGCTTCCTATCAAGCACTTTGAGAGCCTGTTTGTAGACAGACTGAATAGGTTTTAATGTTGTACAGCAAGCTTGGGCCCAACTAGTCAAGCAGTATGTTAAGTGGGGGAGTATCATAGATTTGAAGTACAGTTTTGCTACCTCTGTAGTCAAACAATTTCGTATAAATCGGAAATTAGCTAGGTTGAATTTGGTTATTTGAATTACCTTTTTCACATGCTTTTTAAAAGAGAGGCTGGAATCAAGTATGATGCCAAGGTACTTAAAATCGGATACCACCTGGAGCTTCTCCCCTGACACATAGACATCTGGCTCAGTAGCATCTGTTGCCCTCTTTGTGAAGAACATGCAAACAGTTTTTTTCACATTGAGATGCAAACACGAGTCACTGAGCCACTTTGTAACCTGGACCATTACAGTAGTGAGTTCTTGTGCAGCTTGTTGTTTGCTCTTTGCATGCACATATATCACTGTATCATCTGCATACATTTGAACTTCAGACCCAGTACAGACAGAAGGCAGATCATTAATGTACAGGCTGAACAGGAGGGGCCCCAGTATTGACCCTTGGGGCACGCCCACATCATAGCTAAGAGTGGGCGACAGCTCATTGCTCACTCTGACACACTGAGTTCTGCCTTCAAGGTATGATTTCATCCATCTCAAGGCATCAGGGGAAAAGTTGAACAATTTTGTGATGAGAATCTCATGGTTAACAGTATCAAAAGCCTTCCTTAGGTCCAGAAACACAGCCCCAACAGCACCCCCTTTGTCCATCTTGGACTTCACATTTTCCAGAAGAAAGCAGTTGGCCGTTTCCGGGTCAGTGTAGTGTGTGTGGGTGTGTGGTTAGAGTCTAGTGAGTGTGCATAGAGCATGTGTGTGTGTTCTGTGTGTGTGTTGGAGTGTCAGTGTAGTATGTGTGGGTGTGTGGTTAGAGTCTAGTGAGTGTGCATAGAGCATGTGTGTGTGTTGGAGTGTCAGTGTAGTATGTGTGGGTGTGTAGTTAGAGTCTAGTGAATGTGCATAGAGCATGTGTGTGTGTTGGAGGGTCAGTGTAGTATGTGTGGGTGTGTGGTTAGAGTCTATTGAGTGTGCATAGAGCATGTGTGTGTGTTCTGTGTGTGTGTTGGAGTGTCAGTGTAGTATGTGTGGGTGTGTGGTTAGAGTCTAGTGAGTGTGCATAGAGCATGTGTGTGTGTTCTGTGTGTGTGTTGGAGTGTCAGTGTAGTATGTGTGGGTGTGTGGTTAGAGTCTAGTGAGTGTGCATAGAGCATGTGTGTGTGTTCTGTGTGTGTGTTGGAGTGTCAGTGTAGTATGTGTGGGTGTGTGGTTAGAGTCTAGTGAGTGTGCATAGAGCATGTGTGTGTGTTCTGTGTGTGTGTTGGAGTGTCAGTGTAGTATGTGTGGGTGTGTGGTTAGAGTCTAGTGAGTGTGCATAGAGCATGTGTGTGTGTTCTGTGTGTGTGTTGGAGTGTCAGTGTAGTATGTGTGGGTGTGTGGTTAGAGTCTAGTGAGTGTGCATAGAGCATGTGTGTGTGTTCTGTGTGTGTGTTGGAGTGTCAGTGTAGTATGTGTGGGTGTGTGGTTAGAGTCTAGTGAGTGTGCATAGAGCATGTGTGTGTGTTCTGTGTGTGTGTTGGAGTGTCAGTGTAGTATGTGTGGTTAGAGTCTAGTGAGTGTGCATAGAGCATGTGTGTGTGTTCTGTGTGTGTGTTGGAGTGTCAGTGTAGTATGTGTGGGTGTGTGGTTAGAGTCTAGTGAGTGTGCATAGAGCATGTGTGTGTGTTGGAGGGTCAGTGTAGTATGTGTGGGTGTGTGGTTAGAGTCTAGTGAATGTGCATAGAGCATGTGTGTGTGTTGGAGGGTCAGTGTAGTATGTGTGGGTGTGTGGTTAGAGTCTAGTGAGTGTGCATAGAGCATGTGTGTGTGTTCTGTGTGTGTGTTGGAGGGTCAGTGTAGTATGTGTGGGTGTGTGGTTAGAGTCTAGTGAGTGTGCATAGAGCATGTGTGTGTGTTGGAGGGTCAGTGTAGTATGTGTGGGTGTGTGGTTAGAGTCTAGTGAGTGTGCATAGAGCATGTGTGTGTGTTCTGTGTGTGTGTTGGAGGGTCAGTGTAGTATGTGTGGGTGTGTGGTTAGAGTCTAGTGAGTGTGCATAGAGCATGTGTGTGTGTTCTGTGTGTGTGTTGGAGTGTCAGTGTAGTATGTGTGGTTAGAGTCTAGTGAGTGTGCATAGAGCATGTGTGTGTGTTCTGTGTGTGTGTTGGAGTGTCAGTGTAGTATGTGTGGGTGTGTGGTTAGAGTCTAGTGAGTGCATAGAGCATGTGTGTGTGTTGGAGTGTCAGTGTAGTATGTGTGGGTGTGTAGTTAGAGTCTAGTGAATGTGCATAGAGCATGTGTGTGTGTTGGAGGGTCAGTGTAGTATGTGTGGGTGTGTGGTTAGAGTCTAGTGAGTGCATAGAGCATGTGTGTGTGTTGGAGTGTCAGTGTAGTATGTGTGGGTGTGTAGTTAGAGTCTAGTGAATGTGCATAGAGCATGTGTGTGTGTTGGAGGGTCAGTGTAGTATGTGTGGGTGTGTGGTTAGAGTCTATTGAGTGTGCATAGAGCATGTGTGTGTGTTCTGTGTGTGTGTTGGAGTGTCAGTGTAGTATGTGTGGGTGTGTGGTTAGAGTCTAGTGAGTGTGCATAGAGCATGTGTGTGTGTTCTGTGTGTGTGTTGGAGTGTCAGTGTAGTATGTGTGGGTGTGTGGTTAGAGTCTAGTGAGTGTGCATAGAGCATGTGTGTGTGTTCTGTGTGTGTGTTGGAGTGTCAGTGTAGTATGTGTGGGTGTGTGGTTAGAGTCTAGTGAGTGTGCATAGAGCATGTGTGTGTGTTCTGTGTGTGTGTTGGAGTGTCAGTGTAGTATGTGTGGGTGTGTGGTTAGAGTCTAGTGAGTGTGCATAGAGCATGTGTGTGTGTTCTGTGTGTGTGTTGGAGTGTCAGTGTAGTATGTGTGGGTGTGTGGTTAGAGTCTAGTGAGTGTGCATAGAGCATGTGTGTGTGTTCTGTGTGTGTGTTGGAGTGTCAGTGTAGTATGTGTGGGTGTGTGGTTAGAGTCTAGTGAGTGTGCATAGAGCATGTGTGTGTGTTCTGTGTGTGTGTTGGAGTGTCAGTGTAGTATGTGTGGTTAGAGTCTAGTGAGTGTGCATAGAGCATGTGTGTGTGTTCTGTGTGTGTGTTGGAGTGTCAGTGTAGTATGTGTGGGTGTGTGGTTAGAGTCTAGTGAGTGTGCATAGAGCATGTGTGTGTGTTGGAGGGTCAGTGTAGTATGTGTGGGTGTGTGGTTAGAGTCTAGTGAATGTGCATAGAGCATGTGTGTGTGTTGGAGGGTCAGTGTAGTATGTGTGGGTGTGTGGTTAGAGTCTAGTGAGTGTGCATAGAGCATGTGTGTGTGTTCTGTGTGTGTGTTGGAGGGTCAGTGTAGTATGTGTGGGTGTGTGGTTAGAGTCTAGTGAGTGTGCATAGAGCATGTGTGTGTGTTGGAGGGTCAGTGTAGTATGTGTGGGTGTGTGGTTAGAGTCTAGTGAGTGTGCATAGAGCATGTGTGTGTGTTCTGTGTGTGTGTTGGAGGGTCAGTGTAGTATGTGTGGGTGTGTGGTTAGAGTCTAGTGAGTGTGCATAGAGCATGTGTGTGTGTTCTGTGTGTGTGTTGGAGTGTCAGTGTAGTATGTGTGGTTAGAGTCTAGTGAGTGTGCATAGAGCATGTGTGTGTGTTCTGTGTGTGTGTTGGAGTGTCAGTGTAGTATGTGTGGGTGTGTGGTTAGAGTCTAGTGAGTGCATAGAGCATGTGTGTGTGTTGGAGTGTCAGTGTAGTATGTGTGGGTGTGTAGTTAGAGTCTAGTGAATGTGCATAGAGCATGTGTGTGTGTTGGAGGGTCAGTGTAGTATGTGTGGGTGTGTGGTTAGAGTCTAGTGAGTGCATAGAGCATGTGTGTGTGTTGGAGTGTCAGTGTAGTATGTGTGGGTGTGTAGTTAGAGTCTAGTGAATGTGCATAGAGCATGTGTGTGTGTTGGAGGGTCAGTGTAGTATGTGTGGGTGTGTGGTTAGAGTCTATTGAGTGTGCATAGAGCATGTGTGTGTGTTCTGTGTGTGTGTTGGAGTGTCAGTGTAGTATGTGTGGGTGTGTGGTTAGAGTCTAGTGAGTGTGCATAGAGCATGTGTGTGTGTTCTGTGTGTGTGTTGGAGTGTCAGTGTAGTATGTGTGGGTGTGTGGTTAGAGTCTAGTGAGTGTGCATAGAGCATGTGTGTGTGTTCTGTGTGTGTGTTGGAGTGTCAGTGTAGTATGTGTGGGTGTGTGGTTAGAGTCTAGTGAGTGTGCATAGAGCATGTGTGTGTGTTCTGTGTGTGTGTTGGAGTGTCAGTGTAGTATGTGTGGGTGTGTGGTTAGAGTCTAGTGAGTGCATAGAGCATGTGTGTGTGTTGGAGTGTCAGTGTAGTATGTGTGGGTGTGTAGTTAGAGTCTAGTGAATGTGTATAGAGCATGTGTGTGTGTTGGAGGGTCAGTGTAGTATGTGTGGGTGTGTGGTTAGAGTCTATTGAGTGTGCATAGAGCATGTGTGTGTGTTCTGTGTGTGTGTTGGAGTGTCAGTGTAGTATGTGTGGGTGTGTGGTTAGAGTCTAGTGAGTGTGCATAGAGCATGTGTGTGTGTTCTGTGTGTGTGTTGGAGTGTCAGTGTAGTATGTGTGGGTGTGTGGTTAGAGTCTAGTGAGTGTGCATAGAGCATGTGTGTGTGTTCTGTGTGTGTGTTGGAGTGTCAGTGTAGTATGTGTGGGTGTGTGGTTAGAGTCTAGTGAGTGTGCATAGAGCATGTGTGTGTGTTCTGTGTGTGTGTTGGAGTGTCAGTGTAGTATGTGTGGGTGTGTCGTTAGAGTCTAGTGAGTGTGCATAGAGCATGTGTGTGTGTTCTGTGTGTGTGTTGGAGTGTCAGTGTAGTATGTGTGGGTGTGTGGTTAGAGTCTAGTGAGTGTGCATAGAGCATGTGTGTGTGTTCTGTGTGTGTGTTGGAGTGTCAGTGTAGTATGTGTGGGTGTGTGGTTAGAGTCTAGTGAGTGTGCATAGAGCATGTGTGTGTGTTCTGTGTGTGTGTTGGAGTGTCAGTGTAGTATGTGTGGGTGTGTGGTTAGAGTCTAGTGAGTGCATAGAGCATGTGTGTGTGTTGGAGTGTCAGTGTAGTATGTGTGGGTGTGTAGTTAGAGTCTAGTGAATGTGCATAGAGCATGTGTGTGTGTTGGAGGGTCAGTGTAGTATGTGTGGGTGTGTGGTTAGAGTCTAGTGAGTGCATAGAGCATGTGTGTGTGTTGGAGTGTCAGTGTAGTATGTGTGGGTGTGTAGTTAGAGTCTAGTGAATGTGCATAGAGCATGTGTGTGTGTTGGAGGGTCAGTGTAGTATGTGTGGGTGTGTGGTTAGAGTCTATTGAGTGTGCATAGAGCATGTGTGTGTGTTCTGTGTGTGTGTTGGAGTGTCAGTGTAGTATGTGTGGGTGTGTGGTTAGAGTCTAGTGAGTGTGCATAGAGCATGTGTGTGTGTTCTGTGTGTGTGTTGGAGTGTCAGTGTAGTATGTGTGGGTGTGTGGTTAGAGTCTAGTGAGTGTGCATAGAGCATGTGTGTGTGTTCTGTGTGTGTGTTGGAGTGTCAGTGTAGTATGTGTGGGTGTGTGGTTAGAGTCTAGTGAGTGTGCATAGAGCATGTGTGTGTGTTCTGTGTGTGTGTTGGAGTGTCAGTGTAGTATGTGTGGGTGTGTGGTTAGAGTCTAGTGAGTGCATAGAGCATGTGTGTGTGTTGGAGTGTCAGTGTAGTATGTGTGGGTGTGTAGTTAGAGTCTAGTGAATGTGTATAGAGCATGTGTGTGTGTTGGAGGGTCAGTGTAGTATGTGTGGGTGTGTGGTTAGAGTCTATTGAGTGTGCATAGAGCATGTGTGTGTGTTCTGTGTGTGTGTTGGAGTGTCAGTGTAGTATGTGTGGGTGTGTGGTTAGAGTCTAGTGAGTGTGCATAGAGCATGTGTGTGTGTTCTGTGTGTGTGTTGGAGTGTCAGTGTAGTATGTGTGGGTGTGTGGTTAGAGTCTAGTGAGTGTGCATAGAGCATGTGTGTGTGTTCTGTGTGTGTGTTGGAGTGTCAGTGTAGTATGTGTGGGTGTGTGGTTAGAGTCTAGTGAGTGTGCATAGAGCATGTGTGTGTGTTCTGTGTGTGTGTTGGAGTGTCAGTGTAGTATGTGTGGGTGTGTCGTTAGAGTCTAGTGAGTGTGCATAGAGCATGTGTGTGTGTTCTGTGTGTGTGTTGGAGTGTCAGTGTAGTATGTGTGGGTGTGTGGTTAGAGTCTAGTGAGTGTGCATAGAGCATGTGTGTGTGTTCTGTGTGTGTGTTGGAGTGTCAGTGTAGTATGTGTGGGTGTGTGGTTAGAGTCTAGTGAGTGTGCATAGAGCATGTGTGTGTGTTCTGTGTGTGTGTTGGAGTGTCAGTGTAGTATGTGTGGGTGTGTGGTTAGAGTCTAGTGAGTGTGCATAGAGCATGTGTGTGTGTTCTGTGTGTGTGTTGGAGTGTCAGTGTAGTATGTGTGGGTGTGTGGTTAGAGTCTAGTGAGTGTGCATAGAGCATGTGTGTGTGTTCTGTGTGTGTGTTGGAGTGTCAGTGTAGTATGTGTGGGTGTGTGGTTAGAGTCTAGTGAGTGTGCATAGAGCATGTGTGTGTGTTCTGTGTGTGTGTTGGAGTGTCAGTGTAGTATGTGTGGGTGTGTGGTTAGAGTCTAGTGAGTGTGCATAGAGCATGTGTGTGTGTTGGAGTGTCAGTGTAGTATGTGTGGGTGTGTGGTTAGAGTCTAGTGAGTGTGCATAGAGCATGTGTGTGTGTTCTGTGTGTGTGTTGGAGGGTTTGAGTTTATTTATTTGAGTTTATTTTTTATTTTTAAAGGGACAGTGCACATTAATCAACGTTTCAGTAAAAGTGCCGGTTTTAGCCAGCCGGCTATTTTTCAACCGCAGTCCCTGGGCAGGTTATTAAAAACAATTACAATATAGACAATAGCAACATAGGACAAGCAAGACATAGCATACAGACAGAGCAACATAGGACAAAAAGCAGCAAGACAAAATTCATAAAAGCAACAAAGTGTTTCCACACCTCACAAGCTACAGACAACAGACAACATGGAGAGCGGCAACACACAGCTAGGGACCATGTTCACAAATCTGATTGACCTTTAGCCATGTCTTCATGCATTTTGTGAAAGTGTGATATGTGGTGCAGTTATGTGTGTCTGATGGCAGTGTATTCCAGACATGGGAAGCTCTCACAGAGAAAACGGATTTACTAAAGGTGCTTTTCCTTAGGGGAACTATACAGTCACCCCTCATGGCAGACCTTGTGGATCTACTGCCATATGTCTGGGTTTTCTGTTTAACAAAAATACTGAGTGGAAGGGGAGGAGCCAGGCCATTTAGGACCTTGAATACAAGACATGCGTCGGTGTATTGCACAAGATTTTCCCAACTCAAGAGCTCATGCTTTCTAAGGATGTGACAATGATGATGGCTATTGGGCTTCCTATCAAGCACTTTGAGAGCCTGTTTGTAGACAGACTGAATAGGTTTTAATGTTGTACAGCAAGCTTGGGCCCAACTAGTCAAGCAGTATGTTAAGTGGGGGAGTATCATAGATTTGAAGTACAGTTTTGCTACCTCTGTAGTCAAACAATTTCGTATAAATCGGAAATTAGCTAGGTTGAATTTGGTTATTTGAATTACCTTTTTCACATGCTTTTTAAAAGAGAGGCTGGAATCAAGTATGATGCCAAGGTACTTAAAATCGGATACCACCTGGAGCTTCTCCCCTGACACATAGACATCTGGCTCAGTAGCATCTGTTGCCCTCTTTGTGAAGAACATGCAAACAGTTTTTTTCACATTGAGATGCAAACACGAGTCACTGAGCCACTTTGTAACCTGGACCATTACAGTAGTGAGTTCTTGTGCAGCTTGTTGTTTGCTCTTTGCATGCACATATATCACTGTATCATCTGCATACATTTGAACTTCAGACCCAGTACAGACAGAAGGCAGATCATTAATGTACAGGCTGAACAGGAGGGGGCCCCAGTATTGACCCTTGGGGCACGCCCACATCATAGCTAAGAGTGGGCGACAGCTCATTGCTCACTCTGACACACTGAGTTCTGCCTTCAAGGTATGATTTCATCCATCTCAAGGCATCAGGGGAAAAGTTGAACAATTTTGTGATGAGAATCTCATGGTTAACAGTATCAAAAGCCTTCCTTAGGTCCAGAAACACAGCCCCAACAGCACCCCCTTTGTCCATCTTGGACTTCACATTTTCCAGAAGAAAGCAGTTGGCCGTTTCCGGGTCAGTGTAGTGTGTGTGGGTGTGTGGTTAGAGTCTAGTGAGTGTGCATAGAGCATGTGTGTGTGTTCTGTGTGTGTGTTGGAGTGTCAGTGTAGTATGTGTGGGTGTGTGGTTAGAGTCTAGTGAGTGTGCATAGAGCATGTGTGTGTGTTGGAGTGTCAGTGTAGTATGTGTGGGTGTGTAGTTAGAGTCTAGTGAATGTGCATAGAGCATGTGTGTGTGTTGGAGGGTCAGTGTAGTATGTGTGGGTGTGTGGTTAGAGTCTATTGAGTGTGCATAGAGCATGTGTGTGTGTTCTGTGTGTGTGTTGGAGTGTCAGTGTAGTATGTGTGGGTGTGTGGTTAGAGTCTAGTGAGTGTGCATAGAGCATGTGTGTGTGTTCTGTGTGTGTGTTGGAGTGTCAGTGTAGTATGTGTGGGTGTGTGGTTAGAGTCTAGTGAGTGTGCATAGAGCATGTGTGTGTGTTCTGTGTGTGTGTTGGAGTGTCAGTGTAGTATGTGTGGGTGTGTGGTTAGAGTCTAGTGAGTGTGCATAGAGCATGTGTGTGTGTTCTGTGTGTGTGTTGGAGTGTCAGTGTAGTATGTGTGGGTGTGTGGTTAGAGTCTAGTGAGTGTGCATAGAGCATGTGTGTGTGTTCTGTGTGTGTGTTGGAGTGTCAGTGTAGTATGTGTGGGTGTGTGGTTAGAGTCTAGTGAGTGTGCATAGAGCATGTGTGTGTGTTCTGTGTGTGTGTTGGAGTGTCAGTGTAGTATGTGTGGGTGTGTGGTTAGAGTCTAGTGAGTGTGCATAGAGCATGTGTGTGTGTTCTGTGTGTGTGTTGGAGTGTCAGTGTAGTATGTGTGGTTAGAGTCTAGTGAGTGTGCATAGAGCATGTGTGTGTGTTCTGTGTGTGTGTTGGAGTGTCAGTGTAGTATGTGTGGGTGTGTGGTTAGAGTCTAGTGAGTGTGCATAGAGCATGTGTGTGTGTTGGAGGGTCAGTGTAGTATGTGTGGGTGTGTGGTTAGAGTCTAGTGAATGTGCATAGAGCATGTGTGTGTGTTGGAGGGTCAGTGTAGTATGTGTGGGTGTGTGGTTAGAGTCTAGTGAGTGTGCATAGAGCATGTGTGTGTGTTCTGTGTGTGTGTTGGAGGGTCAGTGTAGTATGTGTGGGTGTGTGGTTAGAGTCTAGTGAGTGTGCATAGAGCATGTGTGTGTGTTGGAGGGTCAGTGTAGTATGTGTGGGTGTGTGGTTAGAGTCTAGTGAGTGTGCATAGAGCATGTGTGTGTGTTCTGTGTGTGTGTTGGAGGGTCAGTGTAGTATGTGTGGGTGTGTGGTTAGAGTCTAGTGAGTGTGCATAGAGCATGTGTGTGTGTTCTGTGTGTGTGTTGGAGTGTCAGTGTAGTATGTGTGGTTAGAGTCTAGTGAGTGTGCATAGAGCATGTGTGTGTGTTCTGTGTGTGTGTTGGAGTGTCAGTGTAGTATGTGTGGGTGTGTGGTTAGAGTCTAGTGAGTGCATAGAGCATGTGTGTGTGTTGGAGTGTCAGTGTAGTATGTGTGGGTGTGTAGTTAGAGTCTAGTGAATGTGCATAGAGCATGTGTGTGTGTTGGAGGGTCAGTGTAGTATGTGTGGGTGTGTGGTTAGAGTCTAGTGAGTGCATAGAGCATGTGTGTGTGTTGGAGTGTCAGTGTAGTATGTGTGGGTGTGTAGTTAGAGTCTAGTGAATGTGCATAGAGCATGTGTGTGTGTTGGAGGGTCAGTGTAGTATGTGTGGGTGTGTGGTTAGAGTCTATTGAGTGTGCATAGAGCATGTGTGTGTGTTCTGTGTGTGTGTTGGAGTGTCAGTGTAGTATGTGTGGGTGTGTGGTTAGAGTCTAGTGAGTGTGCATAGAGCATGTGTGTGTGTTCTGTGTGTGTGTTGGAGTGTCAGTGTAGTATGTGTGGGTGTGTGGTTAGAGTCTAGTGAGTGTGCATAGAGCATGTGTGTGTGTTCTGTGTGTGTGTTGGAGTGTCAGTGTAGTATGTGTGGGTGTGTGGTTAGAGTCTAGTGAGTGTGCATAGAGCATGTGTGTGTGTTCTGTGTGTGTGTTGGAGTGTCAGTGTAGTATGTGTGGGTGTGTGGTTAGAGTCTAGTGAGTGCATAGAGCATGTGTGTGTGTTGGAGTGTCAGTGTAGTATGTGTGGGTGTGTAGTTAGAGTCTAGTGAATGTGTATAGAGCATGTGTGTGTGTTGGAGGGTCAGTGTAGTATGTGTGGGTGTGTGGTTAGAGTCTATTGAGTGTGCATAGAGCATGTGTGTGTGTTCTGTGTGTGTGTTGGAGTGTCAGTGTAGTATGTGTGGGTGTGTGGTTAGAGTCTAGTGAGTGTGCATAGAGCATGTGTGTGTGTTCTGTGTGTGTGTTGGAGTGTCAGTGTAGTATGTGTGGGTGTGTGGTTAGAGTCTAGTGAGTGTGCATAGAGCATGTGTGTGTGTTCTGTGTGTGTGTTGGAGTGTCAGTGTAGTATGTGTGGGTGTGTGGTTAGAGTCTAGTGAGTGTGCATAGAGCATGTGTGTGTGTTCTGTGTGTGTGTTGGAGTGTCAGTGTAGTATGTGTGGGTGTGTCGTTAGAGTCTAGTGAGTGTGCATAGAGCATGTGTGTGTGTTCTGTGTGTGTGTTGGAGTGTCAGTGTAGTATGTGTGGGTGTGTGGTTAGAGTCTAGTGAGTGTGCATAGAGCATGTGTGTGTGTTCTGTGTGTGTGTTGGAGTGTCAGTGTAGTATGTGTGGGTGTGTGGTTAGAGTCTAGTGAGTGTGCATAGAGCATGTGTGTGTGTTCTGTGTGTGTGTTGGAGTGTCAGTGTAGTATGTGTGGGTGTGTGGTTAGAGTCTAGTGAGTGTGCATAGAGCATGTGTGTGTGTTCTGTGTGTGTGTTGGAGTGTCAGTGTAGTATGTGTGGGTGTGTGGTTAGAGTCTAGTGAGTGTGCATAGAGCATGTGTGTGTGTTCTGTGTGTGTGTTGGAGTGTCAGTGTAGTATGTGTGGGTGTGTGGTTAGAGTCTAGTGAGTGTGCATAGAGCATGTGTGTGTGTTCTGTGTGTGTGTTGGAGTGTCAGTGTAGTATGTGTGGGTGTGTGGTTAGAGTCTAGTGAGTGTGCATAGAGCATGTGTGTGTGTTGGAGTGTCAGTGTAGTATGTGTGGGTGTGTGGTTAGAGTCTAGTGAGTGTGCATAGAGCATGTGTGTGTGTCTGTGTGTGTGTTGGAGGGTTTGAGTTTATTTATTTGAGTTTATTTTTTATTTTTAAAGGGACAGTGCACATTAATCAACGTTTCAGTAAAAGTGCCGGTTTTAGCCAGCCGGCTATTTTTCAACCGCAGTCCCTGGGCAGGTTATTAAAAACAATTACAATATAGACAATAGCAACATAGGACAAGCAAGACATAGCATACAGACAGAGCAACATAGGACAAAAAGCAGCAAGACAAAATTCATAAAAGCAACAAAGTGTTTCCACACCTCACAAGCTACAGACAACAGACAACATGGAGAGCGGCAACACACAGCTAGGGACCATGTTCACAAATCTGATTGACCTTTAGCCATGTCTTCATGCATTTTGTGAAAGTGTGATATGTGGTGCAGTTATGTGTGTCTGATGGCAGTGTATTCCAGACATGGGAAGCTCTCACAGAGAAAACGGATTTACTAAAGGTGCTTTTCCTTAGGGGAACTATACAGTCACCCCTCATGGCAGACCTTGTGGATCTACTGCCATATGTCTGGGTTTTCTGTTTAACAAAAATACTGAGTGGAAGGGGAGGAGCCAGGCCATTTAGGACCTTGAATACAAGACATGCGTCGGTGTATTGCACAAGATTTTCCCAACTCAAGAGCTCATGCTTTCTAAGGATGTGACAATGATGATGGCTATTGGGCTTCCTATCAAGCACTTTGAGAGCCTGTTTGTAGACAGACTGAATAGGTTTTAATGTTGTACAGCAAGCTTGGGCCCAACTAGTCAAGCAGTATGTTAAGTGGGGGAGTATCATAGATTTGAAGTACAGTTTTGCTACCTCTGTAGTCAAACAATTTCGTATAAATCGGAAATTAGCTAGGTTGAATTTGGTTATTTGAATTACCTTTTTCACATGCTTTTTAAAAGAGAGGCTGGAATCAAGTATGATGCCAAGGTACTTAAAATCGGATACCACCTGGAGCTTCTCCCCTGACACATAGACATCTGGCTCAGTAGCATCTGTTGCCCTCTTTGTGAAGAACATGCAAACAGTTTTTTTTCACATTGAGATGCAAACACGAGTCACTGAGCCACTTTGTAACCTGGACCATTACAGTAGTGAGTTCTTGTGCAGCTTGTTGTTTGCTCTTTGCATGCACATATATCACTGTATCATCTGCATACATTTGAACTTCAGACCCAGTACAGACAGAAGGCAGATCATTAATGTACAGGCTGAACAGGAGGGGCCCCAGTATTGACCCTTGGGGCACGCCCACATCATAGCTAAGAGTGGGCGACAGCTCATTGCTCACTCTGACACACTGAGTTCTGCCTTCAAGGTATGATTTCATCCATCTCAAGGCATCAGGGGAAAAGTTGAACAATTTTGTGATGAGAATCTCATGGTTAACAGTATCAAAAGCCTTCCTTAGGTCCAGAAACACAGCCCCAACAGCACCCCCTTTGTCCATCTTGGACTTCACATTTTCCAGAAGAAAGCAGTTGGCCGTTTCCGGGTCAGTGTAGTGTGTGTGGGTGTGTGGTTAGAGTCTAGTGAGTGTGCATAGAGCATGTGTGTGTGTTCTGTGTGTGTGTTGGAGTGTCAGTGTAGTATGTGTGGGTGTGTGGTTAGAGTCTAGTGAGTGTGCATAGAGCATGTGTGTGTGTTGGAGTGTCAGTGTAGTATGTGTGGGTGTGTAGTTAGAGTCTAGTGAATGTGCATAGAGCATGTGTGTGTGTTGGAGGGTCAGTGTAGTATGTGTGGGTGTGTGGTTAGAGTCTATTGAGTGTGCATAGAGCATGTGTGTGTGTTCTGTGTGTGTGTTGGAGTGTCAGTGTAGTATGTGTGGGTGTGTGGTTAGAGTCTATTGAGTGTGCATAGAGCATGTGTGTGTGTTCTGTGTGTGTGTTGGAGTGTCAGTGTAGTATGTGTGGGTGTGTGGTTAGAGTCTAGTGAGTGTGCATAGAGCATGTGTGTGTGTTCTGTGTGTGTGTTGGAGTGTCAGTGTAGTATGTGTGGGTGTGTGGTTAGAGTCTAGTGAGTGTGCATAGAGCATGTGTGTGTGTTCTGTGTGTGTGTTGGAGTGTCAGTGTAGTATGTGTGGGTGTGTGGTTAGAGTCTAGTGAGTGTGCATAGAGCATGTGTGTGTGTTCTGTGTGTGTGTTGGAGTGTCAGTGTAGTATGTGTGGGTGTGTCGTTAGAGTCTAGTGAGTGTGCATAGAGCATGTGTGTGTGTTCTGTGTGTGTGTTGGAGTGTCAGTGTAGTATGTGTGGGTGTGTGGTTAGAGTCTAGTGAGTGTGCATAGAGCATGTGTGTGTGTTCTGTGTGTGTGTTGGAGTGTCAGTGTAGTATGTGTGGGTGTGTGGTTAGAGTCTAGTGAGTGTGCATAGAGCATGTGTGTGTGTTCTGTGTGTGTGTTGGAGTGTCAGTGTAGTATGTGTGGGTGTGTGGTTAGAGTCTAGTGAGTGTGCATAGAGCATGTGTGTGTGTTCTGTGTGTGTGTTGGAGTGTCAGTGTAGTATGTGTGGGTGTGTGGTTAGAGTCTAGTGAGTGTGCATAGAGCATGTGTGTGTGTTCTGTGTGTGTGTTGGAGTGTCAGTGTAGTATGTGTGGGTGTGTGGTTAGAGTCTAGTGAGTGTGCATAGAGCATGTGTGTGTGTTCTGTGTGTGTGTTGGAGTGTCAGTGTAGTATGTGTGGGTGTGTGGTTAGAGTCTAGTGAGTGTGCATAGAGCATGTGTGTGTGTTGGAGTGTCAGTGTAGTATGTGTGGGTGTGTGGTTAGAGTCTATTGAGTGTGCATAGAGCATGTGTGTGTGTTCTGTGTGTGTGTTGGAGTGTCAGTGTAGTATGTGTGGGTGTGTGGTTAGAGTCTAGTGAGTGTGCATAGAGCATGTGTGTGTGTTCTGTGTGTGTGTTGGAGTGTCAGTGTAGTATGTGTGGGTGTGTGGTTAGAGTCTAGTGAGTGTGCATAGAGCATGTGTGTGTGTTCTGTGTGTGTGTTGGAGTGTCAGTGTAGTATGTGTGGGTGTGTGGTTAGAGTCTAGTGAGTGTGCATAGAGCATGTGTGTGTGTTCTGTGTGTGTGTTGGAGTGTCAGTGTAGTATGTGTGGGTGTGTGGTTAGAGTCTAGTGAGTGCATAGAGCATGTGTGTGTGTTGGAGTGTCAGTGTAGTATGTGTGGGTGTGTAGTTAGAGTCTAGTGAATGTGTATAGAGCATGTGTGTGTGTTGGAGGGTCAGTGTAGTATGTGTGGGTGTGTGGTTAGAGTCTATTGAGTGTGCATAGAGCATGTGTGTGTGTTCTGTGTGTGTGTTGGAGTGTCAGTGTAGTATGTGTGGGTGTGTGGTTAGAGTCTAGTGAGTGTGCATAGAGCATGTGTGTGTGTTCTGTGTGTGTGTTGGAGTGTCAGTGTAGTATGTGTGGGTGTGTGGTTAGAGTCTAGTGAGTGTGCATAGAGCATGTGTGTGTGTTCTGTGTGTGTGTTGGAGTGTCAGTGTAGTATGTGTGGGTGTGTGGTTAGAGTCTAGTGAGTGTGCATAGAGCATGTGTGTGTGTTCTGTGTGTGTGTTGGAGTGTCAGTGTAGTATGTGTGGGTGTGTCGTTAGAGTCTAGTGAGTGTGCATAGAGCATGTGTGTGTGTTCTGTGTGTGTGTTGGAGTGTCAGTGTAGTATGTGTGGGTGTGTGGTTAGAGTCTAGTGAGTGTGCATAGAGCATGTGTGTGTGTTCTGTGTGTGTGTTGGAGTGTCAGTGTAGTATGTGTGGGTGTGTGGTTAGAGTCTAGTGAGTGTGCATAGAGCATGTGTGTGTGTTCTGTGTGTGTGTTGGAGTGTCAGTGTAGTATGTGTGGGTGTGTGGTTAGAGTCTAGTGAGTGTGCATAGAGCATGTGTGTGTGTTCTGTGTGTGTGTTGGAGTGTCAGTGTAGTATGTGTGGGTGTGTGGTTAGAGTCTAGTGAGTGTGCATAGAGCATGTGTGTGTGTTCTGTGTGTGTGTTGGAGTGTCAGTGTAGTATGTGTGGGTGTGTGGTTAGAGTCTAGTGAGTGTGCATAGAGCATGTGTGTGTGTTCTGTGTGTGTGTTGGAGTGTCAGTGTAGTATGTGTGGGTGTGTGGTTAGAGTCTAGTGAGTGTGCATAGAGCATGTGTGTGTGTTGGAGTGTCAGTGTAGTATGTGTGGGTGTGTGGTTAGAGTCTAGTGAGTGTGCATAGAGCATGTGTGTGTGTTCTGTGTGTGTGTTGGAGGGTTTGAGTTTATTTATTTGAGTTTATTTTTTATTTTTAAAGGGACAGTGCACATTAATCAACGTTTCAGTAAAAGTGCCGGTTTTAGCCAGCCGGCTATTTTTCAACCGCAGTCCCTGGGCAGGTTATTAAAAACAATTACAATATAGACAATAGCAACATAGGACAAGCAAGACATAGCATACAGACAGAGCAACATAGGACAAAAAGCAGCAAGACAAAATTCATAAAAGCAACAAAGTGTTTCCACACCTCACAAGCTACAGACAACAGACAACATGGAGAGCGGCAACACACAGCTAGGGACCATGTTCACAAATCTGATTGACCTTTAGCCATGTCTTCATGCATTTTGTGAAAGTGTGATATGTGGTGCAGTTATGTGTGTCTGATGGCAGTGTATTCCAGACATGGGAAGCTCTCACAGAGAAAACGGATTTACTAAAGGTGCTTTTCCTTAGGGGAACTATACAGTCACCCCTCATGGCAGACCTTGTGGATCTACTGCCATATGTCTGGGTTTTCTGTTTAACAAAAATACTGAGTGGAAGGGGAGGAGCCAGGCCATTTAGGACCTTGAATACAAGACATGCGTCGGTGTATTGCACAAGATTTTCCCAACTCAAGAGCTCATGCTTTCTAAGGATGTGACAATGATGATGGCTATTGGGCTTCCTATCAAGCACTTTGAGAGCCTGTTTGTAGACAGACTGAATAGGTTTTAATGTTGTACAGCAAGCTTGGGCCCAACTAGTCAAGCAGTATGTTAAGTGGGGGAGTATCATAGATTTGAAGTACAGTTTTGCTACCTCTGTAGTCAAACAATTTCGTATAAATCGGAAATTAGCTAGGTTGAATTTGGTTATTTGAATTACCTTTTTCACATGCTTTTTAAAAGAGAGGCTGGAATCAAGTATGATGCCAAGGTACTTAAAATCGGATACCACCTGGAGCTTCTCCCCTGACACATAGACATCTGGCTCAGTAGCATCTGTTGCCCTCTTTGTGAAGAACATGCAAACAGTTTTTTTCACATTGAGATGCAAACACGAGTCACTGAGCCACTTTGTAACCTGGACCATTACAGTAGTGAGTTCTTGTGCAGCTTGTTGTTTGCTCTTTGCATGCACATATATCACTGTATCATCTGCATACATTTGAACTTCAGACCCAGTACAGACAGAAGGCAGATCATTAATGTACAGGCTGAACAGGAGGGGCCCCAGTATTGACCCTTGGGGCACGCCCACATCATAGCTAAGAGTGGGCGACAGCTCATTGCTCACTCTGACACACTGAGTTCTGCCTTCAAGGTATGATTTCATCCATCTCAAGGCATCAGGGGAAAAGTTGAACAATTTTGTGATGAGAATCTCATGGTTAACAGTATCAAAAGCCTTCCTTAGGTCCAGAAACACAGCCCCAACAGCACCCCCTTTGTCCATCTTGGACTTCACATTTTCCAGAAGAAAGCAGTTGGCCGTTTCCGGGTCAGTGTAGTGTGTGTGGGTGTGTGGTTAGAGTCTAGTGAGTGTGCATAGAGCATGTGTGTGTGTTCTGTGTGTGTGTTGGAGTGTCAGTGTAGTATGTGTGGGTGTGTGGTTAGAGTCTAGTGAGTGTGCATAGAGCATGTGTGTGTGTTGGAGTGTCAGTGTAGTATGTGTGGGTGTGTAGTTAGAGTCTAGTGAATGTGCATAGAGCATGTGTGTGTGTTGGAGGGTCAGTGTAGTATGTGTGGGTGTGTGGTTAGAGTCTATTGAGTGTGCATAGAGCATGTGTGTGTGTTCTGTGTGTGTGTTGGAGTGTCAGTGTAGTATGTGTGGGTGTGTGGTTAGAGTCTAGTGAGTGTGCATAGAGCATGTGTGTGTGTTCTGTGTGTGTGTTGGAGTGTCAGTGTAGTATGTGTGGGTGTGTGGTTAGAGTCTATTGAGTGTGCATAGAGCATGTGTGTGTGTTCTGTGTGTGTGTTGGAGTGTCAGTGTAGTATGTGTGGGTGTGTGGTTAGAGTCTAGTGAGTGTGCATAGAGCATGTGTGTGTGTTCTGTGTGTGTGTTGGAGTGTCAGTGTAGTATGTGTGGGTGTGTGGTTAGAGTCTAGTGAGTGTGCATAGAGCATGTGTGTGTGTTCTGTGTGTGTGTTGGAGTGTCAGTGTAGTATGTGTGGGTGTGTGGTTAGAGTCTAGTGAGTGTGCATAGAGCATGTGTGTGTGTTCTGTGTGTGTGTTGGAGTGTCAGTGTAGTATGTGTGGGTGTGTCGTTAGAGTCTAGTGAGTGTGCATAGAGCATGTGTGTGTGTTCTGTGTGTGTGTTGGAGTGTCAGTGTAGTATGTGTGGGTGTGTGGTTAGAGTCTAGTGAGTGTGCATAGAGCATGTGTGTGTGTTCTGTGTGTGTGTTGGAGTGTCAGTGTAGTATGTGTGGGTGTGTGGTTAGAGTCTAGTGAGTGTGCATAGAGCATGTGTGTGTGTTCTGTGTGTGTGTTGGAGTGTCAGTGTAGTATGTGTGGGTGTGTGGTTAGAGTCTAGTGAGTGTGCATAGAGCATGTGTGTGTGTTCTGTGTGTGTGTTGGAGTGTCAGTGTAGTATGTGTGGGTGTGTGGTTAGAGTCTAGTGAGTGTGCATAGAGCATGTGTGTGTGTTCTGTGTGTGTGTTGGAGTGTCAGTGTAGTATGTGTGGGTGTGTGGTTAGAGTCTAGTGAGTGTGCATAGAGCATGTGTGTGTGTTCTGTGTGTGTGTTGGAGTGTCAGTGTAGTATGTGTGGGTGTGTGGTTAGAGTCTAGTGAGTGTGCATAGAGCATGTGTGTGTGTTGGAGTGTCAGTGTAGTATGTGTGGGTGTGTGGTTAGAGTCTAGTGAGTGTGCATAGAGCATGTGTGTGTGTTCTGTGTGTGTGTTGGAGGGTTTGAGTTTATTTATTTGAGTTTATTTTTTATTTTTAAAGGGACAGTGCACATTAATCAACGTTTCAGTAAAAGTGCCGGTTTTAGCCAGCCGGCTATTTTTCAACCGCAGTCCCTGGGCAGGTTATTAAAAACAATTACAATATAGACAATAGCAACATAGGACAAGCAAGACATAGCATACAGACAGAGCAACATAGGACAAAAAGCAGCAAGACAAAATTCATAAAAGCAACAAAGTGTTTCCACACCTCACAAGCTACAGACAACAGACAACATGGAGAGCGGCAACACACAGCTAGGGACCATGTTCACAAATCTGATTGACCTTTAGCCATGTCTTCATGCATTTTGTGAAAGTGTGATATGTGGTGCAGTTATGTGTGTCTGATGGCAGTGTATTCCAGACATGGGAAGCTCTCACAGAGAAAACGGATTTACTAAAGGTGCTTTTCCTTAGGGGAACTATACAGTCACCCCTCATGGCAGACCTTGTGGATCTACTGCCATATGTCTGGGTTTTCTGTTTAACAAAAATACTGAGTGGAAGGGGAGGAGCCAGGCCATTTAGGACCTTGAATACAAGACATGCGTCGGTGTATTGCACAAGATTTTCCCAACTCAAGAGCTCATGCTTTCTAAGGATGTGACAATGATGATGGCTATTGGGCTTCCTATCAAGCACTTTGAGAGCCTGTTTGTAGACAGACTGAATAGGTTTTAATGTTGTACAGCAAGCTTGGGCCCAACTAGTCAAGCAGTATGTTAAGTGGGGGAGTATCATAGATTTGAAGTACAGTTTTGCTACCTCTGTAGTCAAACAATTTCGTATAAATCGGAAATTAGCTAGGTTGAATTTGGTTATTTGAATTACCTTTTTCACATGCTTTTTAAAAGAGAGGCTGGAATCAAGTATGATGCCAAGGTACTTAAAATCGGATACCACCTGGAGCTTCTCCCCTGACACATAGACATCTGGCTCAGTAGCATCTGTTGCCCTCTTTGTGAAGAACATGCAAACAGTTTTTTTCACATTGAGATGCAAACACGAGTCACTGAGCCACTTTGTAACCTGGACCATTACAGTAGTGAGTTCTTGTGCAGCTTGTTGTTTGCTCTTTGCATGCACATATATCACTGTATCATCTGCATACATTTGAACTTCAGACCCAGTACAGACAGAAGGCAGATCATTAATGTACAGGCTGAACAGGAGGGGCCCCAGTATTGACCCTTGGGGCACGCCCACATCATAGCTAAGAGTGGGCGACAGCTCATTGCTCACTCTGACACACTGAGTTCTGCCTTCAAGGTATGATTTCATCCATCTCAAGGCATCAGGGGAAAAGTTGAACAATTTTGTGATGAGAATCTCATGGTTAACAGTATCAAAAGCCTTCCTTAGGTCCAGAAACACAGCCCCAACAGCACCCCCTTTGTCCATCTTGGACTTCACATTTTCCAGAAGAAAGCAGTTGGCCGTTTCCGGGTCAGTGTAGTGTGTGTGGGTGTGTGGTTAGAGTCTAGTGAGTGTGCATAGAGCATGTGTGTGTGTTCTGTGTGTGTGTTGGAGTGTCAGTGTAGTATGTGTGGGTGTGTGGTTAGAGTCTAGTGAGTGTGCATAGAGCATGTGTGTGTGTTCTGTGTGTGTGTTGGAGGGTCAGTGTAGTATGTGTGGGTGTGTGGTTAGAGTCTAGTGAGTGTGCATAGAGCATGTGTGTGTGTTGGAGTGTCAGTGTAGTATGTGTGGGTGTGTGGTTAGAGTCTAGTGAGTGTGCATAGAGCATGTGTGTGTGTTCTGTGTGTGTGTTGGAGGGTTTGAGTTTATTTATTTGAGTTTATTTTTAATTTTTAAAGGGACAGTGCACATTAATCAACGTTTCAGTAAAAGTGCCGGTTTTAGCCAGCCGGCTATTTTTCAACCGCAGTCCCTGGGCAGGTTATTAAAAACAATTACAATATAGACAATAGCAACATAGGACAAGCAAGACATAGCATACAGACAGAGCAACATAGGACAAAAAGCAGCAAGACAAAATTCATAAAAGCAACAAAGTGTTTCCACACCTCACAAGCTACAGACAACAGACAACATGGAGAGCGGCAACACACAGCTAGGGACCATGTTCACAAATCTGATTGACCTTTAGCCATGTCTTCATGCATTTTGTGAAAGTGTGATATGTGGTGCAGTTATGTGTGTCTGATGGCAGTGTATTCCAGACATGGGAAGCTCTCACAGAGAAAACGGATTTACTAAAGGTGCTTTTCCTTAGGGGAACTATACAGTCACCCCTCATGGCAGACCTTGTGGATCTACTGCCATATGTCTGGGTTTTCTGTTTAACAAAAATACTGAGTGGAAGGGGAGGAGCCAGGCCATTTAGGACCTTGAATACAAGACATGCGTCGGTGTATTGCACAAGATTTTCCCAACTCAAGAGCTCATGCTTTCTAAGGATGTGACAATGATGATGGCTATTGGGCTTCCTATCAAGCACTTTGAGAGCCTGTTTGTAGACAGACTGAATAGGTTTTAATGTTGTACAGCAAGCTTGGGCCCAACTAGTCAAGCAGTATGTTAAGTGGGGGAGTATCATAGATTTGAAGTACAGTTTTGCTACCTCTGTAGTCAAACAATTTCGTATAAATCGGAAATTAGCTAGGTTGAATTTGGTTATTTGAATTACCTTTTTCACATGCTTTTTAAAAGAGAGGCTGGAATCAAGTATGATGCCAAGGTACTTAAAATCGGATACCACCTGGAGCTTCTCCCCTGACACATAGACATCTGGCTCAGTAGCATCTGTTGCCCTCTTTGTGAAGAACATGCAAACAGTTTTTTTCACATTGAGATGCAAACACGAGTCACTGAGCCACTTTGTAACCTGGACCATTACAGTAGTGAGTTCTTGTGCAGCTTGTTGTTTGCTCTTTGCATGCACATATATCACTGTATCATCTGCATACATTTGAACTTCAGACCCAGTACAGACAGAAGGCAGATCATTAATGTACAGGCTGAACAGGAGGGGCCCCAGTATTGACCCTTGGGGCACGCCCACATCATAGCTAAGAGTGGGCGACAGCTCATTGCTCACTCTGACACACTGAGTTCTGCCTTCAAGGTATGATTTCATCCATCTCAAGGCATCAGGGGAAAAGTTTAACAATTTTGTGATGAGAATCTCATGGTTAACAGTATCAAAAGCCTTCCTTAGGTCCAGAAACACAGCCCCAACAGCACCCCCTTTGTCCATCTTGGACTTCACATTTTCCAGAAGAAAGCAGTTGGCCGTTTCCGGGTCAGTGTAGTGTGTGTGGGTGTGTGGTTAGAGTCTAGTGAGTGTGCATAGAGCATGTGTGTGTGTTCTGTGTGTGTGTTGGAGTGTCAGTGTAGTATGTGTGGGTGTGTGGTTAGAGTCTAGTGAGTGTGCATAGAGCATGTGTGTGTGTTGGAGGGTCAGTGTAGTATGTGTGGGTGTGTGGTTAGAGTCTAGTGAGTGTGCATAGAGCATGTGTGTGTGTTCTGTGTGTGTGTTGGAGTGTCAGTGTAGTATGTGTGGGTGTGTGGTTAGAGGGAGGTGGGAGGTGTTCCGTCCCAGGATCCTTAGCTTCGTGATGATCTTGGAGGCCACAATGTTGTTGAACACTCTTATCCATTTAGACCGTATCTGATAACAGTATTTTGTCACATCATCTGTGACACAATAAACCTCAGAGCTCAGTAATACTATATTTATACAGAACAAAAGAAATATAAACAACAAAATGTTAAAACACAACATGTATGTAAGGATGTAGTAGGATGTAGTAGGATGTAGTAGGATGTAGAGGGAAAAGAGCGGCGCGTTTGAAATATATTCTTCATTGTCACCAGAAGTGTCAGTGTGAGCGAGGGCCGAGGACAGGGCATCAATATATTACAGACACAATTGCCTGGCTCGGGAGATAAGTGGATTGTGGGAATGCGGGCTATGTGACAGGGGCCGAGTGCTCACGAGGACGGAGCTTTAGAGCTTTGATAATCTGGCCACTATGCCATCCTGTG
The DNA here is from genome assembly GCF_002021735.2 of Oncorhynchus kisutch. Classification (NCBI taxonomy): domain Eukaryota; kingdom Metazoa; phylum Chordata; class Actinopteri; order Salmoniformes; family Salmonidae; genus Oncorhynchus; species Oncorhynchus kisutch. Next base: position 81,526,043 of record NC_034184.2, read on the forward strand.
CCAAGCCTCGGAAACAGCGTCAGGGACTGAGAGAGGGACAGGAGGGGGAAAGGAGTTAGCTAGACGGTGACTCTGGCACACATGTCCCTCCCTCCCCTTTACTTCCTTCCTCTGTTGACCCTGTCTTCCTCTGATGGACGAGTCCAAATAGAATATAAATAAAAAGATGAACAGTAAGTTCCGGTTTATTGTCCATAGTATAAATAAATAGGAAATCTTCCTCCACAATCTTACCTGCTCTTGTGAATCAAAACAGTAAAATAAATAAAAAACGTAAGACAGTTCAGCAGATATGTACAAATACAGTCCGAGTTGCTCAGCTGGTCTCCACCAACTGTGTATCAGTCCTCATATGCCCCAAACCTAAACATGCAAAATTATTCAGCCCCCTTAAGTTAATACTTTGTAGCGCCACCTTTTGCTGCGATTACAGCTGTAAGTCACTTGGGGTATGTCTCTATCAGTTTTGCACATCGAGAGACTGAATTTTTTTCCCATTCCTCCTTGCAAAACAGCTCGAGCTCAGTGAGGTTGGATGGAGAGCATTTGTGAACAGCAGTTTTCAGTTCTTTCCACAGATTCTCAATTGGATTCAGGTCTGGACTTTGACTTGGCCATTCTAACACCTGGATATGTTTATTTTTGAACTATTCCATTGTAGATTTTGCTTTATGTTTTGGATCATTCTCTTGTTGGAAGACAAATCTCCGTCCCAGTCTCAGGTCTTTTGCAGACTCCATCAGGTTTTCTTCCAGAATGGTCCTGTATTTGGCTCCATCCATCTTCCCATCAATTTTAACCATCTTCCCTGTCCCTGCTGAAGAAAAGCAGGCCCAAACCATGATGCTGCCACCACCATGTTTGACAGTGGGGATGGTGTGTTCAGGGTGATGAGCTGTGTTGCTTTTACGCCAAACATAACGTTTTGCATTGTTGCCAAAAAGTTCCATTTTGGTTTTATCTGACCAGAGCACCTTCTTCCACATGTTTGGTGTGTCTCCCAGGTGGCTTGTGGCAAACTTTAAACGACACTTTTTATGGATATCTTTAAGAAATGGCTTTCTTCTTGCCACTCTTCCATAAAGTCCAGATTTGTGCAATATACGACTGATTGTTGTCCTATGGACAGAGTCTCCCACCTCAGCTGTAGATCTCTGCAGTTCATCCAGAGTGATCATGGGCCTCTTGGCTGCATCTCTGATCAGTCTTCTCCTTGTATGAGCTGAAAGTTTAGAGGGACGGCCAGGTCTTGGTAGATTTGCAGTGGTTTGATACTCCTTCCATTTCAATATTATCGCTTGCACAGTGCTCCTTGGGATGTTTAAAGCTTGGGAAATCTTTTTGTATCCAAATCCGGCTTTAAACTTCTTCACAACAGTATCTCGGACCTGCCTGGTGTGTTCCTTGTTCTTCATGATGCTCTCTGCGCTTTTAACGGACCTCTGAGACTATCACAGTGCAGGTGCATTTATACGGAGACTTGATTACACACAGGTGGATTGTATTTATCATCATTAGTCATTAAGGTCAACATTGGATCATTCAGAGATCCTCACTGAACTTCTGGAGAGAGTTTGCTGCACTGAAAGTAAAGGGGCTGAATAATTTTGCACGCCCAATTTTTCAGTTTTTGATTTGTTAAAAAAGTTTGAAATATCCAATAAATGTCGTTCCACTTCATGATTGTGTCCCACTTGTTGTTGATTCTTCACAAAAAATACAGTTTTATATCTTTATGTTTGACGCCTGAAATGTGGCAAAAGGTTGCAAAGTTCAAGGGGGCCGAATACTTTCGCAAGGAACTGTATATATATATATTTTTTATTTAACTAGGCAAGTCAGTTAAGAACAAATTCTTATTTTTAATGACGGCCTAAGAACAGTGGGTTATCTGCCTTGTTCAGGGGCAGAACAACAGATCTTTACCTTGTCAGTTCGGGGGATTCAATCTAGCAACCTTGCGGTTACTGGCCCAATGCTCTAACCACTAGGCTACCTGCCGCCTCTACACTCTAACCACTAGGCTACCTGCCACCTCTACACTCTAACCACTAGGCTACCTGCCGCCTCTACACTCTAACCACTAGGCTACCTGCTGCCTCTACACTCTAACCACTAGGCTACCTGCTGCCTCTACACTCTAACCACTAGGCTACCTGCTGCCTCTACACTCTAACCACTAGGCTACCTGCCTCCTCTACACTCTAACCACTAGGCTACCTACCTCCTCTACACTCTAACCACTAGGCTACCTGCTGCCTCTACACTCTAACCACTAGGCTACCTGCTGCCTCTACACTCTAACCACCAGGCTACCTGCTGCCTCTACACTCTAACCACTAGGCTACCTGCCACCTCTACACTCTAACCACTAGGCTACCTGCTGCCTCTACACTCTAACCACTAGGCTACCTGCTGCCTCTACACTCTAACCACTAGGCTACCTGCCACCCCAAATAATGGTCCAAACACAATAAGACAGCTGTGAAGAGGGCACAACAACCATCGATAGCATCATGACTGGTTGCATCACTGCTTGGTATGTCCAACACTCAAACTACTAGGCTAGCCAAGAACTGATGTCCACTGGAGAGGACAACGGTCCTGTTCTCCAGTAATCTGCTCTGTTGCACTAGCATTGGCATAGAGAACCCACCATGCATCGCTATGAGTGAGAGAGAGAGAGAGAGACAGACAGACAGACAGACAGACAGACAGACAGACAGACAGACAGACAGACAGACAGACAGACAGACAGACAGACAGACAGACAGACAGACAGACAGACAGCGTAAGCATAAGAAACTGGTACCGTTACAAAATAACGGTTCTTAATAATACCAGAAAGGGGTTATTTGGCTTGTAACTATGGCGGAACCCTTTGTGTTGCTAAGTCCTCCTGACACCCAGTAATACATCGTTGTCCTCTCCAGTGGACATCAGTTCTTGGTCCGTATCTGGAAATCAAAACACATAGAAGACAGAGAGAGAGGCAGACAGAGAGAGAGGCAGAGGTAGACAGAGAGAGAGGTAGACAGAGAGAGAGGTAGACAGAGAGAGAGGCAGAGGTAGACAGAGAGAGAGGCAGAGGTAGACAGAGAGAGAGGCAGAGGTAGACAGAGAGAGAGGCAGAGGTAGACAGAGAGAGAGGCAGAGGTAGACAGAGAGAGAGGCAGAGGTAGACAGAGAGAGGTAGACAGAGAGAGAGGCAGAGGTAGACAGAGAGAGAGGCAGAGGTAGACAGAGAGAGAGGCAGAGGTAGACAGAGAGAGAGGCAGACAGAGAGAGAGGCAGAGGTAGACAGAGAGAGAGGTAGAGGTAGACAGAGAGAGAGGTAGAGGTAGACAGAGAGAGAGGCAGAGGTAGACAGAGAGAGAGGCAGAGGTAGACAGAGAGAGAGGTAGAGGTAGACAGAGAGAGAGGCAGAGGTAGACAGAGAGAGAGGCAGACAGAGAGAGAGGCAGAGGTAGACAGAGAGAGAGGTAGAGGTAGACAGAGAGAGAGGCAGAGGTAGACAGAGAGAGAGGCAGAGGTAGACAGAGAGAGAGGCAGAGGTAGACAGAGAGAGAGGCAGAGGTAGACAGAGGGAGAGGCAGACAGAGAGAGAGGCAGAGGTAGACAGAGAGAGAGGCAGACAGAGAGAGAGGCAGAGGTAGACAGAGAGAGAGGCAGAGGTAGACAGAGAGATAGGCAGAGGTAGACAGAGAGAGAGGCAGAGGTAGACAGAGAGAGAGGCAGAGGTAGACAGAGAGAGAGGTAGAGGTAGACAGAGAGAGAGGCAGAGGTAGACAGAGAGAGAGGCAGACAGAGAGAGAGGCAGAGGTAGACAGAGAGAGAGGTAGAGGTAGACAGAGAGAGAGGCAGAGGTAGACAGAGAGAGAGGCAGAGGTAGACAGAGAGAGAGGCAGAGGTAGACAGAGAGAGAGGCAGAGGTAGACAGAGGGAGAGGCAGACAGAGAGAGAGGCAGAGGTAGACAGAGAGAGAGGCAGACAGAGAGAGAGGCAGAGGTAGACAGAGAGAGAGGCAGAGGTAGACAGAGAGATAGGCAGAGGTAGACAGAGAGAGAGGCAGAGGTAGACAGAGAGAGAGGCAGAGGTAGACAGAGAGAGAGGCAGACAGAGAGAGAGGCAGAGGTAGACAGAGAGAGAGGCAGACAGAGAGAGAGGCAGAGGTAGACAGAGAGAGAGGCAGAGGTAGACAGAGAGAGAGGCAGAGGTAGACAGAGAGAGAGGCAGAGGTAGACAGAGAGAGAGGCAGAGGTAGACAGAGAGAGAAAGAGAGATCAAGAGAGAGAGAAATACTTCCCAGCAAACCGGGAACAATCCCAGAACATTAGCTAAGATTCCCATTAAATTCAGATTAGGGGTTTATCTAACATGATCTACAACGACGGAGTGAAGAAAAAAAGTTGGAACATTGAGCGCCTCGACCACAATGTGCATTCTTCTCAGATTCCCACGTGACTACCGATTTCGACACCAACCGACCAAAATATGTTGTCGGGGCTCTCCCCTCCCCTCCCCTCTACAATATACATTTGAAATATTTCAATCATCTGCCTTGTAGTTGCCTTGATCGGTCCAAGCTCTTATCACCGTAACCCAAACCTGCGACACCATCAAAGTCGACATGGCGTTGACCACACACGACGCTGACTCTCAGCCATTCAAACCAGGCCTGAGTTTTGGTGCTAGCTTGGGAATCTCTGGTTGTGGTATTATACTGCTGGACATCTCTAACAAATTAAAACATGTTGGATAGTTAGCTGGAGTTTCCCACAGATTGCCAGCCTGTAGCTGTTTAAAATGCTCAACCTCCAGATGAGTATTTAAAACAAATATGTAACCTTTATTTAACTAGGCATGAGTATGTGGAGGGAGTTTAAGTACAATTCTTACAAGCTTGTTTTGCTGGTAGTTTATTTTGCTGGTGAATCATGATGTGCAGCATAATCAAAGTGACACTGGACTAGCTGCCAGAGTCTTTATGGTGTCTATAGCTAGGTTTCCATCCAATTGGTGACACATTTTCATGCAAGTTCGATATTAAGTGTAACGGAAGAAGGTGATGACCAATGCACAGCGTGGTAAGTGTCGATTTTTTTAATAATATAAATGAACACTGAACAAAAAACAAAGTGAACGAACAAAACCGAAACAGTTCGGTCTGTTGCCAACACTCAACAGAAAACAATCACCCACAACTCAACGGTGAAAAACAGACTACCTAAGTATGGTTCTCAATCAGGGACAACGATTGACAGCTGCCTCCGATTGAGAACCACACCAGGCCCAAACACAGAAATCCCAAATCATAGAAAAAAGAACATAGACTGCCCACCCCAACTCACGCCCTGACCATACGAGAACAAAGACAAAATAAAGGAACTAAGGTCAGAACATGACAGTTCACATGTTCTAGAAGGCATTTCTGCATTTCTGCCCTAAAAACTACTTTTTTTTTAACGTTCAAACGCCTCTCCTGTGAAGTTGTGACTTGCGACATACGCCTAGTATCCTGAACCATGTCACATATTCTAAAATCCACCTAAAAACAATATATAGCATTTTTTCCCATCAAAAACCTAGTACACCTAAAAATGTATTTTTTTCAGTTAAATTCCCATGTACCCATTACAAAATACAAGTTAAATGGGTTTCCGTCGCATTTTCAACTCTAGGTCTACTGATGGTCTACTAAAACAATTTCAAACCTTGCTTACATTTGTATAAGATCATCCTGAATGGTTGCATCACTGCCTGGTATGGCAACTGCTCGGCCTCTGACCGCAAGGCACTACAGAGGGTGGTGCGAACGGCCTAGTACATCACTGGGGCCAAGCTTCCTGTCGTCCAGGACCTCTATACCAGGTGGTGTCAGAGGAAGTCCTAAGAATTGTCAAAGACTCCAGCCACCCTAGTCATAGACTGTTCTCTCTGCTACCGCATGGCAAGCGGTACCGGAGCGCCAAGTCTAGGTCCAAGAGGTTTCTAAACAGCTTCTACCACCAGGCCATAAGACTCCTGAACACCTAATCAAATGGCTACCCAGACTATTTGCATCCCCCCCCCCCCTTTACACTGCTTGGGGCTTGTAACTAAGCATTTCACTGGAAGGTCTACACCTGTTGTATTTGGATCATGTGACTAATACAATTTGATTTGCTGGTGTTTTTTGCTCAGAGAACTTGGGGTCCAAATAAAACCTCCGTTGGGGAACCCTGGCATACATGAGGTTATATATATTTTTTTGTTGCCATTTTTCATGTCACCAGAACGAAACCCTCAATATTTATTGAAAGGAGCATTTATTTTAGTTAACTAGGCAAGTCAGTTAAAAAACAAATTCTTATTTACAATGACAGCCTCGGGTTAACTGCCTTGTTCAGGGGCAGAACGACACCATGTCAGCTCGGGGATTCGATCTAGCAACCTTTTGTTTACTGGTCCAATGCTCTAACCAGTAAGCTACCTGCTCATCTCATCTCTGTGCTCTTTCACCTCCCTAAGAAGTTCATCGTATATGATCTGTAGCCTAAAAAACGACATGCTTTCCCGACTTGTACTGGGAGGACCAGACAACATGTCATCGCGTGACTCTAAGTTTACTCCCATATGATGGTTACTATATTAATATTTGCGTTTTAAAAGCATTTCCACTGCCATTTCTCGACTAATAAATTTAACCGACCCAAAATAACCCACTTGGTCTAGTGTATTTTGTTTGGTCGACATTTGGAGAGTGGACCAACAAATGAGCTGTTTCCATTAGGCCTGTCATGACATTTGGAGAGTGGACCAACAAATGAACTGTTTCCATTAGGCCTGCCATGACATTTGGAGAGTGGACCAACAAATGAACTGTTTCCATTAGGCCTGTCATGACATATGGAGAGTGGACCAACAAATGAACTGTTTCCATTAGGCCTGTCATGACATTTGTAGAGTGGACCAACAAATTAACTGTTTCCATTAGGCCTGTCATGACATTTGGAGAGTGGACCAACAAATGAGCTGTTTCCATTAGGCCTGTCATGACATTTGGAGAGTGGACCAACAAATGAGCTGTTTCCATTAGGCCTGTCATGACATTTGGAGAGTGGACCAACAAATGAACTGTTTCTATTAGGCCTGCCATGACATTTGGAGAGTGGACCAACAAATGAACTGTTTCCATTAGGCCTGCCATGACATTTGGAGAGTGGACCAACAAATGAACTGTTTCCATTAGGCCTGTCATGACATTTGGAGAGTGGACCAACAAATGAACTGTTTCCATTAGGCCTGTCATGACATTTGGAGAGTGGACCAACAAATGAGCTGTTTCCATTAGGCCTGCCATGACATTTGGAGAGTGGACCAACAAATGAACTGTTTCCATTAGGCCTGTCATGACATCTGGAGAGTGGACCAACAAATGAACTGTTTCCATTAGGCCTGCCATGACATTTGGAGAGTGGACCAACAAATGAACTGTTTCCATTAGGCCTGCCATGACATTTGGAGAGTGGACCAACAAATGAACTGTTTCCATTAGGCCTGCCATGACATTTGGAGAGTGGACCAACAAATGAACTGTTTCCATTAGGCCTGCCATGACATTTGGAGAGTGGACCAACAAATGAACTGTTTCCATTAGGCCTGTCATGACATTTGGAGAGTGGACCAACAAATGAACTGTTTCCATTAGGCCTGCCATGACATTTGGAGATTGGACCAACAAATGAACTGTTTCCATTAGGCCTGTCATGACATTTGTAGAGTGGACCAACAAATGAGCTGTTTCCATTAGGCCTGTCATGACATTTGGAGAGTGGACCAACAAATGAACTGTTTGCATTAGGCCTGTCATGACATTTGGAGAGTGGACCAACACATGAACTGTTTCCATTAGGCCTGTCATGACATTTGGAGAGTGGACCAACAAATGAGCTGTTTCCATTAGGCCTGTCATGACATTTGGAGAGTGGACCAACAAATGAACTGTTTCCATTAGGCCTGTCATGACATTTGGAGAGTGGACCAACAAATGAACTGTTTCCATTAGGCCTGTCATGACATTTGGAGAGTGGACCAACAAATGAGCTGTTTCCATTAGGCCTGTCATGACATTTGGAGAGTGGACCAACAAATGAACTGTTTCCATTAGGCCTGTCATGACATTTGGAGAGTGGACCAACAAATGAGCTGTTTCCATTAGGCCTGTCATGACATTTGGAGAGTGGACCAACAAATGAACTGTTTCCATTAGGCCTGTCATGACATTTGGAGAGTGGACCAACAAATGAACTGTTTCCATTAGGCCTGTCATGACATTTGGATCCACATAAAAAGTTTGGATGGAACGCTAGTTAATGTCAAGACATTTTGAGGATGCTGGAACTATATTTTGGATGAATGTGTGCCTACAGGAGTCTTTTTAACCTAATTAGGTTAAAACATTATGACTGGTTGTGTTTATGCCTCATATATAAAGGTCATACATAATTAAATTTTTTAAATTTTTTTAAAAAGTTAAATGACAAATATTTCGGCTCTATTGATGCCTTAGTTAGCATCTAGGTGGGTAGGAAATAGCAGCTCGGATAGGGGAGGAGGCAGAGCAAGCCTTAAACTCTCCTGAATAACTGGGCCTGCTGGGAGCATATTGTAGCCACATTATTATCGGCGGACTTGAGAGAATAATGATCTGCAACAGACAGCGAGCGCACGTCAGTATCAGAAGTTAAAAATAAAGCCAGTACTGTGCCTTTCTAGAAGTTACTGTCGAGAGTAGACCTGCAACTGATTCAAATGGAATGAAACATTCAAATCACAGAGGGGATTTTGTTGTTGTAATTTTGTAATCTCTTGAAAACAATGGAATGATTCATTGCGCTGTGGTGTTGTACAGGAATAACTGTGTGTTTCATGTCTTCATTGTTCTTTCATGGCAATGATGCACCTGGCCTGTCCACTGCCTATCAGCTATTCCTATTGGTTGTTGTGGAGTCATATTGAAAATGTCTGCAGCTTTGAATGCTATTCTCGGTGTGGTATGATTACTAGTTAGCTGATTGCAGATCTAGAAAAAACGATCCACCTACCACTGTTGTCACTATGAATGGTAGATAGAGGGCAGGATAGACAGTTAGCCTCTTCCTTTCTGATATAGTCTCCCAGTCAAAGAGAGACGAATAAATCAAATCAAATCACATTTATTTATATAGCCCTTCGTACAACAGCTGATATCTCAAAGTGCTGTACAGAAACTGGGTCCAAAATCTGTCTTCTCCAGCAGCTGCCATTTTTATTCTCGTTTTCTTCAGTGTTGAATTTGGTTAACAAAAAATGTAATGGCTTATTTGCTACGTGTAGATTACTTGATCGAATAGAAGTTTCGTAATGATTAGGTTGTCATGAGTGTACTGATATAAGTAGAACATTCTGGAAATTCTGAGAAAATGCACTTTATATCGGAGTTGTGCCTGGTCGTCACTAGTTATTACAGCCACAAAGTCCTAAACTCTGCCTATTTCTACAATTGATCTTCTTAAAATGTGATTTTAAACCTAACCCCACTGCCAACCAAGTGCCTAACCCTAACCTTAAATTAAGACCAAAAAATCAAATGTTTGTTTCATGATTTTTAACTATATAACCCATTTTCACTTTGTAGCTATGGTAACTAGTGGAAACCCTTGTGGCTGTTGTTAACAGGTGTATCTACCTTCTAATTGGCTAGAAAGGTCCCAACTGATCTTTCCTCCTCCCAACAGCCTTCCATTTTTTAATACATTTCTTTCATTATTAGAGCGACCACTAGAGTATTTTATTTTAAATTTTATTTCACCTTTACTTAACCAGGTAGGCCAGTTGAAAACAAGTTCTCATTTACAACTGCAATCTGGCCAAGATAAAGCAAAGCTGTGTGACAGAAACAACAACACAGAATTACACATAAACAAACGTACAGTCAATAACACAATAGAAAAAACTACGTACAAATGTAGAAGAGTAGGGAGGTAAGGCAATACATAGGCCATGGAGGCGAAATAATTACAATTTAGCATTGATACTGGAGTGATAGATGTGCAGATGATGATGTGCAAGTAGAGATACTGGGGTGCAACAGAGCAAAAAGATAAATAACAATATGGGGATGAGGTAGTTGGGTGTGCTATTTACAGATTGGCTGTGTACAGGTACAGTGATTGGTAAGCTGCTCTGACAGCTGATGCTTAGAGAGAGAGGGAGATATAAGTCTCCAGCTTCAGTGATTTTTGCAATTCGTTCCAGTCATTGGCAGCAGAGAACTGGAAGGAAAGGCGGCCAAAGGAAGTGTTGGCTTTGGGGATGACCTGTGAAATATACCTGCTGGAGCACGTGCTATGGGTGGGTGTTGCTATGGTGACCAGTGAGCTGAGATAAGGCGGGGCTTTACCTAGAAAATATTTATAGATGACCTGGAGCCAGTGGGTTTGTAGTGAGGGCCAGCCAACGAGAGCATACAGGTCGCAGTGATGGGTAGTATATGGGGCTTTGGTGACAAACTGGATGGCACTGAGATAGACTACGTCCAGTTTGCTGAGTAGAGTGTTGGAGGCCATTTTGTAAATGACATCGCCAAAGTCAAGGATCGGTAGTATAGTCAGTTTTACGAGAGTATGTTTGGCAGCATGAGTGAAGGAGGCTTTGTTGAGAAATAGGAAGCCGATTCTAGATTTAATTTTGGATTGGAGATGCTTGAGTATGGATGGAGAGTGTACAGTATAACAAGACACCTAGGTATTTGTAGTTGTCCACATATTCTAAGTCAGAACCGTCCAGAGTAATGATGCTAGTCGGGCGGGTGGGTGCGGGTAGTAATTGATTGAAGAGCATGCATTTAATTTTACTAGCATTTAAAAGCAGTTGGATGCCACGGGAAGGAGTGTTGTATGGCATTGAAGCTCGTTTGGAGGTTTGCTAACACAGTGTCCAAATAAGGGCCAGAAGTATACAGAATGGTGTCGTCTGCGTAGAGGTGGATCAGAGACTCACCAGCAGCAAGATCGACATCATTGATATATACAGAGAAAAGAATCTGCCCGAGAATTGAATCCTGTGGCACCCCCATAAAGACTGCCAGAGGTCCGGACAACAGGCCCTCCGATTTGATACACTGACCTCTGAGAAGTATTTGTTGAACCAGGCAAGGCGGTCATTAGAGAAAACAAGGCTATTGAGTCTGCCGATAAGAATACGGTGATTGACAGAGTTGAAAGCCTTGGCCAGGTCGATGAGACTGCTGCACAGTACTGTCTTTTATTGATGGCGGTTATAATATTGTTTATGACCTTGAACGTGGCTGATGTGCACCCATGACCAGCTCGGAAACCAGACTGCATAGTGGAGAAGGTACGGTGATATTCGAAATGGTCGGTGATCTGTTTGTTAACTTGGCTTTCGAAGATTTTAGAAAGGCAGGGCAGGATGGATACAAGTTTACAACAGTTTGGGTCTTGATTGTCTCCCCCTTTGAAGAGGGGGATGACCGCGGCAGCTTTCCAATCTTTGGGGATCTCAGACGATACGAAAGAGAGGTTGAACAGGCTAGTAATAGGGGTTGCAACAATTTCGGTGGATAATTTTAGAAAGAGAGGGTCCAGGTTGTCTAGCCCAGCTGAATTGTAGGGATCCAGATTTGCAGCTCTTACAGAACATCAGCTGTCTGGATTTGGGTGAAGCAGAAGCAGGGGGGCTTGGGCTAGTTTCTGCAGGGGGTGAAGAGTTGTTGGCCGGGGTAGGGGTAGCCAGGTGGAAAGCATGGCCAGCTGTAAAAAAATGCTTATTGAAATGATCAATTACCATAGATTTATTGGTAGTGACAGTGTTTCCTATCCTCAGTGCAGTGGGCAGCAGGGAGGAGGTGCTCTTATTCTGCTTTCCTCGAGCTAGGCCCATTCTGCTTTTATTCTCTTATTCTGCCTGTGTATATTGGTTCTGTCATACTGTCTCTGCAGTAGATTGCAACTCCGACCCCTTTGGAAGTTTTATCTTGGCGGAAAATGTTGTAGTTGGGGATGGAAATTTCAGGATTTTTGGTGGCCTTCCTAAGCCAGGATTCAAACACTGCTAGGACATCAGGGTTAGCGGAGTGTGCTAAAGCAGTAAATAAAACAAACTTAGGGAGGAGGCTTCTGATGTTAACATGCATGAAACCAAGGCTATTACAGTTACAGAAGTCAACAAATGAAAGCGCCTGGGGAATAGGAGTGGTGCTGGGTGCTGCAGGGCCTGGGTTAATGTCTACATCACCAGAGGAACAGAGGAGGAGTAGGATAAGGGTACGGCTAAAGGCTATAAGAACTGGTCGTCTGGTGCGTTCGGAACAGAAAGTAAAAGGAGCAGATTTCTTTGCGTGGAAGACTAGAATCAAGGCATAACGTACAGACAAGGGTATGGTAGGATGTGAGTACAGTTGAGTACAGTTGAGGTAAACCTAGGCACTGAGTGACGATGAGAGAGGTTTTGTCTCTAGAGGCACCAGTTAAGCCAGGTGAGGTCACCACATGTGTGGGGGGAGGGACAAAAGGGCTATCTAAGGCATATTGTGCAGGGCTGGGAGCTCTACAGTGAAATAAGACAATAATAACTATCCAAAACAGCAATAGACAAGGCATATTGACATTAGGGAGAGGCATGTGTAGCCGAGTGATCATAGGGACCAATGAGTAGCAATAGGTGAGTCAGAGAGCTGTTTAGTAGTCGCTACTACGCTTGGCGAGCTGGAGACACGGCGATTCAGACAGCTAGTGGGCCGGGGCTAGCAGATGGGACTTCGGCGATGTCGCAACGGAAGAGCCTGTTGAAACCACCTCAGACAAATTTGTCGGTAGACCGGTCGTGATGGAATGGCTGGGCTGTCGTGTCGGCAGTAAAGGGTCCAGGTCAATTGGCAAAAGAGGTATTTTAGCCCAGTAATTAGCTGGTGGACCTCTTCGGCTTGCCGGGAGATGGGCCTAGCTCGAGGCTAACTGGTGCTTACTTCGGGACAGAGACGTTAGCCAGGAGTAGCCACTTGGATTGCAGCTAGCTAGCTGCGATGATCCAGTGTTAAGGTTCAGAGCTTGCGGTAGGAATCCGGAGATGTGGTAAAGAAAAGCAGTCCGATATGCTCTGGGTTGATATTGCGCTGTGCAGACTGGCAGGTATTGACCGAGCTGAGGCTGGCTGGTGTCCGAGTTAACGGTGAAGACCGCTAGCAGTGGCTAACTGACTACTAGCTAGTAGCTTGTTAGATGGCTAGCTTCTGATGGGGGTTCTGGTTCTAAAGTATAAAAATAGCAGATCTGTACCACTTTGGGTGAGGCGGGTTGCAGGAGAGTATATTCAGTCTTAAGCTGGAAGGTGAGATTAAAATATATACGAAATATCTATGAAAAAAAAGGTAAACTATATTTATACGGGACAGGACGGAACAAGACAAAACACACATCCAACACGTCTGACTATATACCTGGACAATATAGTGGATATTTTGTGCCTATATTGACCTGTGGTGTAGATCAACAATAAGACCCGAGGGGGTGTGGTATATGGCCAATATACCACGGCTAAGGGTTGTTTTTATGCACGACGCAACGCGGACTGCCTGGATACAGACCTTAGCCGTGGTATATTGGCCATATACAACCCCCTGAGGTGCCTTATTATACTAACAAAAAGTATGTTTTTTCAAACCCGTGGTATACAACGGCTGTCAGCCAATCAGCATTCAGGGCTCGAACCAACCAGTTTATAATAAAAGTTAGCTTGCAGAAAAACATTGTGCATACGGTAAGTACCAAAGCACCTTGGCTTGGGAGGCAAATGCAAAACCTGCAGAAGAGTGAATGTAAACCAGGGAAAAACTACCATCCCCTGTGCAGAATAAAAAAAATAAACACACAACCTTCCCCAAAGCAAAAAAAGAAGAAGTTTGCCAACCATCCCTATTATGGACCCCCCTGCCAGTAAATGTCGAACTGTCCCTTATGAGGTGACAACGCTAATATCAATGTAATAGCCTAACGCAGTGTACACGGAACATTCTGTATGAGTGGCAAACGGAAGAGGAGAGGCTGCGGGTGGTAGTTTAGCGCTGTAGACAGAGCGAGCGAGAGAGAGAGCTAGGGAGGGAGAGCGCACGGACCGTGTTGCCGTTACTGTCAGCAATGTAACAGTTCAGTCATCAATGGACAGAGTACACGTAGCCGACAGACAGTAGCCTAGCGTCTACCAATTTACTTTTATTTCTGTTATGAAACGGAGAGAAGTAGAATTAAATCCTGCTACTAATACCTAGTTTCGTTTTCATCGTTTATATGAGAAATTGAGAATAGACACACTGTTCTATTAGGGCGTTCTATTGATTATACTCCAATAGGATTCCTATTTGTCGCGTAAGATTTGTCTGATCTCAAACCTAAATGGAGTATTGGAGGCAGTGCACATTGTGGCTGATCAACTGCAAGGTGCTTCCACCCGACCATCGGGTAACATGGGAGTCTGCTCAGGTATTCGACCTGGCTCAGACCCTCCGAGATGGAGTGCTCCTGTGTCAACTTCTCAACAACCTCCGACCCCAGTCCATCAACCTCAAAGAGATCAACCTCCGACCTCAGATGTCACAGGTATGATAAGAAACGTGTTTACATTCACAGTGACAAAGTAAAACGCTTCAAATTGCCTGCTAGGCAACTCTACTATGCCCAGATGTTCACGCATCTAATGGAGTAAACACAATAGCCAAATGAAATACTTTGCTCTGCACAGATGGAAAACCTGTTGTTGTCTGTTTCAATCACTTAGTTCGCAGTGAACTGGTAAATTGTGTCATATCCTCGACAGTGTTATTTCTTGTCAACAAGGGAACTATTATAATTTTGGTCTCTCAAAGAAAAGCTGTAGTACTGTTATGTGAACCCGCAGATCCGCTCTTGCTTGCTCTTCTATAGGTGATGAGAGTCAGCTGGAGGTAGAGGAGATACTGAGAGTCAGCTGGAGGTAGAGGAGATACTGAGAGTCAGCTGGAGGTAGAGGAGATACTGAGAGTCAACTGGAGGTAGAGGAGATACTGAGAGGCTTTACCAACACAAACTAAACAGACTGCCAGATAGACAGACCAAACACAGGCAGGCAGATAGACAGACCAAACACAGACAGGCAGATAGACAGACCGAACACAGACAGGCAGATAGACAGACCGAACACAGGCAGGCAGATAGACAGACCGAACACAGACAGGCAGATAGACAGACCGAACACAGACAGGCAGATAGACAGACCTAACACAGGCAGGCAGATAGACAGACCGAACGCAGACAGGCAGATAGACAGACCTAACACAGACAGGCAGATAGACAGACCTAACACAGACAGGCAGATAGACAGACCTAACACAGGCAGGCAGATAGACAGACCTAACACAGGCAGGCAGATAGACAGACCTAACACAGACAGGCAGATAGACAGACCTAACACAGGCAGGCAGATAGACAGACCTAACACAGACAGGCAGATAGACAGACCTAACACAGACAGGCAGATAGACAGACCTAACACAGACTGGCAGACAGACAGCGTCACTGTCAGGTACAGCAGCTCCCCCTGTATGCTGCATTATTAAAAACAGAGACTCCTGCCTCCACTACATTTCCAGTTTCTCTCCTGGTTGTCAAAGACCATCTGCTCCTGTCCTATCCCACACCAAGCCTGTCCTGTCACAGCCGGGTCTGGCTCTGGGCTGATTATAATTCGCCTTCACATCACAGCTAAATCTGTGACTTGGCTCAATGACAAACTGACTTGTTGGAAAGGTGGCATCCTACGACGGTGCCACTGTTGAAAGTCACTGAACTCTTCAGTAAGGCCATTTTACTGCCAGTGTTTGTCTATGGAGATTGCATGGCAGTGTGCTCGATTTTATACAGCTGTCTGCAAAGGGTGTGGCTGAAATAGCCGAATCCACTCATTTGAAGGGGTGTCCACATACTTTTTTTTTTTTTTTTTTACATATAGTGTAGGAAGTCTATCATTGCAAAGCTGACAGAGAGTTCACTAATAAAATAATTCTACAATCCCCATGTCAAAATGATATGCTTCAAAAAAATAGTTTCGTAAATCAAGTTTGTTTTTGAAATGTTCAATATCGACCAATGTACTGAAGTCAAGTTGACCATTACCGTGACAGAACTGGTCTCCTTTTTGGCCATTTTGTATTGCTTTAAGTGCCTCAAACAAATTGATGAAGGATTGACACAACATGTCAGCCTGGTGATTTGAAAGAGGAAACTCAAATGATGTTTGGTAGGAAAAAGAAGCTGAGCTTTGTATTACGCTCAGGATTATGCGACGCCAACGGCTGCAATTAATGATAGAGAGCTGGATCATTATTTGTCAACATCAGCTCTGATTCATGGCATAGTGACACTAAATGTAGCAGGAACTGGGTTGTGTCCTATACTTCTCTGGCGAACACTATGTTATTTTTTTACACATGACTTGTTAGATGCATTAGCCATTTTCTGATTCAATAAGGATGATACATACGGAAATAAAAATGAAAATAAAACTACATCCTGTACATGAATTCACACACAGTAGTAGTAGTACATCACTGAAGCAATTATGGTTAATATTTACAAATCTGCTCAGCCTACTTTCTGTTAATTGTAGACCAAGAGTATAGGATATTTCTGTTCCTAGGCTACGAACAGACACATCTATTCATACAACATGCTGAGTGTGAGTGGGCCGATTCCCTTGTGTTGTCCATTACTGCCCAACAGAAACGGATCATTTTTGGGGTTTAAATTGTTTTTAAAAAACCTGCCTGTCCCTGAAGCTCGCGTCGTCGAGGTGACATTTACATAATGGAGTGTGGGTGGAGTCCACTGTGAATATTTAATGAGTACACAGTGGCAGCAGCTTATTTTATCATTGGTCCATTCACAACCAATGGGACACTAGGCCCCCACTCACCCAGTGGGACCCTGGGGGCCACGGAGACCCCAAGACAAAGGCCTTATAGGACTCAGAGCACAAAGCACCTGTCTGTGGCATAGAGCCATATCAGAGTCTCTGAGGACACAAGGGACTTTGGCCTTCAAAGCAGTGGGACCTGTGGCTGAATTAGACACCTAATTAAAGCACAATGTTTTAGAGCCTCTAAAGAGTTATTTGGACAGCAGTGGAATTTGTGATGGCAGAAGCAGGGCTGGTAAGAGGGTAGAGTGTAGTGTGTAGAGGGTAAGAGGGTAGAGTGTAGTGTGTGTGTGTGTGTGTGTGTGTGTGTGTGATTCTCTGATGTGTAGTGTGTAATGTGTAGTGTGTGTGTGTGATTCTCTGATGTGTAGTGTGTAATGTGTAGTGTGTGTGTGTGTGTGATTCTCTGATGTGTAGTGTGTAATGTGTAGTGTGTGTGTGTGTGATTCTCTGATGTGTAGTGTGTAATGTGTAGTGTGTGATTCTCTGATGTGAAGTATGTAGTATGTAGTGTGTAATGTGTAGTGTGTGTGTGTGTGTGATTCTCTGATGTGTAGTGTGTAATGTGTAGTGTGTGTGGTTCTCTGATGTGAAGTATGTAGTATGTAGTGTGTAATGTGTAGTATGTAGTGTGTAATGTGTAGTGTGTAATGTGTAGTGTGTAATGTGTAGTGTGTGTGGTTCTCTGATGTGAAGTATGTAGTATGTAGTATGTAGTGTGTAGTGTGTACCTTTTTGGCTCCTCTGTTCAGTCAATACCCTTGTTGTTGTTTGTCAGGGTAAGACAGGAAAATGCTTCTCTTGCAGAAAAAAATACAACAAAAAACTCAACTAAAACACACTTTGTTGTGACAGGATTTTACTTCAAGATTGTAACCTGGTGTCTTTTAAGATAGCAGCGACGTGAACAAGGTAAATGAAATGGAAATGAGGGGTATTGGGCCTTGGGACCTTCTCCATAACACGCTGTAAGGAAAGAAGAGGTATGAATCTGACATCCACGGAGTATCTCAGCTTTGGATGTAGGTGTTATTTTGTCATGGTAACGGTGTCTGCTTGGGAAAAGGGAAGGAAACTGTGACAGGTACAACAGAAGTGAGTCTAAAGTGGGTTTTTTCTCCAAAATGTCTCTGTCTGTGTGTGTGTGTGTCTCTGTCTGTGTGTGTGTGTGTCTCTGTCTGTGTGTGTGTCTCTGTCTGTGTGTGTGTGTGTGTGTGTGTGTGTCTCTGTCTGTGTGTGTGTGTGTCTCTGTCTGTGTGTGTGTGTGTCTCTGTCTGTGTGTGTCTCTTTCTGTGTGTTTGTGTCTGTGTGTGTTTGTGTCTGTGTGTGTGTGTGTCTCTTTCTGTGTGTTTGTGTCTGTGTGTGTGTGTGTCTCTGTCTGTGTGTGTGTGTCTCTGTCTGTGTGTGTGTCTCTGTCTGTGTGTGTGTGTGTCTGTGTGTGTGTCTCTTTCTGTGTGTTTGTGTGTGTGTGTGTGTGTCTCTGTCTGTGTGTGTGTGTGTCTCTGTCTGTGTGTGTGTGTCTCTGTGTGTGTGTGTCTCTGTCTGTGTGTGTGTGTGTCTCTGTCTGTGTGTGTCTCTGTGTGTCTGTGTGAATATTACAACAGGATAGTGCGCAAGTGTGTCAACTTAGAGGAAGTGTAGATGGCTGCTTGGGACTTTTAGGTTCTACCGAAGTGTTTTGAAAGTGGTGGTTATTCCGGCCCAGCTGTGGGCCACATACTTAGTGTTTCTTCTGGCCCAAAGCTGACTGTATTAAACCAGCTAACCCAGCGATACTCCCCAAATTACACTGAACAAAAATATGAATGCAAACATGCAAAGATTTGGTCCCATGTTTCATGAGCTGAAATAAGAGATCCCAGAAATTTTCCATACGCACAAAAACTGTATTTCTCTCAAATGTTGTGCACAAATGTGATTACATCCCTGTTAGTGAGCATTTACCCTTTGCCAAGAAAATCTATCCACCTGACAGGTGTGGTATATCAAGAAGCTGATTAAACAGCATGATCATTACACAGGTGCACCTTGTGCTGGGGACAATAAAAGGCCAATCTAAAATGTGCAGTTTTGTTACACAAGACAATGCCACAGATGTCTCAAGTTTTGAGGGAGTATACAATTGGCATGCTGACTGCAGTAATGCCCACCAGAGCTGTTGCCAGATAATTGAATGTTAATTCCTCTACCAAAAGCCACCTCCAACATAGTTTTAGAGAATTTGACAGTACACACAAACCGGCCTCACAACCGCAGACCACGTGTAACCACGCCAGCCCAGGACCTCCACATCCGGCTTCTTCACCTGCAGGATCGTCTGAGACCAGTCACTCGGACAGATGACGAAACTGTGACTTTGCACAACCAAAGAATTTCAGAACGGTCAGAAGCTCATCTGCGTGCTCGTCGTCCTCACCAGGGTCTTGACCTGACTGCAGTTCGGAATCGCATCCGACTTCAGTGGGCAAATGCTTCACTTTTGATGGCCACTGGCACGCTGGAGAAGTGTGCTCTTCACGGATGAATCCCGGTTTCAACTGTACCGGGCAGATGGAGTTTTGTGGGCGAGCGGATTGCTGATGTCAACATTGTGAACAGTTACCCCATGGAGGGGTTATGGTATAGGCAGGCATAAGCTATGGACCAGCACAATTGCATTTTATTGATGAAAATTTGAATGCACAGAGATACGGTGATGAGATCCTGAGGCCCATTGTCGTTGCCATTCATCCACCGCCATCACCTCAAGTTTCAGCATGATAACACACAGCCCCATGTCGCAAGGATCTGTAAGCAGAAAATGTCCCATTTCTTCCATGGCCTTCATATATCACCAGACATGTCACCACCCATTGAGCATGTTTAAGATGCTCTGGATCGACAGGTATGACAGCATGTTCCAGTTCCCGCCAAAATCCAGCAACTTCACACAGCCATTGAAGTGGAGTGGGACAACATTTCACAGACCACAATCAACAGCCTGTTCAACTCTATTTGAAGGAGATGTGTTGTGCTGCATGAGGCAAATGGTCACACCAGATACAGACTGGTTGTCTGATCCACACCCCTACTTTTAATTAATTAAGGTATCTGTAACCAACAGATGCCAATCTGTATTCCCAGTCATGTGAAATCCATAGATTAGGGCCTAATGAATGTATTTAAATGGACTAATTTCCTTATATGAACTGTAACTCAGCAAAATATTTTTAATTGTTGCATGTACTTTACCGTTTAAAAGTTTGGGGTCACTTAGAAATGTCCTTGTTTTTGAAAGAAAAGCAATTTTTTCTTTCCATTAAAATATCAAATTGATCAGAAATACAGTGTAGACATTTTTAGTGTTGTAAATTACTATTGTAGCTGGAAACGGCTGATTTAAAAAAAATTGAATATCTACATACAGTTGAAGTCGGAAGTTTACATACACTTAGGTTGGAGTCATTAAAACTAGTTTACATACACTCAGGTTGGAGTCATTAAAACTAGTTTACATACACTCAGGTTGGAGTCATTAAAACTAGTTTACATACACTCAGGTTGGAGTCATTAAAACTAGTTTACATACACTCAGGTTGGAGTCATTAAAACTAGTTTACATACACTCAGGTTGGAGTCATTAAAACTAGTTTACATACACTCAGGTTGGAGTCATTAAAACTAGTTTACATACACTCAGGTTGGAGTCATTAAAACTAGTTTACATACACTCAGGTTGGAGTCATTAAAACTAGTTTACATACACTCAGGTTGGAGTCATTAAAACTATCAGCCAAGACCTCAGAAAAAGAATTGTAGACCTCCACAAGTCTGTTTCATCCTTGGGAGCAATTTCCAAACGCCTGAAGGTACCACGTTCATATGTACAAACAATAGTATGTAAGTATAAACACCATGGGACCAGGCAGCCGTCATACCGCCCAGGAAGGAGACGCGTTCTGTCTCCTAGAGATGAACAAACTTTGGTGTGAAAAGTGCAAATCAATCCCAGAACAACAGCAAAGGACCTTGTGAAGATGCTGGAGGAAACAGGTACAAAATTATCTATATCCACAGTAAAACCAGTCCTATATCGACATAACCTGAAAGGCCGCTCAGCAAGGAAGAAGCCACTGCTCCAAAACCGCCATAAAAAGTCAGACCATGGTTTGCAACTGCACATGGGGACAATGTTTGTACTTTTTGGAGAAATGTCCTCTGGTCTGATGAAACAAAAATATAACTTTTTGGCCATAATGTCCTTCGTTATGTTTGGAGGAAAAAGTCTTAACGTCAACAGTGAAGAGGCAACACCGGGATGCTGGCCTTCTAGGCAGAGTTCCTCTGTCTAGTCTCAACATCAACAGTGATGAGGTGACTCAACAGGATGCTGGCCTTCTAGGCAGAGTTCCTCTGTCCAGTGGCTGTGTTCTTTTGCCCATCTTAATATTTTCTTATAATTGGCCAGTCTGAGATATGGCTTTTTCTTTGCAACTCTGCCTAGAAGGCCAGCATCCCGGAGTCTCCCCTTCACTGTTGACGTTGAGACTGGACAGAGGAACTCTGCCTAGAAGGCCAGCATCCCGGAGTCGCCTCTTCACTGTTGACGTTGAGACTGGACAGAGGAACTCTGCCTAGAAGGCCAGCATCCCGGAGTCGCCTCTTCACTGTTGACGTTGAGACTGGACAGAGGAACTCTGCCTAGAAGGCCAGCATCCCGGAGTCGCCCCTTCACTGTTGACGTTGAGACTGGTCTTTAGCTGGTACTATTTCATGAAGCTGCCAGTTGAGGACTTGTGAGGTGTCTGTTTCTCAAACTAGACACTTGTCCGCTTGCTCAGTTGTGCACCGGGGCCTCTCATTCCTCTTTCTATTCTGGTTATAGCCAGTTTGCACTGTTCTGTGAAGGGAGTAGCCTGTAATTGAACCCACAAATGCTGATGCTCCAGAAACTCAACTAGTCTAACGAACACAGGAGTGATGGTTGCTGATAATGGGCCTCTGTACTCTATGTAGATATACCATTTACATTTTTTTAAATCAGCCGTTTCCAGATACAATATTCATTTACAACATTAACAATGTCTACACTGTATTTCTGATCAATTCGATGTCATTTGAATGGACCAAAAAAAATAGCTTTTCTTTCAAAAACAAGGACATTTCTAAGTGACCCCAAACTTTTAAACGGTAGTGTTGATTTTGGTTCGGTGTATTTTCAGCTGCTCTTAAACAGAAGAGCAGTTGAGGATGAAGTCAATCGACTAATCTGGTTCATTACAAGTTGTAACATGGAACATGAAAAATAATAAGTACTATAATAAGTACCATCGACTTGAATTGGATTTGTGCCACAGTTGCTAAAACGTTTAAAGCATTTGAAAACATTAGTCAGGTAAACAAAAACAAAGCATGGACTGCTGTCCTATCTCGTCCATAGAGACAGCGTACATGGTAAAGGCATGTTGGTAAACTGTCCTCCTTCCCCTTCCTGTTTCCCCTTCTACCTTCTACCTTCCTGGTTTCCCTTCTACCTTCTACCTTCCTGGTTTCCCTTCCCCTTCCTGTTTCCCCTTCTACCTTCTACCTTCCTGGTTTCCCTTCTACCTTCTACCTTCCTGGTTTCCCTTCCCCTTCCTGTTTCCCCTTCTACCTTCCTGTTTCCCCTTCTACCTTCCTGGTTTCCCTTCCCCTTCCTGTTTCCCCTTCTACCTTTCTGTTTCCCCTTCTACCTTCCTGTTTCCCCTTCTACCTTCTACCTTCCTGGTTTCCCTTCCCCTTCCTGTTTCCCCTTCTACCTTCCTGTTTCCCCTTCTACCTTCCTGGTTTCCCTTCCCCTTCCTGTTTCCCCTTCTACCTTCCTGTTTCCCCTTCTACCTTCCTGTTTTCCCTTCCCCTTCCTGTTTTCCCTTCCCCTTCCTGTTTTCCCTTCCCCTTCCTGTTATCCCTTCCCCTTCCTGTTTCCCTTCCCCTTCCTGTTTTTTCCTTCTACCTTCCTGTTTCCCCTTCTACCTTCCTGTTTTCCCTTCCCCTTCCTGTTTTCCCTTCCCCTTCCTGTTTTCCCTTCCCCTTCCTGTTTTCCCTTCCCCTTCCTGTTTCCCTTCCCCTTCCTGTTTTCCCTTCTACCTTCCTGTTTCCCCTTCTACCTTCCTGTTTCCCCTTCTACCTTCCTGTTTTCCCTTCCCCTTCCTGGTTTCCCTTCCCCTTCCTGTTTTCCCTTCTACCTTCCTGTTTTCCCATTCCCCTTCCTGTTTTCCCTTCCCCTTCCTGTTTTCCCTTCCCCTTCCTGTTTTCCCTTCCCCTTCCTGTTTTCCCCTACCCCTTCCTGTTTTCCCTTCCCCTTCCTGTTTTCCCTTCTACCTTCCTGTTTCCCCTTCTACCTTCCTGTTTCCCCTTCTACCTTCCTGTTTCCCCCTTCTACCTTCCTGTTTTCCCTTCCCCTTCCTGGTTTTCCTTCCCCTTCCTGTTTTCCCTTCTACCTTCCTGTTTTCCCTTCCCCTTCCTGTTTTCCCTGCCCCTTCCTCTTTTCCCTTCCCCTTCCTGTTTTCCCTTCCCCTTCCTGTTTTCCCTTCCCCTTCCTGTTTCCCCTTCCCCTTCCTGTTTTCCATTCCCCTTCCTGTTTTCCCTTCCCCTTCCTGTTTTCCCTTCCCCTTCCTGTTTTCCCTTCCCCTTCCTGTTTTCCCTTCTACCTTCCTGTTTTCCCTTCCCCTTCCTGTTTTCCCTTCTACCTTTCTGTTTTCCCCTTCCCCTTCCTGTTTTCCCTTCTACCTTCCTGTTTTCCCTTCCCCTTCCTGTTTTCCCTTCCCCTTCCTGTTTTCCCTTCCCCTTCCTGTTTTCCCTTCCCCTTCCTGTTTTCCCTTCCCCTTCCTGTTTTCCCTTCCCCTTCCTGTTTTCCCTTCCCATGGGAAGCTCACTGGTGTTGATGTGATTGATTTCTGTATTTCATGTCAGACCTTTGCAGCTGTTCTACATGTATAAACAATTTCTATGCCCAGTATAGGTAGGAGCAGCGAGACACCAGTTGGCTTCAGAGCCAAAACATTATATAACATTTTAACAAAGCACACCATCAGTTCAATGACTAACAATTCATTAATAATAACAATTATAATAACAATTCTACCTGGTGTTGATAGGGTATATAATTCCCAAGCTGCTGGAAGGAGAGATAGGGAAGATGTCTATCCTTGGTGTCAGATAAACACATCCTCCCCATCTCTCCCTCCCCATCTCTCCCTCCCCATCTCTCCTTCCCCATCTCATCCTCCCCATCTCTCCCTCCCCATCTCTCCCTCTCCCTCCCCGTCTCTCCCTCTCCCTCCCCATCTCATCCTCCCCATCTCTCCCTCCACATTTCTCCCTCCCCATATCTCCCTCCCCATCTCTCCCATCACTAACATTGAGTGGCTGCTGCCAACATACTGACTCATCTCTAGCCACTTTAATAATACAAAATTGGATGTAATAAATGTATCACTAGCCACTTTAAACAATGCCACTTTATATAATGTTTACATACCCTACATTACTCATATCATATGTATATACTGTACTCTATACCATCTACTGCATCTTGCCTATGCTGTTCGGTCATCGCTCATCCATATATTTATATGTACATATTCTTATTCATTCCTTTACACTTGTGTGTATAAGGTAGTTGTTGTGAAAGTGTTAGATTACTTGTTGGTTATTACTGCATTGTCGGAACTAGAAGCACAAGCATTTCGCTACACTCGCATTAACATCTGCTAACCATGTGTATGTGACCAATAAAATTTGATTTGATTTTGACCAACTGGCACATACCATCCCTCACTCCATACAATTCTCCAACCTCAAATACACCCCTCTCCCAAAGTCCATCATGGTAGAGGTGACGTAACGCTTGTAACCTCTTTCTCCCTCCTTCCAGACGCAACCACTTCAATCACAACCGACTCTACAATCCTCAGACGCCATTTTAGATGTTATCGGATTCTTACGGAAAAAAACAAGAACACAAATTGTTGCAATGTCATGCTAATCGCATTGCAGGAAGCTATTTGTGTCGTGATGGGACATTTTGTAATATTATGAGAAATCTTTAAACTCCCTCATTTGAAAGGGTGTGTCCATCTCTCCCTCCACCAGCTGGTTCTGAAACATGCGAGGGATTTAATGGAGAAAGAGAGTGTCTGAGGAATACCTATGTTTTGTTGTGGTGGTGTCTGCTGGGGCCAAGATCTTACATAGTCTTGAGGAATCTTGTGAACTAGAGGTGGACAAGAGCAAATTTGTTTAAAAAGTGGGTGGACTGTAAAAAAAACTAATGAATGGGAGCTAGGACAGGAAAGACAGGAACGGAATATAGGAAAATCATTTAGGAAATAGCTCAAGGAAAGGAAGCTAGGGAAAAAGGAAAGAGACCTAGGAAAGTAAATAAGTAAGATTAGAAGATGTGTCTGAACATGTCTATGTTATGGATAATCATAAATTAATTGTGAACAATCAAAAGTACTGTTGCCTCATATGAAACCAGTCGTGTAAAGCACTTAAGTAAAGTTTTGGAGGGTATCTGTAATTTTTGTTATATTTTTGACCACGTTTACTTCACTACATTCAGGGGTTAAAGCAACAACAACAACAAAAAATCCCATGACAGAAATTTAAGTCAATCTCAGACCGGCTGTCTGGGGCAAAGTTAACCTTCCCTTTAAGAAAGACAAGACCATCGTGCTTTTAGGGAAAGAGGATATTTTTTGTATTAAACTGAGAGTTTGACCAATTCCAGTACCCTTGCATCATTTTTTTTGTAGAACGACTGAGAAGCTCAGTTCTGGTGACTTTTAAAAAGGACATTCTACTCCAAAATGAAAGAAAATAAAATGAGGCTGACACCTTCTAAAATAGTATTTTAACCTCCAGAAATGGGTCAAATAACATATTGGTAAAAATTCTGTTAATATTATTTTAAGATATAGGACCATGCGTATAGAGTATGCATGGTCTATGTTATCTGATGTCAAAATCTAATTTTATTAGTCACATGTGCCGAATACAACAGGTATTTTATAACAGTGAAATGCTTACGAGCCCCTAACCAACAATGCAGTTAAATAATGTATAGCGAGTAAAATAACAATAGCGAGACTATATACACATGCTTCTACACCTGCATTGCTTGCTGTTTGGGGTTTTAGGCTGGGTTTCTGTACAGCACTTTGGTACCGTATATCAGCTGATGTAAGAAGGGCTATATAAATACATTTGATTTGATTTGGTACTGATACAGAGTCAATGAGCGGGGCACCGGTTAGTTGAGGTATTATGTACATGTGAGTAGAGTTATTAAAGTGACTAATCATAGATGATAACAACAGAGAGTAGCAGCGGTGTAAAAGGGGGATGGGGCGGGGGAAATGCAAATAGTCTGGGTAGCCATTTGATTAGGTGTTCAGGAGTCTTATGTCTTGGGGGTAGGGCCTTCCTCTGACACCACCTGGTATGGAGGTCCTGGATGGCAGAGATCTTGGCCTCAGTGATGTACTGGGCCGTTCGCACTACCCTCTGTAGTTTCTTGCGGTCGGACGCCGAGTAGTTGCCTAACCAGGCAGTGATGCAACCGGTCAGGATGCTCTCGATGGTGCAGCTGTGTAACCTTTTAAAGGAGCTGCAGCTCTAACCTTTAGCTCAGTGTGAATGTTGCCTGTAATCCATGGCTTCTGGTTGGGGTATGTACGTACGGTCACTGTGGGGACGACGTCATCGATACACTTATTGATGAAGCCAATGCCTGATGAGGTGTACTCCTCAATGCCATTGGAGGAATCCTAATTTGCAAATAAATTCATAAAAAATCCTACAATGTGATTTTCTGGATTTTTTTTCTCTCTCATTTTGTCTGTCATAGTTGAAGTTTACCTATGATGAAAATTACAGGTCTCTCTCATCTTTTTAAGTGGGAGAACTTGCACAGTTGGTGGCTGACTAAATACTTTTTTTGCCCCACTGTAACTGGGACCCCCCTCTTGTTTTGTACAATGTTAAAACAAAGAGCAAAACTGCTTTCAAAATACAGTCTGTTGCATCCTAAGATGCTGGGTTCTTTTACTGAAGACTCCGAAGCATACTTATAAGTAAAGAACAGATTGATTTAATGTTCTCCTTATCACATTAGAGTCGACTGCTGGGTTCTTTTACTGAAGACTCCGAAGCATACTTATAAGTAAAGAACAGATTGATTTAATGTTCTCCTTATCACATTAGAGTCGACTGCTGGGTTCTTTTACTGAAGACTCCGAAGCGTACTTATAAGTAAAGAACAGATTGATTTAATGTTCTCCTTATCACATTAGAGTCGACTGCTGGGTTCTTTTACTGAAGACTCCGAAGCATACTTATAAGTAAAGAACAGATTGATTTAATGTTCTCCTTATCACATTGGAGTCGACTGCTGGGTTCTTTTACTGAAGACTCCGAAGCATACTTATAAGTAAAGAACAGATTGATTTAATGTTCTCCTTATCACATTGGAGTCGACTGCTGGGTTCTTTTACTGAAGACTCCGAAGCATACTTATAAGTAAAGAACAGATTGATTTAATGTTCTCCTTATCACATTAGAGTCGACTGCTGGGTTCTTTTACTGAAGACTCCGAAGCATACTTATAAGTAAAGAACAGATTGATTTAATGTTCTCCTTATCACATTAGAGTCGACTGCTGGGTTCTTTTACTGAAGACTCCGAAGCATACTTATAAGTAAAGAACAGATTGATTTAATGTTCTCCTTATCACATTAGAGTCGACTGCTGGGTTCTTTTACTGAAGACTCCGAAGCATACTTATAATTAAAGAACAGATTTATTTAATGTTCTCCTTATCACATTAGAGTCGACTGCTGGGTTCTTTTACTGAAGACTCCGAAGCATACTTATAAGTAAAGAACAGATTGATTTAATGTTCTCCTTATCACATTAGAGTCGACTGCTGGGTTCTTTTACTGAAGACTCCGAAGCATACTTATAAGTAAAGAACAGATTGATTTAATGTTCTCCTTATCACATTAGAGTCGACTGCTGGGTTCTTTTACTGAAGACTCCGAAGCATACTTATAAGTAAAGAACAGATTGATTTAATGTTCTCCTTATCACATTAGAGTCGACTGCTGGGTTCTTTTACTGAAGACTCCGAAGCATACTTATAAGTAAAGAACAGATTGATTTAATGTTCTCCTTATCACATTAGAGTCGACTGCTGGGTTCTTTTACTGAAGACTCCGAAGCATACTTATAAGTAAAGAACAGATTGATTTAATGTTCTCCTTATCACATTAGAGTCGACTGCTGGGTTCTTTTACTGAAGACTCCGAAGCATACTTATAATTAAAGAACAGATTGATTTAATGTTCTCCTTATCACATTAGAGTCGACTGCTGGGTTCTTTTACTGAAGACTCCGAAGCATACTTATAAGTAAAGAACAGATTGATTTAATGTTCTCCTTATCACATTAGAGTCGACTGCTGGGTTCTTTTACTGAAGACTCCGAAGCATACTTATAAGTAAAGAACAGATTGATTTAATGTTCTCCTTATCACATTAGAGTCGACTGCTGGGTTCTTTTACTGAAGACTCCGAAGCATACTTATAAGTAAAGAACAGATTGATTTAATGTTCTCCTTATCACATTAGAGTCGACTGATGGGTTCTTTTACTGAAGACTCCGAAGCATACTTATAAGTAAAGAACAGATTGATTTAATGTTCTCCTTATCACATTAGAGTCGACTGCTGGGTTCTTTTACTGAAGACTCCGAAGCATACTTATAATTAAAGAACAGATTGATTTAATGTTCTCCTTATCACATTAGAGTCGACTGATCTCTACAGTGTCTTCAGCCCAACTCCCACAATACATCATTGAACTTTGACCTCCTATTGCATCTCCTAATCCAATCACTTCAATGCAAGAACGGAAACCCCATTCTCATTTGTTAATTCAAATAACTCAACCCCCTGCATACAAATCCAATTGGCTATTTGCAACCATTTTACATCTAAACTAATTATCCCATAGTACATGTTTCAGTACATCACACAGGACATTTGCCAAAACTGCTTGTGTTTTTCCCCCCTCGATTGCATTAAGAATTGTTGTGCATTGACTGCTTGCCACAATACCTTTCCATCCTTTGGCTCTCGCAACTTGAATGCGCCTCGAGAGGCATATCTATCTTGCGACACACCGCCGACGAGGTATATAGATAAACTATTCTACTGTGGAGTTTTTAGTAAAAACTGGGAAGTTACCTCATTGAGTGATAAAGTCGAGGCTTCGGATTGACTTTTCTAAGCAGCTACAGTGAACTAAGCACCACTGTTTTGAGTTGAGCGTTGCAACTCATGTAATTCCCTTCATCTGAACATCGCTTGGGGTTTGTCTGTGTTGTGGCCCTCCCATTTCATTTTCACTGTTGGGCCATATACCCCAAGCCATATTCGGCACAGAAGTAGGCTATGAACACTGCATAGGCACAACATCTGTCCAGTAGTTAACGACACTGGAGGATGAATGGTGGTGTGTATGTGGCACAGAATTAAATGTTATCTGGGTTGGTTTCAGCTGCACAACACGGTTTACACACCAACCAACCTACACACACACACACACACACACACACACACACACACACACACACACACACACACACACACACACACACACACACACACACACACACACACACACACACACACACACACACACACACACACACACACAGCAGCAGTACATAAAGGACTCTCTTTTGCAGACCACAGACTGTCCCTGACATGTGACAAGTTAAGCAAGTAAGGAGATGGAATAGAGTAAAGGATTGAAACTAAACATGCCTTGTCTGGGCCTGGTTCCAAACCCACTCTGTCTAACTAATGAAACTAAACATGCCTTGTCCGGGCCTGGTTCCAAACCCACTCTGTTTAACTAATGAAACTAAACATGCCTTGTCTGGGCCTGGTTCCAAACCCACTCTGTCTAACTAATGAAACTAAACATGCCTTGTCTGGGCCTGGTTCCAAACCCACTCTGTTTAACTAATGAAACTAAACATGCCTTGACCGGGCCTGGTTCCAAACCCACTCTGTTTAACTAATGAAACTAAACATGCCTTGTCTGGGCCTGGTTCCAAACCCACTCTGTTTAACTAATGAAACTAAACATGCCTTGACCGGGCCTGGTTCCAAACCCACTCTGTCTAACTAATGAAACTATACATGCCTTGTCCGGGCCTGGTTCCAAACCCACTCTGTTTAACTAATGAAACTAAACATGCCTTGTCTGGGCCTGGTTCCAAACCCACTCTGTTTAACTAATGAAACTAAACATGCCTTGTCTGGGCCTGGTTCCAAACCCACTCTGTTTAACTAATGAATCTAAACATGCCTTGTCTGGGCCTGGTTCCAAACCCACTCTGTCTAACTAATGAAAATAAACATGCCTTGTCCGGGCCTGGTTCCAAACCCACTCTGTTTAACTAATGAAACTAAACATGCCTTGTCTGGGCCTGGTTCCAAACCCACTCTGTCTAACTAATGAAACTAATCATGCCTTGTCTGGGCCTGGTTCCAAACCCACACACAGAAGTAACCTAACTTAGTACATGACCAAGTTTCAGAGTTCCTGAGAGAGTGTCAATGTGTTGGGACACTTGTTCATGATGTCATCATTACTGATTTATTTAAATTTTTTTAACGATTGACTCTGAATTCTCCTTATTGTTCAAATTCAACATTCACGTGTATTTCCATTGCTGGAATGGATTTAGATGTTTGGGTAAATTGTTCTCTGATACATGTGTAATTATGTCACGCAGACCAAGGTGATGTAATCATACAGGTTCTCTCTGTAGGGTCGTCATGATATGACAAGTACTTTTGATACCCGATTTCATGTCGACATTGGCACAAGTGTTGCCCTGGTCATGACATTACAGAAACACAACACACACACACACACACACACTCACACACACACACACACACACACACACACACACACACACACACACACACACACACACACACACACACACACACACACACACACACACACACACACACACACACACACACACACACACACACACACACACACACACACAAATATATAATCCAATTGTATTATTTTCCCAAAAAGAAGTGAGTCCGATCTGTCTCTAATCAATGTTGATTGCATTTTTTTGAAACGTACCCAGACTGGTTCATTAATCAGTATTGTACTGAGTGCTTTGTGAGAGCTTTTTGTCAATACTGACATAGTTAGATAGAAAACAGTGGCCGTTGATGATAGCATTTGACTCTATTCTAGTCCATGTCTGATACGAATCAAATTCCGTTTATATATATATATATAAAGCCGTTTACATCAGCTGATATCTCAAAGTGCTGTACAGAAACCCAGCCTGAAACCCCAAACAGCAAGCAATGCAGGTGTAGAAGCACGGTGGCTAGGAAAAACTTCTAGAAACCTAGAAAGGAACCCGTCTCTGAGGGGTGACCAGTCTTCTTCTGGCTGTGCCGGGGTGGAGATTTTAAGAGTACATGGTCATTAAGGCCATAATGTTCTTCAAGATTTTCCACAACTAAGACGAATCCAATGTGTGAACAACACAGAATGAAACACATGAATGTCAATATTCCTATGTGTTATATATTAATATAGATATTTCGTTGTGCTGTAGATCGGGAGATAGAAGACCTGTCATGGTCTTAGATATCAGATGCGTGTCAATGAAATGTCTCCGAGTAGGAGTACTGATCTAGGATCAGGCCGTTCCTGTCAATGTACTCTATAATAAATGTACCTACAGTTTTTCTCAATTTGCTAAAACACAATTTCTGAAACCTTGCTCCATTTCCTGCAAACATTCAACACAAAACCTCATCTTCAAGCACTATTTACATAAACCTCTGACTCCTCTGGCAAAAATGAAACATTCGCCTCAAAACAGTTTTACCTGTTGTTCAAAATCAAACACTGCTCTCAAATCAGAAACAAAGAGATCAACATGATATTCACTCTCAAGCAGTCAGTAAACAGCAGTCAGTAAACAGTCAGTAAACAGCAGTCAGTAAACAGCAGTCAGTAAACAGCAGTCAGTAAACAGCAGTCAGCAAGCAGTCAGTAAACAGCAGTCAGTAAACAGCAGTCAGTAAACAGCAGTCAGTAAACAGTCAGTAAGCAGTCAGTAAACAGCAGTCAGTAAACAGTCAGTAGACAGCAGTCAGTAAACAGCAGTCAGTAAACAGCAGTCAGTAAACAGCCAGTAAACAGCAGTCAGTAAACAGCAGTCAGTAAACAGCAGTCAGTAAACAGCAATCAGTAAACAGTCAGTAAACAGCAGTCAGTAAACAATACACCGGAAAATAGAAAACACATTGTTAAAAAAATACAATTCTCAGGGAGAAGTAGATTTTTAATCTAACAAAAATATTCATATTTTTCCGTCATTGTCTTTTTGATGAACGAAAACATGTTCTATCATAGTGGCTCAAAATTGATCAGAAATTACTACTCTGCTTTGCTCTTCGCAATTTAGTTTTTTGTTCTTCCTCCTCCTTGTACCCCTATTTTTACAGTACTGTACCCTGCATCTCACAAACGTGTCCTTTGTCTGTGTGATGCTGTAATTCTTGTTCTTTGTTGATATGAACCTGCAACCAGTCAAAATCTATTGAGCAGTCAGTACTGTTAATAAATGGAAAGCACAATGTTCAGGGCCATACAATTAGTCCATTGTACAGTATACAGCCTACAATGCACTGTACTACAGTATACAGCCTACAATGCACTGTACTACAGTATACAGCCTACAATGCACTGTACTACAGTATACAGCCTACAATGCACTGTACTACAGTATACAGCCCACAATGCACTGTACTACAGTATACAATACTACAAGGGACAAAAATCAAAGGAGTAAACATGTGATCAATGTGCTTCTTCTTGTCTTTGGGCTGGGTCAGGCCAGAGCACTTTGTCGACATAACAAGCAATATTGTCCCTCCTGAGGCAACGGGGGAAGGAGCCTCTTGTGTGCCGTATCCAGCCCTGACATGATTCCTCACCTATATCACCACAGGCTAAATCCATGGCTTGCAGCAGATTTACTCTGGTGTAGGGTTGTCTATCATACACTTTCCATCTCCAAGAGGAGAAAAACTCCTCAATCGGAGTCAGGAAAGGCGAGTATGGAGGGAGGTCCAAGTTCATAACCTGCCCATTGATGTTAAACCATTCCCTTACCTGAGGAGCTCGGTGGAAACTGACATTGTCCCACACTGTCACACAGGTGTGAATGCGCTCAAAAGGTTCTCTGTATTATTGTTTCATTCGCATCCTGTTACGATGGAGGACACGGTCAATTGTGGAAATGCTCACACTGTTGATTCCCTGGAAGTGTGTGTTGTCTTGTAGCGCTCGTTCCTGGATTTCTCTGAGTCGTATTGCATTATCTTGAAGGACCAGGCCAACTATAACGGCCTCTTGCTCCTGAGTGAATATAGCTGTCCTTCCACCTGCATGTGGCAGCCTTGCAATTCTACAAAAAGTAGTTGTGCAGTGACAAAACATATTCATGCAGTACAATACATACAGTGATTAACTTTACACACGTCTATTGGAACAGATGCATATAGTGTAGTACAGTAAATTTACAATTACAAAAATACAGTAGTATCCTGTACCTGTTCTCTTCTCTGAATGTCCTTACTATGGTGGACACAGAAAATCGTCCTGCTTCTCTCATTATCAGTCCATGGACAAGAACATGGTCTATAACTGTTGCTGGAATTTCATCAGATATTTCCACTCTGTGTCTTCGTCTTCCTCTTCGTCCTCCTCTTCCTCTTTCTTGCCCTCCTCCTCCTCCTCCTCTTCCTCCTCATCGCCCACCTCGCATACACCCTCGTCCTCTCACATTGTTTCTTCTATCCATTCTCAGACTTTCTCCTTCAACAACCTGTTTGCTCTCTGAACTGGCTTATATTGGTTGTGTCGCATCATTTGAAACAGGTTAAATCCATGTTGAGTGGTTGTGTTCAATCAATGACATGTGTTCTCTATTTGTATTTGATTGTTGCCACTTGTGTTTACCAGTATGGATGACATGTGCATTAGAGTGCAGAATGTGTTTTGAGAATGAGAATGTGTTTAGAGTTTTGCTGAAAAGTCTGAGTGAGATCTGCAAATAGCGTTTTACCATATGAAATGGTTTGAGAGAGAGAGAGAGAGAGAGAGAGAGAGAGAGAGAGAGAGAGAGAGAGAGAGAGAGAGAGAGAGAGAGAGAGAGAGAGAGAGAGAGAGAGAGAGAGAGAGAGAGAGAGAGAGAGAGAGAGAGAGAGAGAGAGAGAGAGAGAGACAGAGAGAGAGAGAGAGAGAGAGAGAGAGAGCCTTCACCGTACATTCACCAATGGGTAAAAAAAAAAAAAAAACATTGAAAACCTTGAGCCAAATTAAATGGGCATTATTTTCTATTCAGCTGAAAGTAGACCGAGAAGTAATAGGAACAGTCAGTCAGGGATGATAATACTAAAAGCACAGAGCACTTTGGAGAAGCCTTGCAGTGTGTAGCCTAGAGTTTCAATGGTGTTCATATGAACAATATTTCATATCAGGTTTCTCCAGCAAGTGAGGATGAGTCTGTATAATGCATCTCGTGCTGTGTAACAGTAGGTGGAGGTGATACATAGACATGACTGCTGTACAAACCCATCTCTTTTTTATAAATACTGTATGTCTGTCGTCATTGTCTTTGGTTGCGGTGTAGAGGGACAGCTAGAAATATATACCTGTGGTGCAGAAGAGTGGTGATGATTACATACAGACACACACGAACACAGGGTCAGAAACCAGTTGACCTCTGCAGCTGGAAACCAGATTTATGATATTTGGATGAGTGGAAGGGGGAGGAGGAGGAAAGGGAGGAGGCGGAGGATGAGGGGGAGGGGAAGGAAAGGGACGAGGGGGTGGACAGCCAGTATTCACGCTCCAGTGAGGTGACACTGGTCACACATCTTGCCTCTTCCTGAGAGCAGATACGCTGGAGAGACAGAGTGGAGGGAGAGACAGAGCAGAGGGTGGAGAGAGAGACAGAGCAGAGGGTGGAGAGAGAGACAGAGCAGAGGGTGGAGGGAGAGACAGAGCAGAGGGTGGAGGGAGAGAGACAGAGCAGAGGGTGGAGGGAGAGACAGAGCAGAGGGTGGAGGGAGAGATAGAGCAGAGGGTGGAGGGAGAGAGACAGAGCAGAGGGTGGAGGGAGGGAGAGAGACAGAGCAGAGGGTGGAGGGAGAGACAGAGCAGAGGGTGGAGGGAGAGACAGAGCAGAGGGTGGAGGGAGAGAGACAGAGCAGCGGGTGGAGGGAGAGACAGAGCAGAGGGTGGAGGGAGAGATAGAGCAGAGGGTGGAGGGAGAGAGACAGAGCAGAGGGTGGAGGGAGAGAGACAGAGCAGAGGGTGGAGGGAGAGACAGAGCAGAGGGTGGAGGGAGAGACAGAGCAGAGGGTGGAGGGTGAGACAGAGCAGAGGGTGGAGGGTGAGACAGAGCAGAGGGTGGAGGGTGAGACAGAGCAGAGGGTGGAGGGTGAGACAGAGCAGAGGGTGGAGGGTGAGACAGAGCAGAGGGTCGAGGGAGAGACAGAGCAGAGGGTCGAGGGTGAGACAGAGCAGAGGGTGGAGGGAGAGACAGAGCAGAGAGTGGAGGGAGAGACAGAGCAGAAGGTGGAGAGAGAGAGACAGAGCAGAGGGTAGAGAGAGAGAGACAGAGCAGAGGGTGGAGGGAGAGACAGAGCAGAGGGTGGAGGGAGAGAGACAGAGCAGAGGGTGGAGGGAGAGACAGAGCAGAGGGTGGAGGGAGAGACAGAGCAGAGGGTAGAGAGAGAGAGACAGAGCAGAGGGTGGAGGGAGAGACAGAGCAGAGGGTGGAGGGAGAGACAGAGCAGAGGGTGGAGAGAGAGAGACAGAGCAGAGGGTAGAGAGAGAGAGACAGAGCAGAGGGTGGAGGGAGAGAGACAGAGCAGAGGGTGGAGGGAGAGACAGAGCAGAGGGTGGAGGGAGAGACAGAGCAGAGGGTAGAGAGAGAGAGACAGAGCAGAGGGTGGAGGGAGAGACAGAGCAGAGGGTGAAGGGAGAGACAGAGCAGAGGGTGGAGGGAGAGACAGAGCAGAGGGTCGAGGGTGAGACAGAGCAGAGGGTGGAGGGAGAGACAGAGCAGAGGGTGGATGGAGAGACAGAGCAGAGGGTGGAGAGAGAGAGACAGAGCAGAGGGTGGAGGGAGAGACAGAGCAGAGGGTAGAGAGAGAGACAGAACAGAGGGTGGAGGGAGAGCCTTGCATCACAGATGATGAGCAGTAAAGGTTTTATGGGCGATTTCCCACCCCTTATCACCCCTTACCTCCCCTTACCTCCCCT
This sequence comes from Oncorhynchus kisutch, assembly GCF_002021735.2. Classification (NCBI taxonomy): domain Eukaryota; kingdom Metazoa; phylum Chordata; class Actinopteri; order Salmoniformes; family Salmonidae; genus Oncorhynchus; species Oncorhynchus kisutch. Next base: position 81,562,459 of record NC_034184.2, read on the forward strand.
TATCACCCCTTACCACCCCTTATCACCCCTTACCTCCCCTTATCACCCCTTACCTCCCCTTACCTCCCCTTACCACCCCTTACCTCCCCTTACCACCCCTTACCTCTCTGAAACACACCAGGCTGCACATGAAAGAACAAACTGTAAGAGGCGTTGGAGATTCTAAATGTGATTAGTCTGGCATGTGTCCCATTTGGCATCCTGTTCCGTATATAGTGCACTACTTTTGACCAGACCCCTATTCCCTATATAGTGCACTACTTTAGACCAGAGCCCTATTGGTCCAGAGGTAATAGGGTGACATTAGGGACAGAGCTTATGTCCCTGGGTTTGGACCAGCTGCCGTGGACCGCAGGCCGGCCGGACCGAGGCCAATCACTCATCTCACATTAATAATGTATTAAAACAGGGCAGACATGAAGAACTCAGTTAAATAAGTCTTGTTGAATTAAAGAGTCGGGGTGAAAGTTCGGATGACAAGTAGTCCTAGTCCTGCACAGAAAAGGCGTTGCCCATCACAATACACACACTACTTCCCAACACTTACATTTTTGGTTGGACGCACACACTTCAGTTAGGAACATCATGTGAAAGTCTGTCAGCCACACAACTTCTTCTCTTGCAACAGCAAGACACACACTAACTAAAAGTAGCAGAGTATAGCAGACTATAGTAAGGTATATAGTAGAGTATAGTAGATTATAGTATAGTGGAGTATATTAGAGTGCAGTATATAGTGGAGTAGTGTATGGTAGAGTATACAGAGTATAGCATGGTGTATAGTAGAGTATACAGTATAGTATAGTAGAGTGGACTAGAGTATAGTAGATTATAGTATAGTGGGGTATATTAGAGTGCAGTATATAGTGGAGTAGTGTATGGTAGAGTATAGTAGAGTATATAGTATAGTAGTGTGTATAGTATCGTGGACTAGGGTATAGTATATTAGTGTACAGTATATAGTGGAGTAGTGTTTGGTAGAGTATAGTAGAGTATATAGTATAGTAGTGTGTATAGTATTGTGGACTAGAGTATAGTATAGTAGATTATAGTATCGTGGGGTATATTAGAGTGCAGTATATAGTGGAGTAGTGTATGGTAGAGTATAGTAGAGTATATAGTATAGTAGTGTGTATAGTATTGTGGACTAGAGTATAGTATAGTAGAGTGCAGTATATAGTGGAGTAGTGTTTGGTAGAGTATAGTAGAGTATATAGTGTAGTAGTGTGTATAGTATCGTGGAATAGAGTATAGTATATTAGAGTGGAGTGGAGTATAGTAGATGATAGTATCGTGGACTAGAGTATAGTAGAGTGCAGTATATAGTGGAGTAGTGTATGGTAGAGTATAGTAGAGTATATAGTATAGTAGTGTGTATAGTATCGTGGACTAGAGTATAGTATATTAGAGTGCAGTATATAGTGGAGTAGTGTATGGTAGAGTATAGTGGAGTATATAGTATAGTAGTGTGTATAGTATTGTGGACTAGAGTATATAGTATAGTAGTGTGTATAGTATTGTGGACTAGAGTATAGTATAGTAGAGTGCAGTATATAGTGGAGTAGTGTATGGTAGAGTATAGTAGAGTATATAGTATAGTAGTGTGTATAGTATTGTGGACTAGAGTATAGTAGAGTGCAGTATATAGTGGAGTAGTGTATGGTAGAGTATATAGTATAGTAGTGTGTATAGTATCGTGGACTAGAGTATAGTATAGTAGAGTGCAGTATATAGTGGAGTAGTGTATGGTAGAGTATATAGTATAGTAGTGTGTATAGTATTGTGGACTAGAGTATAGTATATTAGAGTGCAGTATATAGTGGAGTAGTGTATGGTAGAGTATAGTGGAGTATATAGTATAGTAGTGTGTATAGTATTGTGGACTAGAGTATAGTATAGTAGAGTGCAGTATATAGTGGAGTAGAGTATAGTGGAGTATATAGTATAGTAGAGTGGACTAGAGTATATAGTATAGTAGTGTGTATAGTATTGTGGACTAGAGTATAGTATAGTAGATTATCCTATAGTGGGGTATATTACAGTGCAGTATATAGTGGAGTAGTGTATGGTAGAGTATAGTAGAGTATATAGTATAGTAGTGTGTATAGTATCGTTGACTAGAGTATAGTATATTAGAGTGCAGTATATAGTGGAGTAGTGTATGGTAGAGTATAGTGGAGTATATAGTATAGTAGTGTGTATAGTATTGTGTACTAGAGTATACTGTCCACTGCCTAGGAGGTTTATGGAACCAGTACAAGCAGAGGGGGTGTATCTCTGTCTCCTGGCTGCCTTTGACCCTAAGCTGGACCTGGACAGCTGTTGATCTGCGGTCAGCACATATTCATTCGCCTACACTCCAGCTCAGGTTTCCCGATGACACAGCTGAGAAAAGGTCCCAGCTCTCACATCAATGCATGTGACACCTACAGTACCTCAACTCTGGGCCGGGATGTCGTTCGCAAAAAAATTGTACCGTATTTCCAATGTATTGGATTTATGTTGACCAGAAACTATAGGGTCCTGCACGGCAAGGCCCACGGGGCTCTGGTCAACAGTAGTGCACTTTGTAGGGGATAGGTTGGACCCTGGTAATTGGTTTCCCTGTCATTAAGCCGATGTTACTCAAAGCTGGAAGTAGTTTATGTTGCTTGCCATAAAGTTGCGTCTGGGTTGTTCAGTGTGTTAGTGATGGGCCTTCCAAGTCTTTTCGGTAAGCCGGCTCATTTGGTTCCTTTCACATAAAAGAGTCGGCTCATTTGGTTCCTTTCACATAAAAGAGTCGGCTCATTTGGTTCCTTTCACATAAAAGAGTCGGCTCATTTGGTTCCTTTCACATAAAAGAGTCGGCTCATTTGGTTCCTTTCACATAAAAGAGTCGGCTTATTTGGTTCCTTTCACATAAAAGAGTCGGCTCATTTGGTTCCTTTCACATAAAAGAGTCGGCTCATTTGGTTCCTTTCACATAAAAGAGTCGGCTCATTTGGTTCCATTCACATAAAAGAGTCGGCTCATTTGGTTCCTTTCACATAAAAGAGTCGGCTCATTTGGTTCCATTCACATAAAAGAGTCGGCTCATTTGGTTCCATTCACATAAAAGAGTCGGCTCATTTGGTTCCATTCACATAAAAGAGTAGGCTCATTTGGCTCAATTCACGTAAAAGAGCCGTCTCATTCGGTTCTCAAAAAATTGCCTGCAACTTAGTTGCATTGCATCGCAAGAGCTAAAAACAAATTATATTTCATGCAACTGACTGTATGCAATGTCCAATCACATATCATTCTGTTTGGAACTCCGACCAAGTTGTCATGTCAACATAGCTGTCAGTGGGTTGTCAACATAGCTGTCAGTGGGTTGTCAACATAGCTGTCAGTGGGTTGTCAACATAGCTGTCAGTGGGTTGTCAACATAGCTGTCAGTGCTGCTGCAAACCACGACAAAGGAGACATGACAAAATGGAAATGGGAAAAAACTTCTAGATGCCCTGGCTAGTCATGGTTTATGTACATGGTGCAGCAGTCAATAAAAGTAATTTTAAAAGAAAGTGAACCCAGACCTTTCTCGATCCAGTTTCAACTGAAATTGTCTAACATGAACTGCACTAGCTAGCTTAGATTGTCGGAGGCTTGGTTAGGTAGCTAGAGCTTCTTAGGGCTAGCCCCCTTTTTTTTCTCCTGAATGACGTGCCCAAAGTAAACTGCCTGTTACTCAGGCCCTGAAGCCAGAATATGCACATAATTGGTACCATTGGAAAGACACTTTGAAGTTTGTAGAAATGTTGAAGTAATGTAGGAGAGTATAAGACAATAGATATGGTAGGAGAAAATCCAAAGAGAAGACCATGCTCTTCCAATGGCAAGTATAAGGGCATACTCGATTCTAGCTCCCATGATGTAATTCCTATAGCTTCCACCGGCTGTCAGCAGTCTATGTTCAAGGTTTCAGGCATGTAACTTCCAAAACAAATAAGAAATAACAGTTTTAGTGGAAGGACACAGTCTTGGAAAGGAAGACAAAACGCACCTAAAATTGGTTTCCTATTGAACATACTTCTTTCTGTAAGAAATATTATCATTTGATAACATTTTAGGGTATCTGAAGAATAAATAGAAACTTATTTTCACTTGTTGAAACAAAGTTTAGGAGTAGATTTTATGATTCCTTACTTTGAATGTTGAATGAGTTGATTACTCAAATCGATGGCACCAACAAAACTGACTTTTTGGGATATAAAGAAGGATTTTATCTAACAAAACGACACTACATGTTATAGCTGGGACCCTTTGGATGACAAATCAGAGGAAGATATTCACAAAGCAAGTAAATATTTAATCGCTATTTGTTCATTTATGAAACCTGTGCTGGTGGAAAAATATTTTGCTGTGGGGCGCCGTCCTCAAACAATCACATGGCATGTTTTCGCTGTAATGGCTACTGTAAATCGGACAGTGCAGTTAGATTATCAAGAATTAGCTAGCTAGCTAGCTTGGTATAACATGGTTGGCAAATAGGCAACATTTTGGCTAGGTAGCTAAATTGTACAGCCAGCATTTTGTCTATATCAACATTACAATTATCACACTTTTGTATAAACAAATATTATATGAAAGGATTGGATGTTGCATGCAAATTCAATTGCATTTTGACTTTCTTTGTGCATCAGCAAAGATGATGACGTCACAATGGAAAAACTGTGTCAAAATTACTTTGTGTGACACAGGCTTTAGCCTTTACATTCCCATGGTCCGTGGCCTGCTGTTATAGGCTTTACATTCCCATGGTCTGTGGCCTGCTGTTATAGGCTTTACATTCCCATGGTCTGTGGCCTGCTGTTATAGGCTTTACATTCCCATGGTCTGTGGCCTGCTGTTATAGGCTTTACATTCCCATGGTCTGTGGCCTGCTGTTATAGGCTTTACATTCCCATGGTCTGTGGCCTGCTGTTATAGGCTTTACATTCCCGTGGTCTGTGGCCTGCTGTTATAGCCTTTACATTCCCATGGTCTGTGGCCTGCTGTTATAGCCTTTACATTCCCATGGTCTGTGGCCTGCTGTTATAGCCTTTACATTCCCATGGTCCATTGCCTGCTGTCTTCCTCCTATAGTGTTTCACACGATGCCATTTCTTCGCGCCGGACACACAAATCTCAAGAGGGACCCAGAAGACACCGGAGGTGCGTCAGAGAGAGAGAGAGAGCATGCAGAGGTTGTGTCATTCATCGCTACAGTTAAATCAGTGTTGTATCTCTCTTGTCTATGTGTGACGCTTCGAGCAGTTGCACGTCCGCCGGGAATTCAACCTGATACAGTGGTGAAACGGAGCATTTCAGCTTCAATTCCAGACCAGTAGCACACAGAGTATGTGTCTGAAATGGCACCCTGTTCCTTACATAGTACACTACTTTTGACCAAGGCCTGTATGGCTCTAGAGAAAAGTAGTGCACTATATAGGTCCTTTCAGATGCTCTCTCTTCCTGTTGGCTGGGCTGGCTTCTCTGTACTGTATGCGTATCAGATTGACTTGATGGACGGACAGAAAGAGAAGAAGTCTATCTGGTCTCCAACACTAACCCTGGACAGCAGTCCTCTGCTTCCTCTGGGACAGAGTCGGCCATCTTACTATCTGTTAATTGACACTCATTAACCAATAAGAGATGAGTTGAGTCTAACTCAGGTTGACTTGTGGGAGATCTAGAACCAAACAGAGTGGGATGTAATTAGCTGCTAGGCTAGGCTAGGCTAGGCAAGGCTACAGTACACACTGGGGTTTTTAAAGACCCACTCACTGTACTGTACGGAATACATAAGCAGAAAGAAATAAGATCCATATAATGGAGGCCAAGCACACTCCATCTCAACCTACTGAACAGAGCAATAACACATGAATTGAAAAGGGATGGTGACACTCTTTGTCTTATTTCTGCAGATGGTTTCTGCATGGTGCTGCAGATATGAAATGCTACACCATTATAGACTACAGTGCTGTGGTCATTTCTCTCTACCCTTGAGTCCTCCCTGGTCCTCCCCTCCCTACTCCGCAGGTGTACACACGCTCATGCACACACAAACACACACACACACACACAAACACACACACACACACACACACACACACACAAACATGCACTCTTGCACGCACTCACACTCACACACACACACACACTAACACAAGCCCATGGTTCCATTCTCCGCTGATACAGGATACAGTACGTGGAATCGTCATTCCATAACAAGAGATGTGTGAGTCAACACACACCAGTCAGTAGTGTAGATGAGAGCTCCTAATGCAGAAAACAGCCATGTGTGAAACCATCTCTGGACACTCCCTGCCACTTTTTAAAACCGTTCCCTTCTTTTTTTCTTTTTTTCTTTCTTAAACATTTCTTTTTACCCGCTTTTTCTCCCCAATTTCGTGGTATCCAATTGTTAGTAGCTACTATCTTGTCTCATCGCTACAACTCCCGTACGGGCTCGGGAGAGACGTCCTCCGATACACAACCCAACCAAGCCGCACTGCTTCTTAACACAGCGCGCATCCAACCCGGAAGCCAGCCGCACCAATGTGTCGGAGGAAACACCGTGCACCTGGCCACCTTGGTTAGCGCGCACTGCGCCCGGCCCGCCACAGGAGTCGCTGGTGCGCGATGAGAGAAGGATATCCCTACCGGCCAAACCCTCCCTAACCTGGACGACGCTAGGCCAATTGTGCGTCGCCCCACGGACCTCCCAGTCGCGGCCGGCTGCGACAGAGCCTGGGCGCGATCCCAGAGTCTCTGGTGGCACAGCTGGCGCTGAGATGCAGTGCCCTAGAATACTGCGCCACCTGGGAGGCCCTTAGAACCGTTCCCTTCTTGACTCCCTGCACCCAGCCTGCTTCACCCCAGTGATACGGAGTTAGTGGGTTTCAGCCCATTGAGCCCAGTGGTACAGAGTTAGTGGGTTTCAGCCCAGTGGTACAGAGTTAGTGGGTTTCAGCCCATTGAGCCCAGTGGTACAGAGTTAGTGGGTTTCAGCCCAGTGGTACAGAGTTAGTGGGTTTCAGCCCATTGAGCCCAGTTGTACAGAGTTAGTGGGTTTCAGCCCATTGAGCCCAGTTGTACAGAGTTAGTGGGTTTCAGCCCATTGAGCCCAGTGGTACAGAGTTAGTGGGTTTCAGCCCAGTGGTACAGAGTTAGTGGGTTTCAGCCCATTGAGCCCAGTGATACAGAGTTAGTGGGTTTCAGCCCATTGAGCCCAGTGATACAGAGTTAGTGGGTTTCAGCCCATTGAGCCCAGTGGTACAGAGTTAGTGGGTTTCAGCCCATTGAGCCCAGTGATACAGAGTTAGTGGGTTTCAGCCCAGTGGTACAGAGTTAGTGGGTTTCAGCCCATTGAGCCCATTGATACAGAGTTAGTGGGTTTCAGCCCATTGAGCCCAGTGGTACAGAGTTAGTGGGTTTCAGCCCAGTGGTACAGAGTTAGTGGGTTTCAGCCCATTGAGCCCAGTGATACAGAGTTAGTGGGTTTCAGCCCATTGAGCCCAGTGGTACAGAGTTAGTGGGTTTCAGCCCATTGAACCCAGTGGTACAGAGTTAGTGGGTTTCAGCCCATTGAGCCCAGTGATACAGAGTTAGTGGGTTTCAGCCCACTGAGCCCAGTGGTACAGAGTTAGTGGGTTTCAGCCCATTGAGCCCAGTGGTACAGAGTTAGTGGGTTTCAGCCCAGTGGTACAGAGTTAGTGGGTTTCAGCCCAGTGGTACAGAGTTAGTGGGTTTCAGCCCAGTGGTACAGAGTTAGTGGGTTTCAGCCCAGTGGTACAGAGTTAGTGGGTTTCAGCCCATTGAGCCCAGTTGTACAGAGTTAGTGGGTTTCAGCCCAGTTGTACAGAGTTAGTGGGTTTCAGCCCACTGAGCCCAGTCCTACAGAGTTAGTGGGTTTCAGCCCATTGAGCCCAGTTGTACAGAGTTAGTGGGTTTCAGCCCATTGAGCCCAGTGATACAGCGTTAGTGGGTTTCAGCCCATTGAGCCCAGTGGTACAGAGTTAGTGGGTTTCAGCCCATTGAGCCCAGTGATACAGAGTTAGTGGGTTTCAGCCCACTGAGCCCAGTGGTACAGAGTTAGTGGGTTTCAGCCCATTGAGCCCAGTGGTACAGAGTTAGTGGGTTTCAGCCCAGTGGTACAGAGTTAGTGGGTTTCAGCCCAGTGGTACAGAGTTAGTGGGTTTCAGACCAGTGGTACAGAGTTAGTGGGTTTCAGCCCATTGAGCCCAGTTGTACAGAGTTAGTGGGTTTCAGCCCATTGAGCACAGTGGTACAGAGTTAGTGGATTTCAGCCCAGTTGTACAGAGTTAGTGGGTTTCAGCCCACTGAGCCCAGTCCTACAGAGTTAGTGGGTTTCAGCCCATTGAGCCCAGTTGTACAGAGTTAGTGGGTTTCAGCCCAGTGATACAGCGTTAGTGGGTTTCAGCCCTGAAGGGTGTAAAACGGACTAGGTATCCCCTCTCTGAAGGGTGTATAACTGACTAGGTATCCCGCTCTCTGAAGGTTGTAAAACTGACTAGGTATCCCCCTCTCTGAAGGTTGTAAAACTGACTAGGTATCCCCCTCACTGAAGGGTGTATAACTGACTAGGTATCCCCCTCTCTGAAGGTTGTAAAACTGACTAGGTATCCCCCTCACTGAAGGGTGTATAACTGACTAGGTATCCCCCTTTCTGAAGGTTGTAAAACTGACTAGGTATCCCCCTCTCTGAAGGGTGTAAAACTGACTAGGTATCCCCCTTTCTGAAGGGTGTAAAACTGACTAGGTATCCCCCTCTCTGAAGGGTGTAAAACTGACTAGGTATCCCCCTCTCTGAAGGGTGTAAAACTGACTAGGTATCCCCCTCTCTGAAGGGTGTAAAACTGACTAGGTATCCCCCTCTCTGAAGGGTGTATATCTGACTAGGTATCCCCCTCTCTGAAGGGTGTAAAACTGACTAGGTATCCTCCTCTCTGAAGGTTGTAAAACTGACTAGGTATCCCCCTCTCTGAAAGTTGTAAAACTGACTAGGTATCCCCCTCTCTGAAGGGTGTAAAACTGACTAGGTATCCCCCTCTCTGAAGGTTGTAAAACTGACTAGGTATCCCCCTCTCTGAAGGTTGTAAAACTGACTAGGTATCCCCCTCTCTGAAGGGTTTCAAAAAAGAGCTGGTTAGGGTTTACTTGTTAAAGTCCTGTTGATTACAGAGTGTTTGTGAGGACTGATTTTTAACAGCCTGTTGATGTCATTTTAACAGCCTGTTGATGTCATTGTAACAACCTGTTGATGTCATTTTAACAGCTTAGCTTGTTGTGATGAAGTCTTGTGTTGGAGAACATCTCCATCAGCATATACCTTAACAGGACACCACAGATTATAATGTTACTACAGCAGCTGAAGGCTCTACTATGTCGATTGGTCGTTGAGGATATCCAATGTCGAGTGACTTAAATCCATCATTTGGCCATTATACTTGAAATATGAACACTCCTGCAATATTCAAAACCTGCAGAGAAAACAGCTTCTTGCGATCTACTTTCCTCAGACATTAATCAAATCAAATCAAATGTATTTATATAGCCCTTCGTACATCAGCTGATATCCAGCCTAAAACCCCAAACAGCAAGCAATGCAGGTGTAGAAGCACAGTGGCTTGGAAAAACTCCCTAGAAAGGCCAAAACCTAGGAAGAAACCTAGAGAGGAACCAGGCTATGTGGGGTGGCCAGTCCTCTTCTAGCTGTGCCGGGTGGAGATTATAACAGAACATGGCCAAGATGTTCAAATGTTCATAAATGACCCATATGGTCAAATAATAATAATCACAGTAGTTGTCGAGGGTGCAGCAAGTCAGCACCTCAGGAGTAAATATCAGTTGGCTTTTCATAGCCGATCATTTAGTGTATCTCTACCGCTCCTGTTGTCTCTAGAGAGTTGCAAACAGCAGGTCTGGGACAGGTAGCACATCCAGTGAACAGGTCAGGGTTCCATAGCCGCAGGCAGAACAGTTGAAACTGGAGCAGCAGCATGGCCAGGTGGACTGGGGACAGCAAGGAGTCATCATGTTAGGTAGTCCTGAGGCATGGTCCTAGGGCTCAGGGCCTCCGAGAGAGAGAAAGAAAGAGAGAAAGAGAGAATTAGAGAGAGCATACTGAGTAGCTAACCCACTGAGTAGCTAACCCACTGAGTAGCTACCCATTGTGTGTCAACCATGTTTTATGTCAGACAATTATGTTTAAACGGGCCTCCTCGTTTGTATCTGTCCCAGACACGGCACTCTGATCAAAAAGGTTTAGATGATACTGAGTGTGGTGGACACCTCTCCCAGCTTTTGAAAATCCTAAGACGTAGATAGCGTCCGTCGTGATTCGTGTCAGCGTTTTTTCGTTTTTCGAAAAACATTTATTCAGCCAACGTTTCGTGGCAGGGTTTGAGGCTGCTGACTCTGTTTATGTGTGGCTGTGAGATTGATGTGGTTTGGAAGAGACCCTGCCTGTCTATTGATCTTCATTAGGTTAATTACCCCACATGTGGGATGCGCACAAGGCAGAAAGGTTTTGATGGGAGTCTTATTTACTTATTTGATTATGTCAGGATTCTGTCAGGATGTCTGCCTGCAGTTTTGGACAGACAATAGCTCCGTCCATTTTCAAACTCAACAAAGAGTTTCTGGTCTTTGACTGTTTATACGTGACGTGATTTTGGCATATACAACAATGGCAGTATGTGTATTGTCTAAGAGAATGAGAATGTTTTGAGTGTCAGCCAAGTTGAAGTGTAAACCAGATGTGGACCTCTTCTGGCTCTTGAACGTAGTTCAATGTAAACAGTTTGTGGCAAACGGTTCAGGACCAAACGGTTCAGGACCAAATGGTTCAGGACCAAATGGTTCAGGACCAAACGGTTCATGACCAAACGGTTCAGGACCAAACGGTTCATGAACAAACGGTTCAGGACCAAACGGTTCATGACCAAACAGTTCAGGACCAAACGGTTCATGACTAAACAGTTCAGGACCAAACGGTTCATGACCAAACGGTTCAGGACCAAACACTTCATGAACAAACGGTTCAGGACCAAACGGTTCAGGACCAAACGGTTCATGACCAAACGGTTCATGACCAAACAGTTCAGGACCAAACGGTTCATGACCAAACAGTTCAGGACAAAACGGTTCATGACCAAACAGTTCAGGACCAAACGGTTCAGGGCCAAACGGTTCAGGGCCAAACGGTTCAGGACCAAACGGTTCAGGTCCAGCGTTGAGAAGTAATAATAGTGAAATTTCAGTCTGAGGACTGTGGGATGGCTTCTAAAACATTGAATCGATGGTTATTTCTCAAATCAGCTTACATTTCTGTCAAGACTTGAACAAATAAACGTTTCATATGAGCTCAAGCTATGCATTGATGCAAATCTGAATAAAGTGTACAAATGTTACTTTGTGTGACTGTTGCTGTAGAGACGACTGAATGGTCATCACGTTATATTATCATTAACAGTAAAACATGACTGGTTCAGTCGCCTGTTTAACATCCTGTACAATGGATTAAAGTCAGCAATAAGAAACGTGAACAATAAGAGCAATAAGAAATGAACCTCTGCCTTTGATCGTCGAGCGTTCCAACTGCCTTTACCTCAAAATGAGTTCTTTTGGATGTTTTCTTCTCCAGCCATTCTCATGAATTTTGTCATTGTTGTTGAGCAGCCCTCCTTTCCTTTGTTTGCTGAAGTGAAGGTTCACCTGATACTCTAAAACATGTCCTCTTTTATTCCGTTTGTAGTTCCTGTGCTTGAGGAACATCCGGACATTCCTCGCTGCGTGCTGTGAGACATTTGGCATGAAGAAGACTGAACTCTTTGAGGCCTTCGACTTGTTTGATGTGCGGGACTTTGGAAAGGTAAGGAACAGGATTTCTACGCTGTTTCATCGTGTGTGTGTGCAGTGCCTTTGGAAAGTATTCAGACCACATTACTTTTTCCACATTTTGTTAGGTTACAGCCTTACTCTAAAATGGATTAAATTGTTTTTTCCCCCCTCATCAATCTATACACAATACCCCATAATGACAAAGCAAAAACAGGTTTTTTAGACATGTTTCCTAATTCATGAAAAAACAAAACAGAAATACCTTATTTACATAAATATTCAGACCCTTTGCTATGAGACGGGAAATTGAGCCTCCGGTGCATCCTGTTTCCATTGATCATCCTTGAGATGTTTCTACAACTTGATTGGAGTCTGAAAACGTTCCTAAAGCACTGTACATACCCTACTCCCTTCACATATTTATCTTTTGGGGGGGGGGGGGGGGGGGGGGTTCCATCTCTCACACTGGAATCATCATGTTATCTGTTGCCCAAATGGGAAACACCTTGAGAATTATAGTGCACACTACTACAACAAGGTTATGCAAGGAGCTTAGTGTACTCTGTAGTGGGCTGTTATAGGAGTATAATATACACCATCACCGACTGTATGAGAGAACCCACCACTGTTGGATCACTTGAAGAGAACAGTATTGAGCCGCTACAGTTGGCTGCTCTTCCTCTGTATGTGGACACCATTTACCGCAACACTGTATGGTGTAAGCAGTTATCTTGACACATAGGACAAGGCTTCAGTTTCCTCTCATTAAAACCAAAAACACTACAACGGTTTAGTTGTTATGGGGTGAAAAGCCTTGCTTTGCCTTGGTTCTTTATTGTGGTAGGACTCTTACAGCGCTGGTTCTGCTGCTAGTTTAATACAGTCCATGTTGTTAGTATGTGGGGACAGTCCATGTTGTTAGCATGTGGGGACAGTCCATGTTGTTAGTATGTGGGGACAGTCCATGTTGTTAGTATGTGGGGACAGTCCATGTTGTTAGCATGTGGGGACAGTCCATGTTGTTAGTATGTGGGGACAGTCCATGTTGTTAGTATGTGGGGACAGTCCATGTTGTTAGTATGTGGGGACAGTCCATGTTGTTAGTATGTGGGGACAGTCCATGTTGTTAGTATGTGGGGACAGTCCATGTTAGTATGTGGGGACAGTCCATGTTGTTAGCATGTGGGGACAGTCCATGTTGTTAGTATGTGGGGACAGTCCATGTTGTTAGTATGTGGGGACAGTCCATGTTGTTAGTATGTGGGGACAGCGCTGGTTCTGCTGCTAGTTTAATACAGTCCATGTTGTAAATATGTGGAAACAGTCCATGTTGTAAATATGTGGAAACAGTTCATGTTGTAAGTATGTGGAAACAGTCCATGTTGTAAGTATGTGGGGACAGTCCATGTTGTTAGTATGTGGGGACAGTCCATGTTGTTAGCATGTGGGGACAGTCCCATGTTGTTAGCATGTGGGGACAGTCCATGTTGTTAGTATGTGGGGACAGTCCATGTTGTTAGTATGTGGGGACAGTCCATGTTGTTAGTATGTGGGGACAGTGCATGTTGTTAGCATGTGGGGACAGTCCATGTTGTTAGCATGTGGGGACAGTACATGTTGTTAGCATGTGGGGACAGTCCATGTTGTTAGTATGTGGGGAGAGTCCATGTTGTTAGTATGTGGGGAGAGTCCATGTTGTTAGTATGTGGGGACAGTCCATGTTGTTAGTATGTGGGGACAGTCCATGTTGTTAGTAGGTGGGGACAGTCCATGTTGTTAGTATGTGGGGACAGTCCATGTTGTTAGTATGTGGGGACAGTCCATGTTGTTAGTATGTGGGGACAGTCCATGTTGTTAGTATGTGGGGACAGTCCATGTTGTTAGTATGTGGGGACAGTCCATGTTGTAAGTATGTGGGGACAGTCCATGTTGTAGTATGTGGGGACAGTCCATGTTGTTAGTATGTGGGGACAGTCCATGTTGTTAGTATGTGGGGACAGTCCATGTTGTTAGTATGTGGGGACAGTCCATGTTGTTAGTATGTGGGGACAGTCCATGTTGTTAGTATGTGGGGACAGTCCATGTTGTAAGTATGTGGGGACAGTCCATGTTGTTAGTATGTGGGGACAGTCCATGTTGTTAGTATGTGGGGACAGTCCATGTTGTTAGTATGTGGGGCTAGTCCATGTTGTTAGTATGTGGGGACAGTCCATGTTGTTAGTATGTGGGGACAGTCCATGTTGCTAGTTGGGGGGACAGTCCATGTTGTTAGTATGTGGGGACAGTCCAAGTTGTTAGTATGTGGGGACAGTCCATGTTGTTAGTATGTGGGGACAGTCCATGTTGTTAGTATGTGGGGACAGTCCATGTTGTTAGTATGTGGGGACAGTCCATGTTGTTAGTATGTGGGGACAGTCCATGTTGTTAGTATGTGGGGACAGTCCATGTTGTTAGTATGTGGGGACAGTCCATGTTGTTAGTATGTGGGGACAGTCCATGCTGTTAGTATGTGGGGACAGCGCTGGTTCTGCTGCTAGTTTAATAACGTTTATTTATACATCAGCAGGAAGCCAGGGAGCGAGGCTGGCTGTCCTCTGGGGTGGGAGGTGGCTGACAGACTGACAGGATGTTTGGCATTTTCTTCCTAGATGAGGATATGGGTCACACATTTTCATGCTTTTTCAGTGTGTGTGTGTGTGTGTGTGTGTGTGTGTGTGTGTGTGTGTGTGTGCGCGTGTGTGTGTGTGTGTGTGTGCGCGTGTGTGTGTGTGTGTGTGTGTGTGTGTGTGTGTGTGTGTGTGTGTGTGTGTGTGTGTGTGTGTGTGTGTGTGTGTGTGTGTGTGTGTGTGTGTGTGTGAGTGAGAGAGAGAGATGAAGAGACAGAGGGACGGACTGACTGACATAGTTTATGTTTCTGCCTTTGCCTCCATGACTTTATAATGTCTGTCAGGCTCTAGGCAGACTAGTACGTGTTGCCTCTCTGATCAATAGGAACCCATAGCCTGAATACCCAGATGGTTCCTGTGTAGAAACTCTACTAACCTTTGACCTCAAGGCATCCAGGAAGTTAATGATGTGGATACTGCAGGTTACTTCCAGAGTAAAGGAAACATGTAAGTGAGGGATACAAAGTGTATTGAAAGCAAGTGCTTCCAACCAGGTGTGGTACCTGAGATAAATTAGCAATGAACATCCCATCATGCTTAGGGTCATGTATAAATATGCTGAGCAGGCATTATGTTGGCTACCATGGCTGTGCCCCCATAGGATGACAATGCCTCCATCCACAGGGCACAAGTGGTCACTGAATTTGATGAGCATAAATATGATATAAACCGAATGCCATGGCCGTCTTAAGTCACCAGAACTCAACCCAATTGATTCTGGAGCGGCTCCTGAGATTGCATTTTCTACTACCGTCAACAAAACACCAACTAACTAACTAACTAATTCACTAACTAGCTAAGTATGTGGATCAACTAAATGGACTTTAGTAAAACCCCAAAATGATATAACCATTAGAAAACAGCTATACTAACTACTTTGTTTTCGATATGGGATTAGTAAAATATCTGGGAAATTGGGCAGAATCCACACAGCTTGATGTACTGTCAGAATCTGTTGTGATGGTTAAAGCCTCTAAGTGATGTCTCCTGGTATCGTGCTTGGTTGAGTTAAGTCATTTATAATTAAAACACTGTCTGACTGCTGCCGGTCAAGAAGACACTATTTTCCTTCATACAAATCTCCAGAATATTCCAGCCACAAATCGACAGCTCCTTGTGGAATATCTACAAATATAGCTCTTCTTAATCCTTCTCACCAATCATCACTGTTTGCAGTTGTTAATATGTTTGTTATTGTTATTTATTTTCTGATTCAAATGTTTATTGTTTTTATTTCACTCTGTGGTCATGCTGCTGCTCCCTCTATGGTCATTCCACCCCACTCTGTGGTCATGCTGCTGCTCCCTCTATGGTCATTCCACCCCACTCTGTGGTCATGCTGCTGCTCCCTCTATGGTCATTCCACCCCACTCTGTGGTCATGCTGCTGCTCCCTCTATGGTCATTCCACCCCACTCTGTGGTCATGCTGCTGCTCCCTCTATGGTCATTCCACCCCACTCTGTGGTCATGCTGCTGCTCCCTCTATGGTCATTCCACCCCACCCCATCCCACTCCTTCAACAGTCTTTATTCTGCCTCCACCCCATCCCACTCCTTCAACAGTCTTTACTCTGCCTCCACCCCCTCAACAGTCTTTATTCTGCCTCCACCCCACCCCATCCCACTCCTTCAACAGTCTTTACTCTGCCTCCACCCCCTCAACAGTCTTTATTCTGCCTCCACCCCACCCCATCCCACTCCTTCAACAGTCTTTACTCTGCCTCCACCCCCTCAACAGTCTTTATTCTGCCTCCACCCCACCCCATCCCACTCCTTCAACAGTCTTTACTCTGCCTCCACCCCCTCAACAGTCTTTATTCTGCCTCCACCCCACCCCATCCCACTCCTTCAACAGTCTTTACTCTGCCTCCACCCCATCCCCTCAACAGTCTTTACTCTGCCTCCACCCACCCCTCAACAGTCTTTACTCTGCCTCCACCCCACCCCATCCCACTCCCTCAGCAGTCTTTACTCTGCCTCCACCCCACCCCCTCAACAGTCTTTATTCTGCCTCCACCCCACCCCATCCCACTCCCTCAACAGTCTTTACTCTGCCTCCACCCCCTCAACAGTCTTTACTTTGCCTCCACCCCACCCCCTCAACAGTCTTTACTCTGCCTCCACCCCACCCCTTCAACAGTCTTTACTCTGCCTCCACCCCATCCCCTCAACAGTCTTTACTCTGCCTCCACCCCACCCCCTCAACAGTTTTTACTCTGCCTCCACCCCACCCCCTCAACAGTCTTCACTCTGCCTCCACTCCACCCCCTCAACAGTCTTTACTCTGCCTCCACCCCACCCCCTCAACAGTCTTTACTCTGCCTCCACCCCACCCCCTCAACAGTCTTTACTCTGCCTCCACCCCACCCCCTCAACAGTCTTTACTCTGCCTCCACCCAACCCCCTCAACAGTCTTTACTCTGCCTCCACCCCACCCCCTCAACAGTCTTTACTCTGCCTCCACCCCACCCCCTCAACAGTCTTTACTCTGCCTCCACCCCACCCC
Source organism: Oncorhynchus kisutch (assembly GCF_002021735.2). Classification (NCBI taxonomy): domain Eukaryota; kingdom Metazoa; phylum Chordata; class Actinopteri; order Salmoniformes; family Salmonidae; genus Oncorhynchus; species Oncorhynchus kisutch. Next base: position 81,579,499 of record NC_034184.2, read on the forward strand.
CTCAACAGTCTTTACTCTGCCTCCACCCCACCCCCTCAACAGTCTTTACTCTGCCTCCACCCCACCCCCTCAACAGTCTTTACTCTGCCTCCACCCCACCCCCTCAACAGTCTTTACTCTGCCTCCACCCCACCCCTCAACAGTCTTTACTCTGCCTCCACCCCACCCCTCAACAGTCTTTACTCTGCCCCCACCCCCTCAACAGTCTTTACTCTGCCTCCCACCCCCCAACAGTCTTTACTCTGCCTCCACCCCACCCCCTCAACAGTCTTTACTCTGCCCCCACCCCCTCAACAGTCTTTACTCTGCCCCCACCCCCTCAACAGTCTTTACTCTGCCTCCACCCCCTCAACAGTCTTTATTCTGCCTCCACCCCCTCAACAGTCTTTACTGTGCCTCCACCACACCCCCTCAAAAGTCTTTACTCTGCCTCCACCCCACCCCTCAACAGTCTTTACTCTGCCTCCACCCCTCAACAGTCTTTACTCTGCCTCCACCCCCTCAACAGTCTTTACTCTGCCTCCACCCCATCCCCTCAACAGTCTTTACTTTGCCTCCACCCCACCCCCTCAACAGTCTTTACTCTGCCTGCACCCCCTCAGCAGTCTTTACTCTGCCTCCACCACACCCCCTCAACAGTCTTTACTCTGCCTCCACCCACCCCTCAACAGTCTTTACTCTGCCCCCACCCCCTCAACAGTCTTTACTCTGCCTCCACCCCACCCCTCAACAGTCTTTACTCTGCCTCCACCCCACCCCTCAACAGTCTTTACTCTGCCCCCACCCCCTCAACAGTCTTTACTCTGCCTCCACCCCACCCCCTCAACAGTCTTTACTCTGCCTCCACCCCCTCAACAGTCTTTACTCTGCCTCCACCCCCTTCAACAGTCTTTACTCTGCCTCCACCCCACCCCCTCAACAGTCTTTACTCTGCCTCCACCCCACCCCTCAACAGTCTTTACTCTGCCTCCTCCCCACCGCCTCAGCAGTCTTTATTCTGCCTCCACCCCACCCCATCAACAGTCTTTATTCTGCCTCCACCCCACCCCCTCAACAGTCTTTATTCTGCCTCCTCTCCACCCCCTCAACAGTCTTTACTCGGCCTCCACCCCACCCCCTCAACAGTCTTTACTCTGCCTCCACCCCAACCCCTCAACAGTCTTTACTCTGACCCCAGTGTCTGGAATAGCCTGCCAGAGAACCTGACGGGGGCCGAAACTGTGGACATCTTTAAAAGCCATCTTAAAACAAGCCTTTTTACCTTTGGCTTATTAAGGTGCTTTTTAGTCTTTCAGTTTTTATTGTTATTCTTTAGTTTTTTTTATCCTCTTATGTTTATTCTGTAGCAAATAACTCTGTGTTTGTTTTCATTGTTTTTATTCGTTTTTTTAAACTGTAAAGCACATGTATATAGTACTACAGTTGTTATAGTGTATATAGTACTACAGTTGTTATAGTGTATATAGTACTATAGTTGTTATAGTGTATATAGTACTACAGTTGTTATAGTGTATATAGTACTACAGTTGTTATAGTGTATATAGTACTACAGTTGTTATAGTTTATAAAGTACTACAGTTGTTATAGTATATATAGTACTACAGTTGTTATAGTGTATATAGTACTACAGTTGTTATAGTATATATAGTACTACAGTTGTTATAGTGTATATAGTACTACAGTTGTTATAGTATATATAGTACTACAGTTGTTATAGTGTATATAGTACTACAGTTGTTATAGTGTATATAGTACTACAGTTGTTATAGTATATATAGTACTACAGTTGTTATAGTGTATATAATACTACAGTTGTTATAGTATATATGGTACTACAGTTGTTATAGTGTATATAGTACTACAGTTGTTATAGTGTATATAGTACTACAGTTGTTATGGTGTATATAGGACTACAGTTGTTATAGTGTATATAGCACTACAGTTGTTATAGTGTATATAGTACTACAGTAGTTATGGTGTATATAGGACTTCAGTTGTTATGGTGTATATAGTACTACAGTTGTTGTGGTGTATATAGTGCTACAGTTGTTGTGGTGTATATAGTTCTACAGCTGTTATGGTGTATATAGTACTACAGTTGTTGTGGTGTGGGTGTATATAGTACTACAGTTGTTGTGGTGTGTGTGTATATAGTACTACAGTTGTTATGGTGTATATAGTACTACAGTTGTTATGGTGTGGGTGTATATAGTACTACAGTTGTTGTGGTGTATATAGTACTACAGTTGTTGTGGTGTGTCGGCTGGCCCTCGCTACATATTCGTCGCCAGACCCACTGGCTCCAGGTCATCTACAAGTCTATGCTAGGTAAAGCTCCGCCTTATCTCAGCTCACTGGTCACGATGGCAACACCCATCCGTAGCACGCGCTCCAGCAGGTGTATCTCACTGATCATCCCTAAAGCCAACACCTCATTTGGCCGCCTTTCGTTCCAGTACTCTGCTGCCTGTGACTGGAACGAATTGCAAAAATCGCTGAAGTTGGAGACTTTTATCTCCCTCACCAACTTCAAACATCAGCTATCTGAGCAGCTAACCGATCGCTGCAGCTGTACATAGTCTATTGGTAAATAGCCCACCCTTTTCACCTACCTCATCCCCGTACTGTTTCTATTTATTTACTTTTCTGCTCTTCTGCACACCAATATCTCTACCTGTACATGACCATCTGATCTTTTATCACTCCAGTGTTAATCTGCAAAATTGTAATTATTTGCCTACCTCCTCATGCCTTTTGCACACATTGTATATAGACCCCCCCTTCGTTTTCTACTGTGTTATTGACTTGTTAATTGTTTACTCCATGTGTAACTCTTTGTTGTATGCTCACACTGCTATGCTTTATCTTGGCCAGGTCGCAGTTGCAAATGAGAACTTGTTCTCAACTAGCCTACCTGGTTAAATAAAGGTGAAATAAAAATAAAATAAATAAATAAAATAAAAGTATATAGTGCTACAGTTGTTGTGGTGTATATAGTACTACAGTTGTTATGGTGTATATAGTACTACAGTTGTTGTGGTGTATATAGTACTACAGTTGTTATGTTGTATATAGTACTACAGTTGTTATGGTGTATATAGTACTACAGTTGTTGTGGTGTATATAGTACTACAGTTGTTGTGGTGTGGGTGTATATAGTACCACAGTTGTTGTGGTGTGGGTGTATATATTACTACAGTTGTTGTGGTGTATATAGTACTACAGTTGTTATGGTGTATATAGTACTGCAGTTGTTGTGGTGTATATAGTTCTACAGTTGTTATGGTGTATATAGTACTACAGTTGTTGTGGTGTGGGTGTATATAGTACTACAGTTGTTGTGGTGTATATAGTACTACAGTTGTTGTGGTGTATATAGTGCTACAGTTGTTGTGGTGTATATAGTGCTACAGTTGTTATGTTGTATATAGTACTACAGTTGTTATGGTGTATATAGTACTACAGTTGTTGTGGTGTATATAGTACTACAGTTGTTGTGGTGTATATAGTGCTACAGTTGTTGTGGTGTATATAGTGCTACAGTTGTTATGGTATATATAGTGCTACAGTTGTTATGTTGTATATAGTACTACAGTTGTTGTGGTTGTGGTGTATATAGTACTACAGTTGTTGTGGTGTATATAGTGCTACAGTTGTTGTGGTGTATATAGTGCTACAGTTGTTATGGTATATATAGTACTACAGTTGTTATGTTGTATATAGTACTACAGTTGTTATGGTGTATATAGTACTACAGTTGTTGTGGTGTATATAGTACTACAGTTGTTGTGGTGTATATAGTGCTACAGTTGTTGTGGTGTATATAGTGCTACAGTTGTTATGGTATATATAGTGCTACAGTTGTTATGTTGTATATAGTACTACAGTTGTTGTGGTTGTGGTGTATATAGTACTACAGTTGTTGTGGTGTGGGTGTATATAGTACTACAGTTGTTGTGGTGTATATAGTGCTACAGTTGTTATGGTGTATATAGTACTACAGTTGTTATGGTGTATATAGTACTACAGTTGTTATGGTGTATATAGTACTACAGTTGTTGTGGTGTGGGTATATATAGTACTACAGTTGTTGTGGTGTATATAGTACTACAGTTGTTATGGTGTATATAGTACTACAGTTGTTGTGGTGTATATAGTACTACAGTTGTTATGTTGTATATAGTACTACAGTTGTTATGGTGTATATAGTACTACAGTTGTTGTGGTGTATATAGTACTACAGTTGTTGTGGTGTGGGTGTATATAGTACCACAGTTGTTGTGGTGTGGGTGTATATATTACTACAGTTGTTGTGGTGTATATAGTACTACAGTTGTTATGGTGTATATAGTACTGCAGTTGTTGTGGTGTATATAGTTCTACAGTTGTTATGGTGTATATAGTACTACAGTTGTTGTGGTGTGGGTGTATATAGTACTACAGTTGTTGTGGTGTATATAGTACTACAGTTGTTGTGGTGTATATAGTGCTACAGTTGTTGTGGTGTATATAGTGCTACAGTTGTTATGTTGTATATAGTACTACAGTTGTTATGGTGTATATAGTACTACAGTTGTTGTGGTGTATATAGTACTACAGTTGTTGTGGTGTATATAGTGCTACAGTTGTTGTGGTGTATATAGTGCTACAGTTGTTATGGTATATATAGTGCTACAGTTGTTATGTTGTATATAGTACTACAGTTGTTGTGGTTGTGGTGTATATAGTACTACAGTTGTTGTGGTGTATATAGTGCTACAGTTGTTGTGGTGTATATAGTGCTACAGTTGTTATGGTATATATAGTACTACAGTTGTTATGTTGTATATAGTACTACAGTTGTTATGGTGTATATAGTACTACAGTTGTTGTGGTGTATATAGTACTACAGTTGTTGTGGTGTATATAGTGCTACAGTTGTTGTGGTGTATATAGTGCTACAGTTGTTATGGTATATATAGTGCTACAGTTGTTATGTTGTATATAGTACTACAGTTGTTGTGGTTGTGGTGTATATAGTACTACAGTTGTTGTGGTGTGGGTGTATATAGTACTACAGTTGTTGTGGTGTATATAGTGCTACAGTTGTTATGGTGTATATAGTACTACAGTTGTTATGGTGTATATAGTACTACAGTTGTTATGGTGTATATAGTACTACAGTTGTTATGGTGTGGGTGTATATAGTACTACAGTTGTTATAGTGTATATAGTACTACAGTTGTTGTGGTGTATATAGTACTACAGTTGTTGTGGTGTATATAGTACTACAGTTGTTATGGTGTATATAGGACTTCAGTTGTTATGGTGTATATAGTACTACAGTTGTTGTGGTGTGGGTGTATATAGTACTACAGTTTTTATTGTGTATATAGTACTACAGTTGTTATGGTGTATATAGTGCTACAGTTGTTATGGTGTGGGTGTATATAGTGCTACAGTTATTATGGTGTATATAGTACTACAGTTGTTGTGGTGTATATAGTACTACAGTTGTTGTGGTGTATATAGTACTACAGTTGTTATGGTGTATATAGTACTACAGTTGTTGTGGTGTATATAGTACTACAGTTGTTGTGGTGTGGGTGTATATAGCACCACAGTTGTTGTGGTGTGGGTGTATATATTACTACAGTTGTTGTGGTGTATATAGTACTACAGTTGTTATGGTGTATATAGTACTACAGTTGTTGTGGTGTGGGTATATATAGTACTACAGTTGTTGTGGTGTGGGTATATATAGTACTACAGTTGTTATGGTGTATATAGTACTACAGTTGTTGTGGTGTGGGTATATATAGTACTACAGTTGTTATGGTGTATATAGTACTACAGTTGTTGTGGTGTGGGTATATATAGTACTACAGTTGTTGTGGTGTATATAGTACTACAGTTGTTGTGGTGTATATAGTACTACAGCTGTTATGTTGTATATAGTACTACAGTTGTTATGGTGTATATAGTACTACAGTTGTTGTGGTGTATATAGTACTACAGTTGTTGTGGTGTATATAGTGCTACAGTTGTTGTGGTGTATATAGTGCTACAGTTGTTATGGTATATATAGTGCTACAGTTGTTATGTTGTATATAGTACTACAGTTGTTGTGGTTGTGGTGTATATAGTACTACAGTTGTTGTGGTGTGGGTGTATATAGTACTACAGTTGTTGTGGTGTATATAGTGCTACAGTTGTTATGGTGTATATAGTACTACAGTTGTTATGGTGTATATAGTACTACAGTTGTTATGGTGTATATAGTACTACAGTTGTTATGGTGTGGGTGTATATAGTACTACAGTTGTTATAGTGTATATAGTACTACAGTTGTTGTGGTGTATATAGAACTACAGTTGTTGTGGTGTATATAGTACTACAGTTGTTATGGTGTATATAGGACTTCAGTTGTTATGGTGTATATAGTACTACAGTTGTTGTGGTGTGGGTGTATATAGTACTACAGTTTTTATTGTGTATATAGTACTACAGTTGTTATGGTGTATATAGTGCTACAGTTGTTATGGTGTGGGTGTATATAGTGCTACAGTTATTATGGTGTATATAGTACTACAGTTGTTGTGGTGTATATAGTACTACAGTTGTTGTGGTGTATATAGTACTACAGTTGTTATGGTGTATATAGTACTACAGTTGTTGTGGTGTATATAGTACTACAGTTGTTGTGGTGTGGGTGTATATAGCACCACAGTTGTTGTGGTGTGGGTGTATATATTACTACAGTTGTTGTGGTGTATATAGTACTACAGTTGTTATGGTGTATATAGTACTACAGTTGTTGTGGTGTGGGTATATATAGTACTACAGTTGTTGTGGTGTGGGTATATATAGTACTACAGTTGTTATGGTGTATATAGTACTACAGTTGTTGTGGTGTGGGTATATATAGTACTACAGTTGTTATGGTGTATATAGTACTACAGTTGTTGTGGTGTGGGTATATATAGTACTACAGTTGTTGTGGTGTATATAGTACTACAGTTGTTGTGGTGTATATAGTACTAAGGTTGTTATGGTGTATATAGTACTACAGTTGTTGTGGTGTATATAGTACTACAGTTGTTGTGGTGTGGGTGTATATAGCACCACAGTTGTTGTGGTGTGGGTGTATATATTACTACAGTTGTTGTGGTGTATATAGTACTACAGTTGTTATGGTGTATATAGTACTACAGTTGTTGTGGTGTGGGTATATATAGTCCTACATTTGTTGTGGTGTGGGTATATATAGTACATCAGTTGTTATGGTGTATATAGTACTACAGTTGTTGTGGTGTGGGTATATATAGTACTACAGTTGTTATGGTGTATATAGGACTTCAGTTGTTATGGTGTATATAGTACTACAGTTGTTGTGGTGTATATAGTGCTACAGTTGTTGTGGTGTATATAGTTCTACAGCTGTTATGGTGTATATAGTACTACAGTTGTTGTGGTGTGGGTGTATATAGTACTACAGTTGTTGTGGTGTGGGTGTATATAGTACTACAGTTGTTATGGTGTATATAGTACTTCAGTTGTTATGGTGTGGGTGTATATAGTACTACAGTTGTTGTGGTGTATATAGTACTACAGTTGTTGTGGTGTATATAGTGCTACAGTTGTTGTGGTGTATATAGTGCTACAGTTGTTGTGGTGTATATAGTACTACAGTTGTTATGGTGTATATAGTACTACAGTTGTTGTGGTGTATATAGTACTACAGTTGTTGTGGTGTATATAGTACTACAGTTGTTGTGGTGTATATAGTACTACAGTTGTTATGGTGTATATAGTACTACAGTTGTTATGGTGTATATAGGACTTCAGTTGTTATGGTGTATATAGTACTACAGTTGTTATGGTGTGGGTGTATATAGTACTACAGTTGTTGTGGTGTATATAGTTCCACAGTTGTTATGGTGTATATAGTACTACAGTTGTTATGGTGTATATAGGACTTCAGTTGTTATGGTGTATATAGTACTACAGTTGTTATGGTGTGGGTGTATATAGTACTACAGTTGTTGTGGTGTATATAGTTCCACAGTTGTTATGGTGTATATAGTACTACAGTTGTTATGGTGTATATAGGACTTCAGTTGTTATGGTGTATATAGTACTACAGTTGTTATGGTGTATATAGTACTACAGTTGTTGTGGTGTATATAGTACTACAGTTGTTGTGGTGTATATAGTGCTACAGTTGTTATGGTGTATATTGTACTACAGTTGTTATGTTGTATATAGTACTACAGTTGTTGTGGTGTGGGTGTATATAGTACTACAGTTGTTGTGGTGTATATAGTGCTACAGTTGTTATGGTGTATATAGTACTACAGTTGTTATGGTGTATATAGTACTACAGTTGTTATGGTGTATATAGTACTACAGTTGTTATGGTGTTGGTGTATATAGTACTACAGTTGTTATAGTGTATATAGTACTACAGTTGTTATGGTGTATATAGTACTACAGTTGTTGTTGTGTGGGTGTATATAGTACTACAGTTGTTGTTGTGTGGGTGTATATAGTACTACAGTTGTTCTAGTGTATATAGTACTACAGTTGTTGTGGTGTATATAGTACTACAGTTGTTATGGTGTATATAGGACTTCAGTTGTTATGGTGTATATAGTGCTACAGTTGTTATGGTGTGGGTGTATATAGCACCACAGTTGTTGTGGTGTGGGTGTATATATTACTACAGTTGTTGTGGTGTGGGTGTATATAGTACTACAGTTGTTGTGGTGTATATAGTGCTACAGTTGTTATGGTGTATATAGTACTACAGTTGTTATGGTGTATATAGTACTACAGTTGTTATGGTGTGGGTGTATATAGTACTACAGTTGTTATAGTGTATATAGTACTACAGTTGTTGTGGTGTATATAGTACTACAGTTGTTGTGGTGTATATAGTACTACAGTTGTTATGGTGTATATAGGACTTCAGTTGTTATGGTGTATATAGTACTACAGTTGTTGTGGTGTGGGTGTATATAGTACTACAGTTTTTATTGTGTATATAGTACTACAGTTGTTATGGTGTATATAGTGCTACAGTTGTTATGGTGTGGGTGTATATAGTGCTACAGTTATTATGGTGTATATAGTACTACAGTTGTTGTGGTGTATATAGTACTACAGTTGTTGTGGTGTATATAGTACTACAGTTGTTATGGTGTATATAGTACTACAGTTGTTGTGGTGTATATAGTACTACAGTTGTTGTGGTGTGGGTGTATATAGCACCACAGTTGTTGTGGTGTGGGTGTATATATTACTACAGTTGTTGTGGTGTATATAGTACTACAGTTGTTATGGTGTATATAGTACTACAGTTGTTGTGGTGTGGGTATATATAGTACTACAGTTGTTGTGGTGTGGGTATATATAGTACTACAGTTGTTATGGTGTATATAGTACTACAGTTGTTGTGGTGTGGGTATATATAGTACTACAGTTGTTATGGTGTATATAGTACTACAGTTGTTATGGTGTATATAGTACTACAGTTGTTATGGTGTATATAGTACTACAGTTGTTGTGGTGTGGGTATATATTGTACTACAGTTGTTATGTTGTATATAGTACTACAGTTGTTGTGGTGTGGGTGTATATAGTACTACAGTTGTTGTGGTGTATATAGTGCTACAGTTGTTATGGTGTATATAGTACTACAGTTGTTATGGTGTGGGTGTATATAGTACTACAGTTGTTATAGTGTATATAGTACTACAGTTGTTATAGTGTATATAGTACTACAGTTGTTATGGTGTATATAGTACTACAGTTGTTGTTGTGTGGGTGTATATAGTACTACAGTTGTTGTTGTGTGGGTGTATATAGTACTACAGTTGTTGTGGTGTATATAGTACTACAGTTGTTATGGTGTATATAGGACTTCAGTTGTTATGGTGTATATAGTGCTACAGTTGTTATGGTGTGGGTGTATATAGCACCACAGTTGTTGTGGTGTGGGTGTATATATTACTACAGTTGTTGTGGTGTGGGTGGATATAGTACTACAGTTGTTGTGGTGTATATAGTGCTACAGTTGTTATGGTGTATATAGTACTACAGTTGTTATGGTGTATATAGTACTACAGTTGTTATGGTGTGGGTGTATATAGTACTACAGTTGTTATAGTGTATATAGTACTACAGTTGTTGTGGTGTATATAGTACTACAGTTGTTGTGGTGTATATAGTACTACAGTTGTTATGGTGTATATAGGACTTCAGTTGTTATGGTGTATATAGTACTACAGTTGTTGTGGTGTGGGTGTATATAGTACTACAGTTTTTATTGTGTATATAGTACTACAGTTGTTATGGTGTATATAGTGCTACAGTTGTTATGGTGTGGGTGTATATAGTGCTACAGTTATTATGGTGTATATAGTACTACAGTTGTTGTGGTGTATATAGTACTACAGTTGTTGTGGTGTATATAGTACTACAGTTGTTGTGGTGTATATATTACTACAGTTGTTATGGTGTATATAGTACTACAGTTGTTGTGGTGTATATAGTACTACAGTTGTTGTGGTGTGGGTGTATATAGCACCACATTTGTTGTGGTGTGGGTGTATATATTACTACAGTTGTTGTGGTGTATATAGTACTACAGTTGTTATGGTGTATATAGTACTACAGTTGTTGTGGTGTGGGTATATATAGTACTACAGTTGTTGTGGTGTGGGTATATATAGTACTACAGTTGTTATGGTGTATATAGTACTACAGTTGTTGTGGTGTGGGTATATCTAGTACTACAGTTGTTATGGTGTATATAGTACTACAGTTGTTGTGGTGTGGGTATATATAGTACTACAGTTGTTGTGGTGTATATAGTGCTACAGTTGTTGTGGTGTATATAGTACTACAGCTGTTATGTTGTATATAGTACTACAGTTGTTATGGTGTATATAGTACTACAGTTGTTGTGGTGTATATAGTACTACAGTTGTTGTGGTGTATATAGTGCTACAGTTGTTGTGGTGTATATAGTGCTACAGTTGTTATGGTATATATAGTGCTACAGTTGTTATGTTGTATATAGTACTACAGTTGTTGTGGTTGTGGTGTATATAGTACTACAGTTGTTGTGGTGTGGGTGTATATAGTACTACAGTTGTTGTGGTGTATATAGTGCTACAGTTGTTATGGTGTATATAGTACTACAGTTGTTATGGTGTATATAGTACTACAGTTGTTATGGTGTATATAGTACTACAGTTGTTATGGTGTGGGTGTATATAGTACTACAGTTGTTATAGTGTATATAGTACTACAGTTGTTGTGGTGTATATAGTACTACAGTTGTTGTGGTGTATATAGTACTACAGTTGTTATGGTGTATATAGGACTTCAGTTGTTATGGTGTATATAGTACTACAGTTGTTGTGGTGTGGGTGTATATAGTACTACAGTTTTTATTGTGTATATAGTACTACAGTTGTTATGGTGTATATAGTGCTACAGTTGTTATGGTGTGGGTGTATATAGTGCTACAGGTATTATGGTGTATATAGTACTACAGTTGTTGTGGTGTATATAGTACTACAGTTGTTGTGGTGTATATAGTACTACAGTTGTTATGGTGTATATAGTACTACAGTTGTTGTGGTGTATATAGTACTACAGTTGTTGTGGTGTGGGTGTATATAGCACCACAGTTGTTGTGGTGTGGGTGTATATATTACTACAGTTGTTGTGGTGTATATAGTACTACAGTTGTTATGGTGTATATAGTACTACAGTTGTTGTGGTGTGGGTATATATAGTACTACAGTGGTTGTGGTGTGGGTATATATAGTACTACAGTTGTTATGGTGTATATAGTACTACAGGTGTTGTGGTGTGGGTATATATAGTACTACAGTTGTTATGGTGTATATAGTACTACAGTTGTTGTGGTGTGGGTATATATAGTACTACAGTTGTTGTGGTGTATATAGTACTACAGTTGTTGTGGTGTATATAGTACTACAGTTGTTATGGTGTATATAGTACTACAGTTGTTGTGGTGTATATAGTACTACAGTTGTTGTGGTGTGGGTGTATATAGCACCACAGTTGTTGTGGTGTGGGTGTATATATTACTACAGTTGTTGTGGTGTATATAGTACTACAGTTGTTATGGTGTATATAGTACTACAGTTGTTGTGGTGTGGGTATATATAGTACTACAGTTGTTATGGTGTATATAGGACTTCAGTTGTTATGGTGTATATAGTACTACAGTTGTTGTGGTGTATATAGTGCTACAGTTGTTGTGGTGTATATAGTTCTACAGCTGTTATGGTGTATATAGTACTACAGTTGTTGTGGTGTGGGTGTATATAGTACTACAGTTGTTGTGGTGTGGGTGTATATAGTACTACAGTTGTTATGGTGTATATAGTACTACAGTTGTTATGGTGTGGGTGTATATAGTACTACAGTTGTTGTGGTGTATATAATACTACAGTTGTTGTGGTGTATATAGTGCTACAGTTGTTGTGGTGTATATAGTACTACAGTTGTTATGGTGTATATAGTACTACAGTTGTTGTGGTGTGGGTGTATATAGTACTACAGTTGTTATGGTGTATATAGTACTACAGTTGTTATGGTGTGGGTGTATATAGTACTACAGTTGTTGTGGTGTATATAATACTACAGTTGTTGTGGTGTATATAGTGCTACAGTTGTTGTGGTGTATATAGTACTACAGTTGTTATGGTGTATATAGTACTACAGTTGTTGTGGTGTATATAGTACTACAGTTGTTGTGGTGTATATAGTACTACAGTTGTTGTGGTGTATATAGTACTACAGTTGTTATGGTGTATATAGTACTACAGTTGTTATGGTGTATATAGGACTTCAGTTGTTATGGTGTATATAGTACTACAGTTGTTATGGTGTGGGTGTATATAGTACTACAGTTGTTGTGGTGTATATAGTACCACAGTTGTTATGGTGTATATAGTACTACAGTTGTTATGGTGTATATAGGACTTCAGTTGTTATGGTGTATATAGTACTACAGTTGTTATGGTGTATATAGTACTACAGTTGTTGTGGTGTATATAGTACTACAGTTGTTGTGGTGTATACAGTGCTACAGTTGTTATGGTGTATATTGTACTACAGTTGTTATGTTGTATATAGTACTACAGTTGTTGTGGTGTGGGTGTATATAGTACTACAGTTGTTGTGGTGTATATAGTGCTACAGTTGTTATGGTGTATATAGTACTACAGTTGTTATGGTGTATATAGTACTACAGTTGTTATGGTGTATATAGTACTACAGTTGTTATGGTGTGGGTGTATATAGTACTACAGTTGTTATAGTGTATATAGTACTACAGTTGTTATAGTGTATATAGTACTACAGTTGTTATGGTGTATATAGTACTACAGTTGTTGTTGTGTGGGTGTATATAGTACTACAGTTGTTGTTGTGTGGGTGTATATAGTACTACAGTTGTTATGGTGTGGGTGTATATAGTACTACAGTTGTTCTAGTGTATATAGTACTACAGTTGTTGTGGTGTATATAGTACTACAGTTGTTATGGTGTATATAGGACTTCAGTTGTTATGGTGTATATAGTGCTACAGTTGTTGTGGCGTGGGTATATATAGTTCTACATTTGTTGTGGTGTGGGTATATATAGTACTACAGTTGTTATGGTGTATATAGTACTACAGTTGTTGTGGTGTGGGTATATATAGTACTACAGTTGTTATGGTGTATATAGGACTTCAGTTGTTATGGTGTATATAGTACTACAGTTGTTGTGGTGTATATAGTGCTGCAGTTGTTGTGGTGTATATAGTTTTACAGCTGTTATGGTGTATATAGTACTACAGTTGTTGTGGTGTGGGTGTATATAGTACTACAGTTGTTGTGGTGTGGGTGTATATAGTACTACAGTTGTTATGGTGTATATAGTACTACAGTTGTTATGGTGTGGGTGTATATAGTACTACAGTTGTTGTAGTGTATATAGTACTACAGTTGTTGTGGTGTATATAGTAATACAGTTGTTGTGGTGTATATAGTACTACAGTTGTTGTGGTGTATATAGTACTACAGTTGTTGTGGTGTATATAGTACTACAGTTGTTGTGGTGTATATAGTACTACAGTTGTTATGGTGTATATAGTACTACAGTTGTTATGGTCTATATAGGACTTCAGTTGTTATGGTGTATATAGTACTACAGTTGTTATGGTGTGGGTGTATATAGTACTACAGTTGTTGTGGTGTATATAGTTCTACAGTTGTTATGGTGTATATAGTACTACAGTTGTTATTGTGTATATAGGACTTCAGTTGTTATGGTGTATATAGTACTACAGTTGTTATGGTGTATATAGTACTACAGTTGTTGTGGTGTATATAGTACTACAGTTGTTGTGGTGTATATAGTGCTACAGTTGTTATGGTGTATATTGTACTACAGTTGTTATGTTGTATATAGTACTACAGTTGTTGTGGTGTGGGTGTATATAGTACTACAGTTGTTATGGTGTATATAGTACTACAGTTGTTATGGTCTATATAGGACTTCAGTTGTTATGGTGTATATAGTACTACAGTTGTTATGGTGTATATAGTTCTACAGTTGTTATGGTGTATATAGTACTACAGTTGTTGTGGTGTATATAGTTCTACAGTTGTTATGGTGTATATAGTACTACAGTTGTTATGGTGTATATAGGACTTCAGTTGTTATGGTGTATATAGTACTACAGTTGTTGTGGTGTGGGTGTATATAGTACTACAGTTGTTGTGGTGTGGGTGTATATAGTACTACAGTTGTTGTGGTGTATATAGTGCTACAGTTGTTATGGTGTATATAGTACTACAGTTGTTATGGTGTATATAGTACTACAGTTGTTATGGTGTATATAGTACTACAGTTGTTATGGTGTGGGTGTATATAGTACTACAGTTGTTATAGTGTATATAGTACTACAGTTGTTATAGTGTATATAGTACTACAGTTGTTATGGTGTATATAGTACTACAGTTGTTGTTGTGTGGGTGTATATCTTACTACAGTTGTTATGGTGTGGGTGTATATAGTACTACAGTTGTTCTAGTGTATATAGTACTACAGTTGTTGTGGTGTATATAGTACTACAGTTGTTGTGGTGTATATAGTACTACAGTTGTTATGGTGTATATAGGACTTCAGTTGTTATGGTGTATATAGTGCTACAGTTGTTATGGTGTGGGTGTATATAGTACTACAGTTGTTATGGTGTATATAGTACTACAGTTGTTGTTGTGTGGGTGTATATCTTACTACAGTTGTTATGGTGTGGGTGTATATAGTACTACAGTTGTTCTAGTGTATATAGTACTACAGTTGTTGTGGTGTATATAGTACTACAGTTGTTGTGGTGTATATAGTACTACAGTTGTTATGGTGTATATAGTACTACAGTTGTTGTGGTGTGGGTGTATATAGTACTACAGTTGTTATGGTGTATATAGTACTACAGTTGTTATGGTGTGGGTGTATATAGTACTACAGTTGTTGTAGTGTATATAGTACTACAGTTGTTGTGGTGTATATAGTAATACAGTTGTTGTGGTGTATATAGTACTACAGTTGTTGTGGTGTATATAGTACTACAGTTGTTGTGGTGTATATAGTACTACAGTTGTTGTGGTGTATATAGTACTACAGTTGTTATGGTGTATATAGTACTACAGTTGTTATGGTCTATATAGGACTTCAGTTGTTATGGTGTATATAGTACTACAGTTGTTATGGTGTGGGTGTATATAGTACTACAGTTGTTGTGGTGTATATAGTTTCTACAGTTGTTATGGTGTATATAGTACTACAGTTGTTATGGTGTATATAGGACTTCAGTTGTTATGGTGTATATAGTACTACAGTTGTTATGGTGTATATAGTACTACAGTTGTTGTGGTGTATATAGTACTACAGTTGTTGTGGTGTATATAGTGCTACAGTTGTTATGGTGTATATTGTACTACAGTTGTTATGTTGTATATAGTACTACAGTTGTTGTGGTGTGGGTGTATATAGTACTACAGTTGTTATGGTGTATATAGTACTACAGTTGTTATGGTCTATATAGGACTTCAGTTGTTATGGTGTATATAGTACTACAGTTGTTATGGTGTGGGTGTATATAGTACTACAGTTGTTGTGGTGTATATAGTTCTACAGTTGTTATGGTGTATATAGTACTACAGTTGTTATGGTGTATATAGGACTTCAGTTGTTATGGTGTATATAGTACTACAGTTGTTATGTTGTATATAGTACTACAGTTGTTGTGGTGTGGGTGTATATAGTACTACAGTTGTTGTGGTGTATATAGTGCTACAGTTGTTATGGTGTATATAGTACTACAGTTGTTATGGTGTATATAGTACTACAGTTGTTATGGTGTATATAGTACTACAGTTGTTATGGTGTGGGTGTATATAGTACTACAGTTGTTATAGTGTATATAGTACTACAGTTGTTATAGTGTATATAGTACTACAGTTGTTATGGTGTATATAGTACTACAGTTGTTGTTGTGTGGGTGTATATCTTACTACAGTTGTTATGGTGTGGGTGTATATAGTACTACAGTTGTTCTAGTGTATATAGTACTACAGTTGTTGTGGTGTATATAGTACTACAGTTGTTGTGGTGTATATAGTACTACAGTTGTTATGGTGTATATAGGACTTCAGTTGTTATGGTGTATATAGTGCTACAGTTGTTATGGTGTGGGTGTATATAGTGCTACAGTTATTATAGTGTATATAGTACTACAGTTGTTGTGGTGTATATAGTACTACAGTTGTTGTGGTGTATATAGTACTACAGTTGTTATGGTGTATATAGTACTACAGTTGTTGTGGTGTATATAGTACTACAGTTGTTGTGGTGTGGGTGTATATAGTACTACAGTTGTTATGGTGTATATAGTACTACAGTTGTTATGGTGTATATAGTGCTACAGTTGTTATGGTGTGGGTGTATATAGTGCTACAGTTATTATAGTGTATATAGTACTACAGTTGTTGTGGTGTATATAGTACTACAGTTGTTGTGGTGTATATAGTACTACAGTTGTTATGGTGTATATAGTACTACAGTTGTTGTGGTGTATATAGTACTACAGTTGTTGTGGTGTGGGTGTATATAGTACCACAGTTGTTGTGGTGTGGGTGTATATATTACTACAGTTGTTGTGGTGTATATAGTACTACAGTTGTTATGGTGTATATAGTACTACAGTTGTTGTGGTGTATATAGTTCTACAGTTGTTATGGTGTATATAGTACTACAGTTGTTGTGGTTTGGGTGTATATAGTACTACAGTTGTTGTGGTGTATATAGTACTACAGTTGTTGTGGTGTATATAGTACTACAGTTGTTATGGTGTATATAGTACTACAGTTGTTGTGGTGTATATAGTACTACATTTATTTATATAGCCCTTCGTACATCAGCTGATATCTCAAAGTGCTGTACAGAAACCCAGCCTAAAACCCCAAACAGCAAGCAATGCAGGTGTAGAAGCACGGTGGCTAGGAAAAACTCCCTAGAAAGGCCAATACCTAGGAAGAAACCTAGAGAGGAACCAGGCTATGTGGGGTGGCCAGTCCTCTTCTGGCTGTGCCGGGTGGAGATTATAACAGAACATGGCCAAGATGTTCAAATGTTCATAAATGACCAGCATGGTCGAATAATAATAAGGCAGAACAGTTGAAACTAGAGCAGCAGCACAGTCAGGTGGAAGTTGAAACTGGAGCAGCAGCATGGCCAGGTGGACTGGGGACAGCAAGGAGTCATCATGTCAGGTAGTCCTGGGGCATGGTCCTAGGGCTCAGGTCCTCCGAGAGAGAGAAAGAAAGAGAGAAGGAGAGAATTAGAGAACGCACACTTAGATTCACACAGGACACCGAATAGGACAGGAGAAGTACTCCAGATATAACAAACTGACCCCAGCCCCCCGACACATAAACTACTGCAGCATAAATACTGGAGGCTGAGACAGGATATAGTACCACAGTTGTTGTGGTGTGGGTGTATATATTACTACAGTTGTTGTGGTGTATATAGTACTACAGTTGCTATGGTGTATATAGTACTACAGTTGTTGTGGTGTGTGTGTATATAGTACTACAGTTGTTGTGGTGTATATAGTACTACAGTTGTTGTGGTGTATATAGTGCTACAGTTGTTGTGGTGTATATAGTGCTACAGTTGTTATGGTATATATAGTACTACAGTTGTTATGTTGTATATAGTACTACAGTTGTTGTGGTGTATATAGTTCTACAGTTGTTATGGTGTATATAGTACTACAGTTGTTGTGGTGTGGGTGTATATAGTTCTACAGTTGTTGTGGTGTATATAGTACTACAGTTGTTATGGTGTATATAGTACTACAGTTGTTATGGTGTATATAGTACTACAGTTGTTGTGGTGTATATAATACTACAGTTGTTGTGGTGTATATAGTGCTACAGTTGTTGTGGTGGTGGTGTATATAGTACTACAGTTGTTGTGGTGTGGGTGTATATAGTACTACAGTTGTTGTGGTGTATATAGTGCTACAGTTGTTATGGTGTATATAGTACTACAGTTGTTATGGTGTATATAGTACTACAGTTATTATGGTGTATATAGTACTACAGTTGTTATGGTGTGGGTGTATATAGTACTACAGTTGTTATAGTGTATATAGTACTACAGTTGTTATAGTGTATATAGTACTACAGTTGTTATGGTGTATATAGTACTACAGTTGTTGTGGTGTGGGTGTATATAGTACTACAGTTGTTATGGTGTGGGTGTATATAGTACTACAGTTGTTATGGTGTATATAGTACTACAGTTGTTATGGTGTATATAGTGCTACAGTTGTTATGGTGTGGGTGTATATAGTGCTACAGTTATTATAGTGTATATAGTACTACAGTTGTTGTGGTGTATATAGTACTACAGTTGTTGTGGTGTATATAGTACTACAGGTGTTATGGTGTATATAGTACTACAGTTGTTGTGGTGTATATAGTACTACAGTTGTTGTGGTGTATATAGTGCTACAGTTGTTGTGGTGTATATTGTGCTACAGTTGTTATGGTATATATAGTACTACAGTTGTTATGTTGTATATAGTACTACAGTTGTTGTGGTTGTGGTGTATATAGTACTACAGTTGTTGTGGTGTGGGTGTATATAGTACTACAGTTGTTGTGGTGTATATAGTGCTACAGTTGTTATGGTGTATATAGTACCACAGTTGTTATGGTGTATATAGTACTACAGTTGTTATGGTGTATATAGTACTACAGTTGTTATGGTGTGGGTGTATATAGTACTACAGTTGTTATAGTGTATATAGTACTACAGTTGTTGTGGTGTATATAGTACTACAGTTGTTGTGGTGTATATAGTACTACAGTTGTTATGGTGTATATAGGACTTCAGTTGTTATGGTGTATATAGTACTACAGTTGTTGTGGTGTGGGTGTATATAGTACTACAGTTGTTATGGTGTATATAGTGCTACAGATGTTATGGTGTGGGTGTATAGAGTGCTACAGTTATTATGGTGTATATAGTACTACAGTTGTTGTGGTGTATATAGTACTACAGTTGTTGTGGTGTATATAGTACTACAGTTGTTATGGTGTATATAGTACTACAGTTGTTGTGGTGTATATAGTACTACAGTTGTTGTGGTGTGGGTGTATATAGCACAACAGTTGTTGTGGTGTGGGTGTATATATTACTACAGTTGTTGTGGTGTATATAGTACTACAGTTGTTATGGTGTATATAGTACTACAGTTGTTGTGGTGTGGGTATATATAGTACTACAGTTGTTGTGGTGTGGGTATATATATATCACCCTCCTAGGGTGAAGGGGAAGCTCCTAGGGTGAAGGGGAAGCTCCTAGGGTGAAGGGGAAGCTCCTAGTGTAAAGAGGAAGCTCCTAGGGTGAACGGGAAGCTCCTAGGGTGAAGGGGGAGCTCCTAGGGTGAAGGGGAGGCTCCTAGGGTGAAGGGGAAGCTCCTAGTGTAAAGAGGAAGCTCCTAGGGTGAAGGGGAAGCTCCTAGGGTGAAGGGGGAGCTCCTAGGGTGAAGGGGAAGCTCCTAGGGTGAAGGGGAAGCTCCTAGTGTAAAGAGGAAGCTCCTAGGGTGAAGGGGAAGCTCCTAGGGTGAAGGGGGAGCTCCTAGGGTGAAGGGGAAGCTCCTAGGGTGAAGGGGAACTCCTAGTGTAAAGGGGAGCTCCTAGGGTGAAGGGGAACCTCCTAGGGTGAAGGGGAAGCTCCTAGTGTAAAGAGGAAGCTCCTAGGGTGAAGGGGAGCTCCTAGGGTGAAGGGGAAGCTCCCAGTGTAAAGAGGAAGCTAATAGGGTGAAGGGGAAGCTCCTAGTGTAAAGAGGAAGCTCCTAGGGAGAAGGAGCGTTCTGGATATAGACACCTATTTAAGGACTACCTATAATGGATAAAATATCTACATATTTGAGAAAAACTATACAACAAATATCCTGTTTAAGTTTATTAAGATAAAAACTACAATTCATACAGTTTACCACACACATTGTTTTCATGTATGCTATTTTACAGGTAACTGACAAAATAAATGAAACGCCGAGTCTTAATAATATCCTCTAGGGTCTAAGCCCTGTCTAAGCCCTGTCTAAGACCTGTCTAAGCCCTGTCTAAGCCCTGTCCAAGCCCTGTCTAAGCCCTGTCCAAGCCCTGTCCAAGCCCTGTCTAAGCCCTGTCTAAGCCCTGTCTAAGCCCTGTCCAAGCCCTGTCCAAGCCCTGTCCAAACCCTGTCTAAGCCCTGTCTAATCCCTGTCTAAGCCCTGTCTAAGCCCTGTCTAAGCCCTGTCCAAGCCCTGTCCAAGCCCTGTCCAAGCCCTGTCTAAGCCCTGTCTAAGCCCTGTCTAAGCCCTGTCTAATCCCTGTCTAAGCACAGGGAATTGTTTTAAGAAGGTAATTCCCAAAATAATTTTGTTATTTGATTTTGAATTTTAAGACACCCAAAAATATTTGATATAAAATGTAATTTGACCTGACTGCTATTATTCAATAGAAATGCATTGAATAACAGATTCACTACATGGAACAACAGATAGACCCCCCCCAAAAAATAAGTTTGTTCTGAAATGTCTGTCCTATATCAGAGAGATACAAGAAAGATCAGGAAACTATTATATATCTTTTTTACATGTACAGGTGTTTACAGGTGTTTATGCCTGTTTTTTGGGACATGAAATATATCAATATATGCTAACTAGTTAATGTATTACATTAACTAGCTAATGATTAGCCCAATAGACAAAATGCAGATGTGCAACCCCATGCTTCATCCTACTTAGGCTACAGGTCATAATGTTTATTGATAATATATGATAATATGGACATAGGCTTAAACATATATTTGTTGTTTTTACCAATATGTTATTGTTCTGGAGGTGTAAAGGTATATTTTAGATGGAGTCAGCATCATTTTATTTTCATACATTTTTGGATTAGAATGTGGAGGGTGGAGGGGTCCCCCCCAGGAGACATTTTTATGTAGAACGACTGAGAAGCTCAGTTTCTGTTGATTTTAAAATCACCAGAAACTGAGCTTCTCAGTCTTTCTACATAAAAATGTCTCCTGGGGGGGGGGGGGGGACCCCTCAACCCCTCCACCTCCTTGACTTTTTACCCCATTGCTAAAAAAAACTGTTCCCAGAGGAAACACTGTAGTGAGGTATTTATTTTCAGACAGATGCAGCTACCACAGCTGTAGATACTAGACTACAGTCTCCAGATAGACTAGACTACAGTCTCCAGATACACTAGACTACAGTCTCCAGATAGACTAGACTACAGTCTCCAGATAGACTAGACTACAGTCTCCAGATAGACTAGACTACAGTCTCCAGATAGACTAGACTACAGTCTCCAGATAGACTAGACTACAGTCTCCAGATAGACTAGACTACAGTCTCCAGATAGACTAGACTACAGTCTCCAGATAGACTAGACTACAGTCTCTAGATAGACTAGACTACAGTCTCCAGATAGACTAGACTACAGTCTCCAGATAGACTAGACTACAGTCTCCAGATAGACTAGACTACAGTCTCCAGATAGACTAGACTACAGTCTGCAGATAGACTAGACTACAGTCTCCAGATAGACTAGACTACATTCTCCAGATAACCTCAGACACAGTTCAACAAGGGGCCGCAATTTATTGATTGGACTTTACACCTTCAAGGATGTCTCATACACTGTGCTGTACTGTAGGCTACATGCTTTAGTCAGGTTAAGCAAGCTTTAGGACACGCAGTGTGATATTGTAACTGTCAGCTTGCTCTTTGTGTGTACGTGATGTCACTGTGAAGGCGGAAGGTAGATTTAGGACCCCAGCTGAGCTTTCTGTAATTTTGCCCGATGTAATTTCCCTCAAGCTAGAATCCTTAGTTGCTACATACATTTTCGGACGTATAAATGACTGGTATCTAATATACTGGGGATGATAAATAGCCAGGGACCTCACGATATGATATTATCACCATACTTAGGTGCTGAAAACAATATGTATTGCAATGTGATTTCTATTGCGATTGGATGACCCGAACATAACGATAACCATATGTCTGCTGCAGAGGGACAAGAGAGAGCGATTGGATGTCCCGAACATAACGATAACCATATGTCTGCTGCAGAGGGACAAGAGAGAGCGATTGGATGTCCCGAACATAACGATAACCATATGTCTGCTGCAGAGGGACAAGAGAGAGCGATTGGATGTCCCGAACATAACGATAACCATATGTCTGCTGCAGAGGGACAAGAGAGAGCGATTGGATGTCCCGAACATAACGATAACCATATGTCTGCTGCAGAGGGACAAGAGAGAGCCATGACCAAACCAGTTATGATCCATCATGGTATAAAACGTGAGACAAACAAGTTGGCTCCCTATTTTAAAAAAAGAAGATGGAAAATATATGAAGGGAAAATACTGGAGTTTTGGTGGTTACATTTCTCCTGGACAATCCCTCAGCTTATGAACAGAAAAAAGAGACGGATGGTCGGCTTTGGTATTGTTTCAATTAGGATTCTAGCTTGAATGATGTGCTATTTAACTGGGTTTTGGTGACAGCAGAAGTGTTTGAGACAAGTCATCCGTTAGAACTTTGAAGATATAGTATGTTATGTGTCCTTCCTCTCCCATCTCCTCTCTCTCTTCCTCTCCCCCCTTCTCTCTCTTCCTCTCCCCCCTTCTCTCTCTTCCTCTCCCCCCTCTCTCTCTCTCGCTTCCTCTTCCCCCCTCCCCTCCCCTCCCCTCCTCTCTCTCTCTCTCTCTCTCTCTCTCTCTCTCTCTCTCTCTCTCTCTCTCTCTCACACTTCCCCCCTCCTCTCCCCTCTCCTCTCTCTCTTCCTCTCTCTCTTCCTCTCCCCTCTCCTCTCTCTTTTCCTCTCCCCTCCTCCTCTCTCGCTTCCCCCTCTCTCTCTTTCTCTCCCCCCTCATCTCTCTCTCTTTGATGACACCAAAGTTGCCCTGCTGCCTCCCTCCTCACAAAGAGACTGTGAACCCAGCTGGTTCAGAAACCATGTAGGAACCCAAAGAGACTGTGAACCCAGCTGGTTCAGAAACCATGTAGGAACCCAAAGAGACTGTGAACCCAGCTGGTTCATAAACCATGTAGGAACCCAATGAGACTGTGAACCCAGCTGGTTCAGAAACCATGTAGGAACCCAACGAGACTGTGAACCCAGCTGGTTCAGAAACCATGTAGGAACCCAACGAGACTGTGAACCCAGCTGGTTCAGAAACCATGTAGGAACCCAACGAGACTGTGAACCCAGCTGGTTCAGAAACCATGTAGGAACCCAACGAGACTGTGAACCACCCCTCAGGAGGAGAGGAGAGTGGTGGTGGATTAATCTGCTTCACCAAAGGATTTCTATATCGTATTCACTGAAGAGGAAGACAATCAATATCTGCTCTCGCTCGCTCTCTCGCTCCGTCTTTCTATGTCTCTCTGTCTTTCTCTTTCCCTCACTCATTCTCTCTCTCCCATTTATCTTTCCCTTTCTCTCTGCTTATCTCTCTCTTCCCCGTGCCCTTCATCGAGTCCTCTCCATGTCCCGGCCAGGCCTATGGATGCTCAGGGTTGGGTATCAGATGACAGCTGCCGGGTAATGGATACTTAGGGGACAGTGTGCTTCACGTGTCCAAGCTATCGGACAGACAGACAGACAGACAGACAGACAGACAGACAGACAGACAGACAGACAGACAGACAGACAGACAGACAGACAGACAGACAGACAGACAGACAGACAGACAGACAGACAGACAGACAGATAGGCAGACAGATAGGCAGCCAGACAGACAGGCAGACAGATAGGCAGACAGACAGGCAGACAGATAGGCAGACAGACAGGCAGACAGATAGGCAGACAGTAGCATGGTCTGATCTCTCTACTGTCGGTGTACTTGTATGTGTGTATATGTGCGTGTGCACTGCACTGTGCAGCCGTGTGGGGAAATCACATTGGATGTGATGACATGGGGTATGTTGTTTTACGCTTTCTTCATAGCATGTGTACATGTGTGTGTGTGTGTGTGTGTGTGTGTATGTGTGTGTGTGGCGGCAGGACCGTTTTCTCGAGTCTCTTTCCATTTACAATGTCTCCATCGTGTGTTTTCGCTGTCTGTGTGTGTGTAGAAACCCCATTGTAAATAAGAATTTGTTCTTAACTGACTTGCCTGGCTCAATGAAGGTTAAATAAAACAATAGTACCCAGTCAGTCTGCTGCTCCAGCAAAATCTCCTCTCCTTCTCTCCTCTCATCGCCTGTCCTCCTCTCCCCTATCCCCTGTTCTCTCATCGCCTGTCCGCCTCTCCCCTATCCCCTGTTCTCTCATCGCCTGTCCTTCTCTCCCCTATCCCCTGTTCTCTCATCGCCTGTCCTCCTCTCCCCTATCCCCTGTTCTCTCATCGCCTGTCCGCCTCTCCCCTATCCCCTGTTCTCTCATCGCCTGTCCGCCTCTCCCCTATCCCCTGTTCTCTCATCACCTGTCCTTCTCTCCCCTATCCCCTGTTCTTTCATAGCCTGTCCTTCTCTCCCCTTGCCTGTCCTCCTCTCCTCTGTCCTCTTTCCTCTCATCGCCTCTCCTCTCCTTCTCTCCCTTATCCTCTCCTCTCCCCTGTCCTCTTTCCTCTCCTTCTCTCCCTTATCCTCTCCTCTCCCCTGTCCTCTTTCCTCTCCTTCTCTCCCCTATCCTCTCCTCTCATCGCCTCTCCTCTCCTTCTCTCCCTTATCCTCTCCTCTCCCCTGTCCTCTTTCCTCTCCTTCTCTCCCCTATCCTCTCATCGCCTGTCCTCCTCTCCTGTCCTCTTTCCTCTCCTATCCTCCCCACCTCTCCTCTCCTTTCCTTTCCTCTCTCAAAGGCCCCAGAAGAGAGCCTTGTCTCTGGGGAGAGAATCGTCTCATCTCCCTGCAGCAGGAAACATCCAGGAGGGAAAGGAAATTATCCTCAAACTAAACGAACAGCCCAAAGACAGATTGGAACACAGTCACTTAGTTCCTGGACTGAGTGTTTGTGTGTGTGTGTTATATGCTGCACAGCATTATGTCTTTGTGTTTGATTAGAATAATGTGTGGGTGTGTTATTATCTCTGTACATAGGCCTGCAGTATGTATGGATTCAGTGTGTATTCACACTTTCCTCTTTAAAGTGGAACTGACAACATTTTAGCAACACGAAATCGTATTAGTATACGTTCATGAACATCCTCGGGAAGAACTGACAAGAGAACACTTAGATATGGTCATTTTCACGTTCTCATAAATTCTTGAAAATGTGAAAATTGGCATTTGTGAAAATTCTATAGCAATATTTAGTGGGAAACGCCCATGTGTTTAGACAATGAATAGACACGGCAGTAAATAAAACCTAATAAAAACATCTGTCTCGTCCAATACTGGATTCTACACAGACCGGTGCGCCACAGCCAATCAGAGCTACAGTAGGCAAACAAGCCTTTTTCCACACAGGCCTGTCATCATTCACTATGAACTGGACTGTGTGTTTACAGGCAGTAGGGCCTGTCATCATTCACTTTGAACTGGACTGTGTGTTTATAGGCAGTAGGGACTGTCATCATTCACTATGAACTGGACTGTGTGTTTACAGGCAGTAGGGCCTGTCATCATTCACTATGAACTGGACTGTGTGTTTACAGGCAGTAGGGCCTGTCATCATTCACTATGAACTGGACTGTGTGTTTACAGGCAGTAGGGCCTGTCATCATTCACTATGAACTGGACTGTGTGTTTACAGGCAGTAGGGCCTGTTATCATTCACTCTGAACTGGACTGTGTGTTTACAGGCAGTAGGGCCTGTCATCATTCACTATGAACTGGACTGTGTGTTTACAGGCAGTAGGGCCTGCCATCATTCACTATGAACTGGACTGTGTGTTTACAGGCAGTAGCAACAGCGTGACTTTAGATCATTAGAACACATTCACCAGAAGCCACAAAAAACACCTGCATGGATTTCTGTAAACATGTAAATACCACGGGAGTCCTCTTACATTTGGGAACTTTACAGTCCTATTGATTAATAAACAACTATGGGAAGGTAGGCTCTCTCTCCCTCGAGGCTCTCTTTCCCTTAGTTATGCAAATCAGCAACAACAAGATCAACAACTAATGCTAGCCAGAGCAAGATTAGCTCAAATCTAACCAAGAATCATTAGATCAACTCTTTCAAACTTTTTTCAGCTAGTTGGCCATCAAAATTGCACTGATAAACGATTACGAATTGTAGCCTACTCATCCTTTTCCAGCTCGCCTGGCAATGCATGCTGGTCCCAACCAAGCACCCAAGATAACAGGCTAAAGTTGGCTAGCCTTCTAGTTAGCAACTTCCAGATACAAATGAGAGAACACCTCACTCTGACCATTTTAATTGCTGTAGCAGAGCTGGTTAGGCTGTTTACAGGTTTTCTAGAGCATTCTTGACATTCTAGAGCATTCTTGACATTCTAGAGAATTCTAGAGCATTCTTGACATTCTAGAGCATTCTAGAGCATTCTTGACATTCTAGAGCATTCTTGACATTCTAGAGTATTCTTGACATTCTAGAGAATTCTTGACATTCTAGAGCATTCTTGACATTCTAGAGCATTCTTGACATTCTAGAACATTCTTGACTAACTATAATTTTTTACATTTTCTGGCACCGGTCATATCTAGCGGATTGTTGCTTGTTTGTAAATTCTGCGCTCTGGCACACTCAGACGAGAGTTCTCTCTGGCACACTCAGACGAGAGTTCTCTCTGGCACACTCAGACGAGAGTTCTCTCTGACACACTCAGACGAGAGTTCTCTCTGGCACACTCAGACGAGTGTTCTCTCTGGCACACTCAGACGAGAGTTCTCTCTGGCACACTCAGACGAGAGTTCTCTCTGGCACACTCAGACGAGAGTTCTCTCTGGCACACTCAGACGAGAGTTCTCTCTGGCACACTCAGACGAGAGTTCTCTCTGGCACACTCAGACGAGAGTTCTCTCTGGCACACTCAGACGAGAGTTCTCTCTGACACACTCAGACGAGAGTTCTCTCTGGCACAATCAGACGAGAGTTCGCTCTGGCACACTCAGACGAGAGTTCTCTCTGGCACACTCAGACGAGAGTTCTCTCTGGCACACTCAGACGAGAGTTCTCTCTGGCACACTCAGACGAGAGTTCGCTCTGGCACACTCAGACGAGAGTTCTCTGAAATAAGAGTAGATGGCCATGGTGAAATTACAAATGTAAGAGATATGCTAACTGGATAATTGTCGGTCAAGTTCTTGCCATGCTAACCAAATGACTCCCGCAGGACAGAGGAGGAGGGTCTGACTGAGGGGATGAAACACAGTGGGAAAGGCAGTTGGACTTCCTCTCTCTTGTGTTCGCTCTATTCAGACTATACTGCTTTAATGCTCCAGTATCTCTCTACTCAGACTACTGCTTTAATGCTCCAGTATCTCTCTACTCAGACTACTGCTTTAATACTCTAGTATCTCTCTACTCAGACTACTGCTTTAATGCTCCAGTATCTCTCTACTCAGACTACTGCTTTAATACTCTAGTATCTCTCTACTCAGACTACTGCTTTAATGCTCCAGTATCTCTCTACTCAGACTACTGCTTTAATACTCTAGTATCTCTCTACTCAGACTACTGCTTTAATGCTCCAGTATCTCTCTACTCAGACTACTGCTTTAATACTCTAGTATCTTTATACTCTGATTATACTGCTTTAATACTCTAGTATCTTTATACTCTGATTATGCTGCTTTAATACTCTAGTATCTTTATACTCTGATTATACTGCTCTAGTATCTTTATACTCTGATTATACTGCTTTAATACTCTAGTATCTTTATACTCTGATTATACTACTCTAGCATCTCTCTACTCAGACTCCATTTTGCCCTCTGCTGGGCTCGCTTCTGGTTCATCTCACTATTTCATCTTCAACAAGTGCATCTCCTCCAAACATCTTAAAAAATGTTCCACTGAATCTTTCATGAGGGACATTGGCTCTCCTCTCATCTTTAAATGCATCAAGTACAGCCAGACACACATGGGATATCACTGGGAACATCTATGGTTTTTGATAATCTTTTAGAGACAGACTCCAGAGTTAACCTTAGCGAAGTGTTCCAGGGTGTTACATCAAATCCCACCCCAACAGCAGTCGGCTTCTTTTAACCTGCAGAGTACTGGAAGTGTTTCTGCACTGAGTCTTTTGGCAGATGTGCAGCGGTAAGATTGGGATGTGTGTGTGTGTGTGTGTGTGTGTGTGTCTGTCTGTCTGTCTGTCTGTCTGTCTGTCTGTCTGTCTGTCTGTCTGTCTCTGAGTGTGTGTGTGTGTGTCTGTCTGTCTGTCTCTCTGTGTGTGTGTGTGTGTGTCTGTCTGTCTGTCTGTCTGTCTGTCTGTCTGTCTGTCTGTCTGTCTGTGTGTCTGTCTGTCTGTCTGTCTGTCTGTCTGTCTGTGTGTGTGTGTGTGTGTGTGTGTGTGTGTGTGTGTGTGTGTGTGTGTGTGTGTGTGTGTGTGTGTGTGTGTGTGTGTGTGTGTGAGGGGCTGGTTGAACGTTCCTGTATTGATTACCAGTGGTGGTGGAGGAGGGGGTATTGTCTGTAGGTCGAGGTGTGTGGGACAAGAAAATATAATCTCCAGCTATAAAACACACACACACACACACACACACACACACACACACACACACACACACACACACACACACACACACACACACACACACACACACACACACAGACAACACACACACAGACAACACACACAGACAACACACACACAGACAACACACACAGACAACACACACAGACAACACACACACACACACACACACACACACACACACACACACACACACACACACACACACACACACACACACACACAGACAACACACACAGACAACACACACAGACAACACACACAGACAACACACACACAGACAACACACACAGACAACACACACAGACAACACACACACACACACACACACACACACACACACACACACACACACACACACACACACACACACACACACACACACACACACACACACAGACAACACACACAGACAACACACACAGACAACACACACAGACAACACACACACACATAATCCCCCTTTCTCATTCCAAAGTCAAGGTGCTATCTATAACCTAAAAGGGTTCTTCGGCTGTCCCCATAGGAGAACCTTTTGAAGAACCCTTTTTGGTTCCAGGTAGAACCCTTTTGGTTCCAGGAATATCCCTATTGGGTTGCAGGTAGAACCCTTTCCCGAGAGGGTTCTACATGAAACCCCAAAAAAGAGTGGAACCAAATATGGTTCTCCAATGGGAACAACCGAAGAACCCTTTTGGAACCCTTTTCTTCTAAGAGTGTACTATGTAGTTGATCAGAGAACTAGTGTCGATCTCATAGGGCTTGAGCAAAGGCCCCTTTAAACTAGTGTGAATGTATACAGGGGCGGCAGAGTAGCCTAGTGGTTAGAGCGTTGGACTAGTAACCGGAAGGTTGCAAGTTCAAATCCCCGAGCTGACAAATCTCTCGTTCTGCCCCTGAACAGGCAGGTAACCCACTGTTCCTAGGCCGTCATTGTAAATAAGAATTTGTTCTTAACTGACTTGCCTGGTAAAATATAATAAATAAAATACAGAGCTATGGTGTGAACCCTGGAGCAAAAATAACAAACCATTTGGGATTTAGGAGTCATTGAGCATGAAAAATAATAATAATACACATTATGTAAACCATCTGCCTACATATCTTAGTAAACACCCTCTCACCTGATAGCTCCATCAACAACAGGGTATTCATTAAATCATTCATGTTTAACTTTGATTACAAGTGAAATGATCCAGAGAATAGAGGTGTATTTGGAAGAGAAGTGAAATAGACTCGACCCAGTCCAGATGTGACGCTGAATTAGTCACAGAGGGAAGTTTTTTCAAATTAATTCTGTTAACATAAAACTAATGATGTTTTCTTTTAACGCTGGTCTACAATGACTTACTGTATGCCTTTAACAAAACAAAAAATATATATATTTTTGCTGTTACAATGGTCAAAGTCTTCCTCAGTTTTGAGGATTTGGTTTGGCGTTTCACAATTTCACCTTCCTCATAATAATTTCACAAGATCCATGTCACCATTAACATTTTTTACATTTGAGTCATTTAGCAGACACTCTTATCCAGGGCCATTTACAGTCAGTGAGTCATTTAGCAGACACTCTTATCCAGGGCAGTTTACAGTCAGTGAGTCATTTAGCAGACACTCTTATCCAGGGCAGTTTACAGTCAGTGAGTCATTTAGCAGACACTCTTATCCAGGGCAGTTTACAGTCAGTGAGTCATTTAGCAGACACTCTTATCCAGGGCAGTTTACAGTCAGTGAGTCATTTAGCAGACACTCTTATCCAGGGCAGTTTACAGTCAGTGAGTCATTTAGCAGACACTCTTATCCAGGGCAGTTTACAGTCAGTGAGTCATTTAGCAGACACTCTTATCCAGGGCAGTTTACAGTCAGTGAGTCATTTAGCAGACACTCTTATTCAGGGCAGTTTACAGTCAGTGTTTACCAGTAATAGAAAATGCCACTCATGGAGTATTTTTGTTTTGTGTCTCAGAGGTTAACAAAAGAGGAAACATCTTTGATGTAAAGACGTGTCTGTTCTACCAATCAAGTCCCTTGGATTCTCCTGTTCAGGCTCCCGAGTGACGCAGCGGTCCAAGGCACTGCATCTCAATGCAAGAGATGTCACTACAGTCCCTGGTTCCCTGTCATTGTAAATAAGAATGTGTTTTTAACTGACTTGCCTAGTTAGATAAAGGTAAAATAAAACACAACCCATTCAGTGGTACTGTACCCAATCATGCTCAATAGGCTCTACAGTACTACATGTCTACAGTGAATGGCCACTCTGTTTCTTCTGTCTGTGTGTGAAAATCGGGAGGATTTCTGTGATCTCATAAAATAGTAGCAAAATCATAACCGTGGTGTGGACAGACTTGTCCAAACATGGAAAGGATGTAGTTTTGACTGTATAGCATAGAAGAGGAAGTATCAGATCTGCAATTTTCATGACAAAAGAGACAAAAGTGTGACCTCGACAGAACTCATGGAGCGCCCTGAGCCTGCCGAGAAAGACTAGATTTAGACTTCAACATAACACTCTGCATTTTGTATTTGACTCTGTGATGTCACCTTTGCAGTCCATATATTGGACCTATTGGGATCCACTTAGCCACTTAGCCACTTAGCCGGGCCAGTCATCTCTTTCAGACACATGGGCCTCTGGGCTCTCCACTCATACTCAATACTACAGGATCAAAGAGTCCTGTAGGCCTGGAAACCATACAGGAATGTACATATGGAGTTCTACTGTACTTAGCGTTAAGGATCTGATATAAATATATATCATGTGTTCAGGATGCTAACTCTCGTGTTCAGTTATGATGTCAGTCTTGTCTACATCTACCGGAAGCTGAATTCTTGCGGCTCTGAAACAGAAGTACGCTAACGTCTCTTGGGGCTAAAGTCTTAGTTCGTATTTTCACCCAAAAGGCCCCTCTGAGAAACCAGTTGTACCGTTTGTTTTGCATCATCCTGGACTGTAAAACGTGGGATAGTATTTCAATCATTAGTTTCAAAGGGGAATTAGACAGGTAAGTGAATGGACTAGAGAGTTGGACATGGGGAAGTATAGAGTAGAGGGATACAGTATGACTTTGAGAGAACTTTACTGTGATAATGTCAAAGTCATACGCTTGGTATTGCAGTACAGTTCATCAGTCCCCAAACAGGAAGCTGACAGTAACTAGCGTCATTGACATTGAGAGACTTTTACTGTGATAATGTCAATGTCAATGACACTGGTTACTGTCAGCTTCCTGTTTGGGGACTGATGAACTGTACTACAATACCTAGCGTCATCTCCAAGCAACAACCTCAGAGCCATGAGCCAATCACCAGGCTGGATTACAGCAGCGTATCTTCTCATTGGTTACGGGTTGCCAGTCATGTCTCGAACAACAACAATACGTCGCCACGGTTACATGGATTACGTAGCAGTTATGCAGATTAGATAAGATTAGAATGAGATGAAAGGGAGAGGATGATTCCAGGGCTCCACATTCAAATACAGATGGGGCGGCAGGTAGCCTAGTGGTTAGAGTGGAGGGGCGGCAGGGTAGCCTAGTGGTTAGAGTGGAGGGGTGGCAGGGTAGCCTAGTGGTTAGAGTGGAGGGGCGGCAGGGTAGCCTAGTGGTTAGAGTGGAGGGGCAGATAGGGGCAGATAGAGCAGATATCACAAAATCTGCTATGTACACAAGGGCTCCTGATTGGTCCAAGGTATCTCTGTGCAAAAGGCATCAATACAGTCCCTCGTTCAATTCCAGGCTGTATCACAGCTGGCTGGGAGTGCCATAGGGGGTGATGCACAACAGGCCCATCATTGTAAATAAGAATTTGTTCTTAACTGACTTTCCTGGTTAAATAAATACAATATGACATAGTACACCAACTGGGGGTTTATGTAGGCCTACAGTCAGCATGAGACACGCATTTTCTGATTGAACCCACAAACTTAATTGATTATTCAACACGGATTGAACCATTTTCCTCACCAAATTATGCGTGACAAATTCTGACCAAACGTATTGGAGAATAAACTCCCTGAAAGCCTGTAGAACATGACACTGTAGCACAGCCCCCCTTGTAAACTTGATCCATCTCTGCGGAGCCCGGTACCTGCCACGATGCATAATGTACATTTTCCTTCCTCACTAATAGCATTCATTGATACACCATTGTCCTTCTGAGAGCATCAGAGCCAGGGTCATTAGAATAATGGTGAAAGGAAACTGTCCCAGTACAGCCTGGAGAACAGCATTACTCATTAGACAATGGCTGGGTCTGAACTAGCAGCCTATTCCCTAATATAGTGCACTCCTTATTTTTATACCAGAGCTCTATGCAGTGTCCTGGCCACAAGTAGTGCACAATGTATAATGGAGCGTTTGGGACGCAGCCTGCTTGGAGAGAACAGGAATCTCTGCCCTCAACTGTCCTCTGGGACCAGAGTCTTACTAACATGCTTACCCTGAACCCCAAACCAGCCCCTATCTCCTACCCTGAACCCCAAACCAGCCCCTATCTCCTACCCTGAACCCCAAACCAGCCCCTATCTCCTACCCTGAACCCCAAACCAGCCCCTATCTCCTACCCTGAACCCCAAACCAGTCCCTAACCCCTACCCTGAACCCCAAACCAGCCCCTAGCCCCAACCCTGAACCCCAACCAGCCCTTAGCCCCTACGCTGAACCCCAAACCAGCCCCTAGCCCCTATACTGAACCCCAAACCAGTCCCTAACCCCTACCCTGAACCCCAAACCAGCCCCTAGCCCCTACGCTGAACCCCAAACCAGCCCCTAGCCCCTATACTGAACCCCAAACCAGTCCCTAACCCCTACCCTGAACCCCAAACCAGCCCCTAGCCCCTACCCTGAACCCCAACCAGCCCTTACCCTGAACCCCAAACCAGCCCCTATCTCCTACCCTGAACCACAAACAAGCCCCTAGCCCCTACCCTGAACCCCAATCCAGCCCCCAAACCCTACCCTGAACCCCAATCCAGCCCCCAGCCCTAGCCCCTAGCCCCCAGCCCCCAGACCCCAGACCCCAGACCCCAGCTCCTAGCCCCATTCCCCCAGCCCCCATGCCCCCAGCCCCTAGCCCCCAGCCCCTAGCCCCCAGCCCCCATGCCCTTCAGCCCCTAGCCCCCAGCCCCTAGCCCCTAGTCCCCGGCCCCAAGCCCCAAGCCCCCAGCCCCAAGCCCCCATGCCCCCAGCCCCTTGCCCCCAGCCCCCACTGAAGCTGACAGGCACCTTGACTGTGATAGCACTGAAGCTGACAGTAGAGTCCAGGCACCTTGACTGTGATAACACTGAGGCTGACAGTAGAGTCCAGGCACCTTGACTGTGATAACACTGAGGCTGACAGTAGAGTCCAGGCACCTTGACTGTGATAACACTGAGGCTGACAGTAGAGTCCAGGCACCTTGACTGTGATAACACTGAGGCTGACAGTAGAGTCCAGGCACCTTGACTGTGATAACACTGAGGCTGACAGTAGAGTCCAGGCACCTTGACTGTGATAACACTGAGGCTGACAGTAGAGTCCAGGCACCTTGACTGTGATAACACTGAGGCTGACAGTAGAGTCCAGGCACCTTGACTGTGATAACACTGAGGCTGACAGTAGAGTCCAGGCACCTTGACTGTGATAACACTGAGGCTGACAGTAGAGTCCAGGCACCTTGACTGTGATAACACTGAGGCTGACAGTAGAGTCCAGGCACTTTGACTGTGATAACACTGAGGCTGACAGTAGAGTCCAGGCACCTTGACTGTGATAACACTGAAGCTGACAGTAGAGTCCAGGCACTTTGACTGTGATCCCCTTTGGTGCTCGACTGTGTCAAAGTGTTGACACTGTGTTGTTTGATTTCACAAAAGGGTGAGAATATCTGCTATTTGTGGTGGTGGTGTTCTGTGAGAGCTGAAGCCGTGATGTCTGTTTGTGGTATTGAATAAGGAAGTGGTGTAGTTGTTGTACGGTGCAGTGAGAGGGGTCCTTGTGAGAGGTGGTTGAAGTTTCATAGAGAGGAGAACGACGATATTCATGTCTGCATTTTGGTTTAGAGAGTTCATATGGTTCCTTCTTCAGCTCTGTGACAAGCCTTCTGAGATGCTGTTAACAGGTTTACTACTGTCAGACAAATATAATGGCTTGGCACTGATGTGTGTGTGTGTGCAGTGTAGCTGCCTGTGGCCATGAATGGACATGTATGTTGTTGTAGTGTGTGTGTTTTTGGCTTATTTACATCCCAGCACGAGAGAGAGATATAGAGAGAGAGAAAGGGAGGGAGAGAGAGAGATATAGAGAGAAAGGGAGGGAGAGAGAGAGATATAGAGAGAGAGAAAGGGAGGGAGAGAGAGAGATATAGAGAGAAAGGGAGGGAGAGAGAGATATAGAGAGAGAGGGAGGGAGAGAGAGAGATATAGAGAGAGAGGGAGGGAGAGAGAGAGATATAGAGAGAGAGAAAGGGAGGGAGAGAGAGAGATATAGAGAGAGAGAAAGGGAGGGAGAGAGAGAGATATAGAGAGAAAGAAAGGGAGGGAGAGAGAGAGATATAGAGAGAAAGAAAGGGAAGGGAGAGAGAGAGATATAGAGAGAAAGAAGGGGAGGGAGAGAGAGAGATAGAGAGAAAGAAGGGGAGGGAGAGAGAGATATAGAGAGAAAGAAAGGGAGGGAGAGAGAGAGAAAGGGAGGGAGAGAGAGAGATATAGAGAGAAAGAAAGGGAGGGATAGAGAGAGATAGAGAGAGAGAGAAAGGGAAGGGAGAGAGAGATAGAGAGAGAGAGAAAGGGAGGGAGAGAGAGATATAGAGAGAAAGAAAGGGAGGGAGAGAGAGAGATATAGAGAGAAAGAAGGGGAGGGAGAGAGAGAGATATAGAGAGAAAGAAGGGGAGGGAGAGAGAGATATAGAGAGAAAGAAAGGGAGGGAGAGAGAGAGATATAGAGAGAAAGAAGGGGAGGGAGAGAGAGAGATATAGAGAGAAAGAAAGGGAGGGAGAGAGAGATAGAGAGAAAGAAGGGGAGGGAGAGAGAGATAGAGAGAGAGAGAAAGGGAAGGGAGAGAGAGATATAGAGAGAAAGAAGGGGAGGGAGAGAGAGAGATATAGAGAGAAAGAAGGGGAGGGAGAGAGAGATATAGAGAGAAAGAAAGGGAGGGAGAGAGAGAGATATAGAGAGAAAGAAAGGGAGGGAGAGAGAGAGATATAGAGAGAAAGAAGGGGAGGGAGAGAGAGATATAGAGAGAAAGAAAGGGAGGGAGAGAGAG
This sequence comes from Oncorhynchus kisutch, assembly GCF_002021735.2. NCBI lineage: Eukaryota > Metazoa > Chordata > Actinopteri > Salmoniformes > Salmonidae > Oncorhynchus > Oncorhynchus kisutch. The sequence continues at coordinate 81,616,019 of NC_034184.2, forward strand.
AGATATAGAGAGAAAGAAAGGGAAGGGAGAGAGAGATATAGAGAGAAAGAAGGGGAGGGAGAGAGAGATATAGAGAGAAAGAAGGGGAGGGGAGAGAGAGATATAGAGAGAGAGAAAGGGAAGGGAGAGAGAGATATAGAGAGAAAGAAAGGGAGGGAGAGAGAGATATAGAGAGAGAGAAAGGGAGGGAGAGAGAGATATAGAGAGAAAGAAAGGGAGGGAGAGAGAGAGATATAGAGAGAAGAAGGGAAGGGAGAGAGATATAGAGAGAAAGAAGGGGAGGGAGAGAGAGATATAGAGAGAGATAGAGAGAGAGAAAGGGAAGGGAGAAGAGATATAAGAGAAAGAAAGGGAGGGAGAGAGAGATATAGAGAGAGAGAAAGGGAGGGAGAGAGAGATATAGAGAGAAAGAAAGGGAGGGGAGAGAGAGAGATATAGAGAGAAAAGAAAGGGAAGGGAGAGAGAGATATAGAGAGAAAGAAGGGGAGGGAGAGAGAGATATAGAGAGAAAGAAGGGGAGGGAGAGAGAGATATAGAGAGAGAGAAAGGGAAGGGAGAGAGAGATATAGAGAGAGAGAAAGGGAAGGGAGAGAGAGATATAGAGAGAAAAGAAAGGGAGGGAGAGAGAGAGATATAGAGAGAGAGAAAGGGAAGGGAGAGAGAGATATAGAGAGAAAGAAAAGGGAGGGAGAGAGAGAATATAGAGAGATAGAAGGGGAGGGAGAGAGAGATAGAGAGAGAGAGAAAGGGAAGGGAGAGAGAGATATAGAGAGAGAGAAAGGGAGGGAGAGAGAGAGAAAGGGCGGGAGAGAGAGAGAAAGGGAGGGAGAGAGAGATATAGAGAGAAAGAAAGGGAGGGAGGGAGAGAGAGAGATCTGGCTAGAAATGATCAAGGAAATGATCTCAACAGCTCCTAGCCCATCCCAAGGGTCAGTGGGGATACTGTGATGCACCTTGGCAGCGGTGTCACCCTTGTCTTTGACCTTTAGGTGTCAGCTCACGCGCGAGAGATAAAGGGGAGAGAGAGAGACAGAGAGGGGGAGGGTGGAGAGAGAGAGAGAGAGAGAGAGAGACAGAGAGAGACAGGGGGGGGGGGGTGGAGAGGGACAGAGATAGAGATCTGGCTAGAAATTAATAAGGAAATTATCTCAACAGAGAAAAATGTCCTCATGTGTGCTACCTATATCCACCCCCAATAGAATCCCCATACTTTCACGATGACAGCTTCTCCATCCTAGAGGGGGAGATCAACCATTTCCAGCCTCAGGGACATGTACTAGTCTGTTGTGACCTAAATGCCAGAACTGGACAAGAACCTGACACCCTCAGCTCACAGGGGGACAAACACCTACTTGGAGGTGACAGCATTCCCTCGCCCATATGCCCCCCTAGACACAACTACGACAACATAACCAACAAAAATGGGTCACAACTCCTGCAGCTCTGTCGTACACTGGGTATCTACATAGTCAATGTTATGCTTCAAGGGCACTCCTATAGTAGGTACAACTATAGCTCGTCTCTTGGCAGTAGTACTGTAGACTACTTTATCACTGACCTCAACCCAGTCTCTTAGAGTGTTCACAGTCAGTCCACTGACACCCCTATCAGATCACAGAAAAATCACACTCTACTTGAACAGAGCTTTGCTCAATCATGAGGCATCAAAGCCAAAGGAACGGAATAGTATTGAGAAATGCCATAGATGGAAGGAAAATAGTATAGAAATCTACCAAAAAACTATTTGGCAACAACAAATGCAATCCTTTGTAGACAATTTCCTGGACAAAATGTTTCACAGTAATAGTGAAGGTGTAAATTTGGCAGTAGAAAACCTAAACAGTATATTTGACCTCTCAGCATCCCTATCAAATCTAAACATTTCAAGCAGACAACCGAAGAAAATGAACAAAAACGACAAATGGTTTGATGAAGAATGCAAAAACCTAAGAAATAACTTGAGAAACATATCCAACCAAAAACATAGAGCCTCAGAAAACCGGAGTCTATGCCTTCACTCTGGTGAATCACTAAAACAATACAGAAATACTCTACGGAAATACAAGGAACGGCACGTCAGAAATCAGCTAAATGTAATCGAAGAATCCCTAGAATCAAACCAGTTCTGGGAATATTGGAAAACTCTAAACAAACAACAACACAAATAATTATCTATCCAAAATGGACATGTATGGATAAACCACTTCTCCAATCATTTTGGCTCTATAACAAAGAACAAACAGCAAAAACATATACATGATCAAATAGAAATCCAAGCATTTGTGTAAGTTTATTGATAGCATGACATAACATTATGTACACTAAGCTAGCTAGGTCACGAAAATCAGAAAAGCAATCAAAAAAAATAGTTTAACTTTGATGATCTTTGGATGTTTTCACTCACGAGACTCCCAGTTACACAACAAATGTTTATTTTGTTCCATAAAGATTATTTTATACCCAAAATACCGACGTTTGTTTGTCGCGTTATGTTTAGAAATCCACAGGAAAGAGCGGTCACGACAACGCAGACGTATATTCCAAATAATATCCACAATGTCCACAGAAACATGTCAAACGTTTTTAATAATCAATCCTCAGGTTGTTTTTAAAATATATATTCGATAATATATCAACCGAGTGTGTAGGTTTTTCAATAACAGCGGGAGAAACAATGGCAAAACTCACTCTGAGAGTCCCCACCTATCCACTTATGCACAGTTATTTTTCAAAATATAAGCCTGAAACTATGTCTAAAGACTGTTGACACCTTAGGGAAGCCATAGAAAAAAGGTATCTGGTTGATATCCCTTTAAATGGAGGATAGGCATGCATAGGAACAGAAAGGTTTCAAAATAAGAGTCACTTCCTGATTGGATTTTCCTCAGGCTTTCACCTGCAATATCAGTTCTGTTATACTCACAGACAATATTTTTACAGTTTTGGAAACTTTAGAGTGTTTTCTATCCTAATCGGACTATATGCATATTCTAATCATATGCATATTCTAGTTTCTGGGGCTGAGAAATAGGCCATTTCCAAATGGGTACCTTTTTTTAGCCAAAAAAGAAAATACTGCCCCCTACACGCAAAAGGTTAAACTCTTTAACATGATCTTCAACTCTGGCATCTTCCCCAATATTTGGAACCAAGGACTGATAACCTCAATCCACAAAAGTTGAGACAAATTTGACCCCAATAATTACCGTAGGATATGCTTCAACAGCAACCTTGAGAAAATCCTCTGCATTATCATTAACAGCAGACTCGTAACATTTTTACCAAATTACCGTACGACACACCACGTATTCACCATGCACACCCTAATTGAACAAACAAAGAAACCAAAAGAAAGGCAAAGTCTTCTCTTGCTTTGTTGATTTCGAAAAAGCCTTCGAATCAATTTGGAAAGAGGCCCTGGTATACAAATTGATGGAAAGTGTTATGGGGGGAAAAACATACGACATTTCAAAATCCATTTACACAAACAACAAGTGTGAGGTTAAAATTGGCAAAAAACACTTCTTTCCACAAGGCTGGAGGTTAAGACAGGGATGCAGCTTAAGCCCCACCCTCTTCAACATATATATATATATATATATATATATATATATATATATATATATATATATATATATATATATATATATGAACAAATTGGTGAGGTCACTAGAATAGTCTGCAGCACCCGGCCACACCCAACTAGAATCTGAAGTCAGAATTCAGAATTCTGCAAACATATCGTCTGTGTGCAATGTAAAACACCAAATTAATGCATGCAGAGCAGAATTTGTCCGATACCCGCTAATTATCAAAATCCAGAAAATATCTGTTAAATTCTATAACTACCTAAAAGGAAGCAATTCCCAAACCTTCTATAACAAAGCCATCACCTACATGGAAATACACCAGGAGAAGAGCCCCCAAAGTAAGCTGGTCCAGGGGCTGTGTTCACAAACACAAACAGAGCCCCAGGACAGCAACACTAGACCCATCCAACCAATTGTGTTATTATGTGCTTTTTTTTTCTTCGTTATTTGTAACTTCTTTTGTACATAATGTTTCTGCCACCGTATCTTACGGCAAAAAAATAGCTTCTGGATGTCAGGACAGCGATCACTCACCTCGGATTAGACAAAGAGCTTCTGGATATCAGGACAGCGATCACTCACCTCGGATTAGACAAAGAGCTTCTGGATATCAGGACAGCGATCACTCACCTCGGATTCGACAAAGAGCTTCTGGATATCAGGACAGAGATCACTCACCTCGGATTAGACAAAGAGCTTCTGGATATCAGGACAGCGATCACTCACCTCGGATTCGACAAAGAGCTTCTGGATATCAGGACAGAGATCACTCACCTCGGATTAGACAAAGAGCTTCTGGATGTCAGGACAGCGATCACTCACCTCGGATTAGACAAAGAGCTTCTGGATATCAGGACAGCGATCACTCACCTCGGATTAGACAAAGAGCTTCTGGATATCAGGACAGCGATCACTCACCTCGGATTAGACAAAGAGCTTCTGGATATCAGGACAGCGATCACTCACCTCGGATTAGACAAAGAGCTTCTGGATATCAGGACAGCAATCACTCACCTCGGAATAGACAAAGATCTTTTCTACAACAAAGACGGTGCACAAGACATTCTCCAAACACCCCACAGGGCCGACATCCCCGTTATTTGCAAGAGGAAGCGACGCTGAGGAAGTAGAGCCGGATGCCTCGTCCGGACCCGCAGAAGGCAACTAGGAAAGCTGCCATTACCGTCAATATTACTCGCCAACGTGCAATCATTGGACAATAAACTAAACGAGGTATGATCACAAATATTCTACCAACGGGAAATCAAAACTGTAATATCCTATGTTTCACGGAATCGTGGCTGAATGACGACATGGATATTCAGCCAGCGGGATACGCGCTGCACCGGCAGCATAGAATAGCCCACTCCGGTAAGACCAGGGGGGCGGTCTGTGCATATTTGTAAACAACAGCTGGTGCAGGAAATCTAAGGAAGCCTCTAGATTTTGCTTGTCTGAAGTGGAGTATATTTTGATAAATTGCAGGCCACACTACTTGCCTAGAGAGTTCTCAGCTATACTTTTCGTGGCTGTTTATTTACCACCACAGACAGATGCTGGCACTAAGACCGCACTCAGTCAGCTGTATAAGGAAATAGGCAAACAGGAAACCACTCACCCAGAGGCGGCGCTCCTAGTGGCCGGAGACTTTAATGCAGGCAAACTTAAATCAGTTCTACCAAATCTCTATCGACATGTTAAATGTAAAACCAGAGGGAAAAAAATTCTAGATCACCTGTACTCCACACACAGAGATGCGTACAGAGCTCTCCCCTGCCCTCAATTTGGTAAATCCAACCACAACTTTATCCTCCTGATTCCTGCTTATAAGCACAAATTAAAAGCAGGAAGTACCTGTGACTCGGTCTATAAAAAAAATGGTCAGATGAAGCAGATGCTAAATTACAGGACTGTTTTGCTATCACAGACTGGAACATGTTCCGGGATTCTTCCGATGGCATTGAGGAATACACCACATCAGTCACTGGCTTTATCAATAAGTGCATTATGGACTTCGTCCCCACAGTGAGTGTACGTACATACCCCAACCAGAAGCCATGGGTTACAGGCAACATTCGCACTAAAGGGTAGAGCTGCCGCTTTCAAGGTGCGTGACTCTAACCCGGAAGCTTACAAGACATCCCGCTATGCCCTGCGACGAACCATCAAACAGGCAAAGCGTCAGTACAGGGCTAAGATTGAATCATACTACACCGGCTCCGACACTCGTCGGATGTGGCAGGGCTTGCAAACTATTACAGACTACCAGGCGAGCTAAATCACTTCTATGCTCGCTTCGAGGCAAGCAACACTGAGGCATGCATGAGAGCATCTGCTGTTCCGGACGACTGTGTGATCACGCTCTCCGTAGCCGACGTGAGTAAGACCTTTAAACAGGTCAACATTCACAAGGCTGCGGGCCAGATGGATTACCAGGATGTGTGCTCCGGGCAGGTGTCTTCACTGACATTTTCAACATGTCCCTGATTGAGTCTGTAATACCAACATGCTTCAAGCAGACCACCATAGTCCCTGTGCCCAAGAACACAAAGGCAACCTGCCTAAATGACTACAGACCCGTGGCACTCACGTCCGTAGCCACGAAGTGCTTTGAAAGGCTGGTAATAGCTCACATCAACACCATTATCCCAGAAACCCTAGACCCACTCCAATTTGCATACCGCCCAAACAGATCCAAAGATGATGCCATCTCTATTGCACTCCACACTGCCCTTTCCCAGCTGTACAAAAGGAACACCTATGTGAGAATGCTATTCATTGACTACAGCTCAGCGTTCAACACCATAGTACCATCACTAAGCTCATCACTAAGCTAAGGAACCTGGGACTAAACACCTCCCTCTGCAACTGGATCCTGGACTTCCTGACGGGCCGCACCCAGGTGGTGAGGATAGGTAGCAACACATCTGCCACGCTGATGCTCAACACTGGAGCTCCCCAGGGGAGCTCAGTCCCCTCCTGTACTCCCCGTTCACCCACGACTGCATGGCCAGGCATGACTCCAACACCATAATTAATTTAGCTGACGACACAACAGTGGTAGGCCTGATCACCGACAACGATGAGACAGCCTATATGGAGGAGGTCAGAGACCTGGCCGGGTGGTGCCAGAATAACAACCTATCCCTCAACGTAACCAAGACTAAGGAGATTATTGTGGACTACAGGAAAAGGAGCACCGAGCACGTCCCCATTCTCATCGACGAGGCTGTAGTGGAGCAGGTTGAGAGTTTCAAGTTCCTTGGTGTCCACATCAACAACAAACTAGAATGGTCCAAACACACCAAGACAGTGGTGAAGAGGGCACGACAAATCCTATTCCCCCTCAGGAAACTAAAAGGATTTGGCATGGGTCCTGAGATCCTCAAAAGGTTCTACATCTGCAACATCGAGAGCATCCTGACCGGTTGCATCACTGCCTGGTACGGCAATTGCTCGGCCTCCGACCGCAAGGCACTTCAGAGGGTAGTGCGTAAGGCCCAGTACATCATTGAGGCAAAGCTGCCTGCCATCCAGGACCTCTACACCAGGTGGTGTCAGAGGAAGGCCCTACAAATTGTCAAAGACCCCAGCCACCCCAGTCATAGAGGGGTTAACTCTCTACTACCACATGGCAAGCGGTACCGGAGTGCCAAGTCTAGGACAAAAAGGCTTCTCAACAGTTTTTACCCCAAGCCATAAGACTCCTGAACAGGTAACCAAATGGGTACCCGGACTATTTGCATTGTGTTCCTCCCCCCAACCCCTCTTTTACCGTGCTGCTACTCTCTGTTTATCTTATATGCATAGTCACTTTAACTATACATTCATGTACATACTACCTCAATTGGGCCGACCAACCAGTGCTCCTGCACATTGGCTAACCAGGCTATCTGCATTGTGTCCCACCACCCGCCTACCCCTCTTTTACCGTGCTGCTACTCTCTGTTCATCATATATGCATAGTCACTTTAACCATATCTACATGTACATACTACCTGACTAACCAGTGTCTGTATGTAGCCTCGCTACTTTTATAACCTCGCTACTGTTTAGAGCCTCTCTACTGTATATAGCCTCTCTACTGTATATAGCCTCACTACTGTATATAGCCTCTCTACTGTATATAGCCTCTCTACTGTATATAGCCTCACTACTGTATATAGCCTCTCTACTGTATATAGCCTCACTACTGTATATAGCCTCTCTACTGTATATAGCCTCTCTACTGTATATAGCCTCACTACTGTATATAGCCTCTCTACTGTATGTAGCCTCTCTACTGTATGTAGCCTCGCTACTGTATATAGCCTCCCTACTGTATGTAGCCTCTCTACTGTATATAGCCTCACTACTGTATATAGCCTCTCTACTGTATATAGCCTCTCTACTGTATGTAGCCTCTCTACTGTATATAGCCTCTCTACTGTATATAGCCTCTCTACTGTATGTAGCCTCTCTACTGTATATAGCCTCGCTACTGTATATAGCCTCGCTACTGTATGTAGCCTCTCTACTGTATGTAGCCTCTCTACTGTATATAGCCTCTCTACTGTATATAGCCTCTCTACTGTATATAGCCTCTCTACTGTATGTAGCCTCTCTACTGTATATAGCCTCGCTACTGTATATAGCCTCGCTACTGTATGTAGCCTCTCTACTGTATGTAGCCTCTCTACTGTATATAGCCTCGCTACTGTATATAGCCTCGCTACTGTATGTAGCCTCTCTACTGTATGTAGCCTCTCTACTGTATATAGCCTCTCTACTGTATATAGCCTCGCTACTGTATATAGCCTCTCTACTGTATATAGCCTCTCTACTGTATATAGCCTCTCTACTGTATATAGCCTCTCTACTGTATGTAGCCTCTCTACTGTATATAGCCTCGCTACTGTATATAGCCTCGCTACTGTATGTAGCCTCTCTACTGTATGTAGCCTCTCTACTGTATATAGCCTCACTACTGTATATAGCCTCTCTACTGTATATAGCCTCTCTACTGTATGTAGCCTCTCTACTGTATATAGCCTCTCTACTGTATATAGCCTCTCTACTGTATGTAGCCTCTCTACTGTATATAGCCTCGCTACTGTATATAGCCTCGCTACTGTATGTAGCCTCTCTACTGTATGTAGCCTCTCTACTGTATATAGCCTCTCTACTGTATATAGCCTCGCTACTGTATATAGCCTCTCTACTGTATATAGCCTCTCTACTGTATGTAGCCTCTCTACTGTATATAGCCTCGCTACTGTATATAGCCTCGCTACTGTATGTAGCCTCTCTACTGTATGTAGCCTCTCTACTGTATATAGCCTCTCTACTGTATATAGCCTCTCTACTGTATATAGCCTCTCTACTGTATGTAGCCTCTCTACTGTATATAGCCTCGCTACTGTATATAGCCTCGCTACTGTATGTAGCCTCTCTACTGTATGTAGCCTCTCTACTGTATATAGCCTCTCTACTGTATATAGCCTCGCTACTGTATATAGCCTCTCTACTGTATATAGCCTCTCTACTGTATATAGCCTCTCTACTGTATATAGCCTCTCTACTGTATATAGCCTCTCTACTGTATATAGCCTCTCTACTGTATATAGCCTCTCTACTGTATATAGCCTCTCTACTGTATATAGCCTCACTACCGTATATAGCCTCACTACTGTATGTAGCCTCTCTACTGTATGTAGCCTCTCTACTGTATATAGCCTCGCTACTGTATATAGCCTCGCTACCGTATATAGCCTCTCTACTGTATGTAGCCTCTCTACTGTATATAGCCTCTCTACTGTATATAGCCTCTCTACCGTATATAGCCTCACTACTGTATGTAGCCTCTCTACTGTATGTAGCCTCTCTACTGTATATAGCCTCGCTACTGTATATAGCCTCGCTACCGTATATAGCCTCTCTACTGTATGTAGCCTCTCTACTGTATATAGCCTCTCTACTGTATATAGCCTCTCTACTGTATATAGCCTCTCTACTGTATATAGCCTCTCTACTGTATAAAGCCTCGCTACTGTTTAGAGCCTCTCTACTGTATATAGCCTCTCTACTGTATATAGCCTCTCTACTGTATATAGCCTCTCTACTGTATATAGCCTCTCTACTGTATGTAGCCTCTCTACTGTATGTAGCCTCTCTACTGTTTAGAGCCTGTCTTTTTACTGTTGTATTTATTTCTTTACTTACCTATTGTTCACCTAACACAATTTTTGCACTATTGGTTAGAGCCTGTAAGTACGCATTTCACTGTAAGGTCTACACCTGTTGTATTCGGCACACATGACAAATAAACTTTTGATTTGACACAATCGAAAGATTTTACAAAAGAACTGAGCAAACTAGAATGCTACTTGTCCCTAAACAGAGAGTACACAGTGGCAGAATATCTGACCACTGTGACTGACACAAAATGATGGAAATATTTGACTATGTTGTCACGTTCTGACCTTTATTTCCTTTGTTTTCTCATTATTTAGTATGGTCAGGGCGTGAGTTGGGTGGGCAGTCTATGTTTGTTTTTCTAGGTTTTGGGTATTTCTATGTTTCGGCCTAGTATGGTTCTCAATCAGAGGCAGGTGTCATTTAGTTGTCTCTGATTGAGAATCATACTTAGGTAGCCTGGGTTTCACTGTGTGTTTGTGGGTGATTGTTCCTGTCTCTGTGTTTGCACCTGATAGGACTGTTTAGGTTTTTGCACATTTATTGTTTTGCTAGTTATTTCATGTCTAGTTCCTTTATTAAAGAACATGAATAACCACCACACTGCATTTTGGTCCGCTTCTCCTTCACCACAGGAAAACCCTTACATATGTACAGACTCAGTGGGCATAGCCTTGCTATTGAGAAAGTCCGCCTAAGGCAGACCTGGCTCTCAAGAGAAGACAGGCTATGTGCACACTGCCCACAACATGAGGTGGAAACTGAGCTGCACTTCCTAGCCTCCTGCCCAATGTATGACCATGTTAGAGACACATATTTCCCTCAGATTACACAGATCCACAAAGAATTTCCAAAAACAAGCCCAATTTTGATAAACTCCCACATCTACTGGGTGAAATACCACTGTGTCCCAACACAGCAGCAATATATTTGTGACCTGTTGTGAATACAACCCATATTTATGTTGATTTATTTTCCCCTATGTACTTTAAGTATTTGCACATAGTTACAACACTGTATATAGACATAATATGACATTTGAAATGTCTCTACTCTTTTGAAACTTTTGTAAGTGTTTAGAGTAAATTATCTATTCTTTATTATCTATGTCAGTTGCTTTGGCAATGTAAGCATATGTTTACCATGACAATAAATCCCCATAAAATGAATTGAGAGATGGAGAAGGGCTGGGGAAAGAGAGAGGAATAGTCAATTAGTGAAATAGTTATAGATAGGGAGAGAAATAGACAATAGAAGAGTGAGGGAGAGGGTCCATTGAGGCTCAGTTGGTAAAGCATAGTGCTTGTGAGGGAGATGCTCCATTGAGGCTCAGTTGGTAAAGCATAGTGCTTGTGAGGGAGATGCTCCATTGAGGCTCAGTTGGTAAAGCATAGTGCTTGTGAGGTAGAGGCTCCATTGAGGCTCAGTTGGTAAAGCATAGTGCTTGTGAGGGAGATGCTCCATTGAGGCTCAGTTGGTAAAGCATAGTGCTTGTGAGGGAGATGCTCCATTGAGGCTCAGTTGGTAAAGCATAGTGCTTGTGAGGGAGATGCTCCATTGAGGCTCAGTTGGTAAAGCATAGTGCTTGTGAGGGAGATGCTCCATTGAGGCTCAGTTGGTAAAGCATAGTGCTTGTGAGGTAGAGGCTCCATTGAGGCTCAGTTGGTAAAGCATAGTGCTTGTGAGGGAGATGCTCCATTGAGGCTCAGTTGGTAAATCATAGTGCTTGTGAGGGAGATGCTCCATTGAGGCTCAGTTGGTAAAGCATAGTGCTTGTGAGGGAGATGCCCCATTGAGGCTCAGTTGGTAAAGCATAGTGCTTGTGAGGGAGATGCTCCATTGAGGCTCAGTTGGTAAAGCATAGTGCTTGATTCCTACAGGGGACCAGTATGAAAATTGTATGCACTCACTACTGTAAGTCACGCTGGATAAAAGCATCTACTAAATGCTTAAAATATAAATATAATATGTGTGTGGCAATCCAAGCGCTCTACATGAGTGACCTGTGCTATCTGGACATTTATCCAAACACCCCTATTGGCTAATGAGGTATTATGGCAATAATGAGGCGTGAACTGATTGGCCACAATAGTTCAGTTCTTAGCCAATCGTATTTTCATTGGGCAGTTTCTGGGGATGGAATGTGTTGTCAACAGCATCATGTACAAGGAACTCGCACACAATCACACTAATATACGCATACTCACGCACACACACGCACGGACACACACACACACACACACACACACACACACACACACACACACACACACACACACACACACACACACACACACACACACATACACAAACAGCTGGAGTTTTATTCAAAGGGTTTTTGGGTTTAATTGCTTTTAGCTGAAGCAGACCGGCACCAGTCAGCCAATCCCTTGCGCTGTTCTGGAGTCAGTCTTGGGTTCAATGAAGTAGCCCTTTTCTGAGTAACTAGAACTGACCAATGCTATTTCCCTACTAGCGTGTGTATTTTGGAAATTGACGGGGTCTTCTAAGTGCCAAAAAGGGGATTATAAGACTTTAATGTATAAAAGTCTGTTTTCCTTACTGCAGATTACATGAGTCTGTTTTCCTTACTGCAGATTACATGAGTCTGTTTCCCTACTGCAGATTACATGAGTCTGTTTTCCTTACTGCAGATTACATGATTCTGTTTCCCTACTGTAGATTACATGAGTCTGTTTCCCTACTGCAGATTACATGAGTCTGTTTCCCTACTGCAGATTACATGAGTCTGTTTTCCTTACTGCAGATTACATGATTCTGTTTCCCTACTGTAGATTACATGAGTCTGTTTCCCTACTGCAGATTACATGAGTCTGTTCCCCTACTGCAGATTACATGAGTCTGTTTCCCTACTGCAGATTACATGAGTCTGTTTTCCTTACTGCAGATTACGTGAGTCTGTTTTCCTTACTGCAGATTACATGAGTCTGTTTTCCTTACTGCAGATTACATGAGTCTGTTTTCCTACTGCAGATTACATGAGTCTGTTTCCCTACTGCAGATTACATGAGTCTGTTTTCCTTACTGCAGATTACATGAGTCTGTTTTCCTTACTGCAGATTACGTGAGTCTGTTTTCCTTACTGCAGATTACATGAGTCTGTTTTCCTTACTGCAGATTACATGAGTCTGTTTTCCTACTGCAGATTACATGAGTCTGTTTCCCTACTGCAGATTACATGAGTCTGTTTTCCTTACTGCAGATTACATGATTCTGTTTCCCTACTGTAGATTACATGAGTCTGTTTTCCTTACTGCAGATTACATGAGTCTGTTTCCCTACTGCAGATTACATGAGTCTGTTTTCCTTACTGCAGATTACATGATTCTGTTTCCCTACTGTAGATTACATGAGTCTGTTTCCCTACTGCAGATTACATGAGTCTGTTTCCCTACTGCAGATTACATGAGTCTGTTCCCCTACTGCAGATTACATGAGTCTGTTTCCCTACTGCAGATTACATGAGTCTGTTTCCCTTACTGCAGATTACATGAGTCTGTTTCCCTACTGCAGATTACATGAGTCTGTTTTCCTTACTGCAGATTAAATGAGTCTGTTTTCCTTACTGCAGATTACATGAGTCTGTTTTCCTACTGCAGATTACATGAGTCTGTTTCCCTACTGCAGATTACATGAGTCTGTTTTCCTTACTGCAGATTACATGAGGCTGTTTTCCCTACTGCAGATTACATGAGTCTTTTTTCCCTACTGCAGATTACATGAGGCTGTTTTCCTTACGGCAGATTACATGAGTCTGTTTTCCTTACTGCAGATTACATGAGTCTGTTTCCCTACTGCAGATTACATGAGTCTGTTTTCCTTACTGCAGATTACATGAGTCTGTTTCCCTACTGCAGATTACATGAGTCTGTTTTCCTTACTGCAGATTACATGAGTCTGTTTCCCTACTGCAGATTACATGAGTCTGTTTTCCTTACTGCAGATTACATGAGTCTGTTTCCCTACTGCAGATTACATGAGTCTGTTTCCCTACTGCAGATTACATGAGTCTGTTTCCCTACTGCAGATTACATGAGTCTGTTTTCCTACTGCAGATTACATGAGGCTGTTTCCCTTCACTGTGAGATCTGTTCTGGTATTCCTATGGCCTGATGTGGCCTCTGTTCTCTGTTCTGGTATTCACTACAGACACTTTAGTTCTTTCTTTAGTTAACTCAGATTACACTTCACCTCACCCAGTGGAGAGGGGTTAACACAGATTACACTTCACCTCACCCAGTGGAGAGGGGTTAACACAGATTACACTTCACCTCACCCAGTGGAGAGGAGTTAACTCAGATTACACTTCACCTCACTCAGTGGAGAGGAGTTAACTCAGATTACTCTTCACCTCACCCAGTGGAGAGGGGTTAACTCAGATTACACTTCACCTCACCCAGTGGAGAGGGGTTAACTCAGATTACTCTTCACCTCACCCAGTGGAGAGGGGTTAACTCAGATTACTCTTCACCTCACCCAGTGGAGAGGGGTTAACTCAGATTACTCTTCACCTCACCCAGTGGAGAGGGGTTAACTCAGATTACACTTCACCTCACCCAGGGGAGAGGGGTTAACTCAGATTACACTTCACCTCACCCAGTGGAGAGGGGTTAACTCAGATTACACTTCACCTCACCCAGTCGAGAGTTCAACATATAGTATCTACAGGATGGCTCTTGTCTAGCTGTGAAACAGTATAAATCACATTGCCACCAACCACTATCCTGTGTGTGTTTGTGTGTGTGTGTGTTTGTGTGTGTGTGTGTGTGTGTTTGTGTCTAATGTGATTTATTAGTAGCCTGGCTGGGGGAGGAGACTTCTGGATGAGCTGGTGTGATCAGTATTGATCAGTGAGAGCTGAGGGCTTGGGGCTAAATGAGTGTGTCCGTGTGTGTGTCTGTGTTTACAGGCCAATAGTTAATCTACAGAGAAATAGGAAGGAACTACAACATATGAGTTAACAGGACATTTCTACATGTTATGCCATAGGAAGCCACTGTAAGGTTAAGATGGCGCCGACAGAGATGGTCGCCTCGCTTCGCGTTCTTAGGAAACTATGCAATATTTTACATTTTTACCCCAGGAAATCTTAAATCTTATTACATACAGCCGGGAGGAACTAATGGATGTAAGAACAATGTCAACTTACCAACATTACGACCAGGAATACGACTTTCCGAAGGAGGTCCTCTCTTCAGACCACCACCCAGGACAATGGATCTAATCCCAGCAGCTGAAAACAATGGCGACGCAGAAGGGGCAGAAGGGGCAGACCGAGCGGTCTTCTGGTCAAGCTTTGTAAAAGGGCACATTGCTCCCGAGTATACTACTCGCCAACGTCTAGTCTTTTGACAACCAGGTAGACGAAATTCGAGCAAGGGTTTCCTTCCAGAGAGCCATCAGAGATTGTAACATTCTCTGTTTCACAGAAACATGGCTCTCTCGGGATATGTTGTCGGAAACGGTCCAGCCACCGGGCATCTCCATGCATTGCGCCGACAGAGATAAACACCTCTCTGGGAAGAGGAAGGGCGGGGGTGTTTGCTTTATGATTAACAACTCATGGTGCGATCATAAGAACATACAGGAACAAAAGTCCTTCTGCTCAAGTAACCTAGAGTTCCTTACAATCAAATGCCATTCTACCTACCAAGAGAATTCTCGTCAGTTACAGTCACAGCTGTGTACATCCCCCCTCAAGCGAACACCAAGCCGGCTCTCAAGGAACTTCACTTGACTCTATGTAAACTGGAAACTTTATACCTGGAGGCTGCATTTGTTGTAGCTGGGGATTTTAACAAAGCAAATTTGAGATCGATGTTACCTACATTTTATCAGCATATTGATTACACGACACGCAGGGCCAATACTCTTGACCACTGCTACTCTAACTTCCGCCATGCATACAAAGCCCTCCCCTGCCCTCCCTTCGGCAAGTCCGACCCCGACGCCATCTTGCTCATACCGTCTTATAGGCAGAAACTCAAACAGGATGTACCAGTGACGAGAACCATTCAAACGCTGGTCTGACCAATCGGAAGCCACGCTCCAAGATTGTTTTGATCACACGGACTGGAATATGTTCCAATCAGCCTCAGAGAACGACATTGCTCTATCTGCTGACGCGGTAAGTGCTGACGCGTTAAAACCTAACCTAACCAGAAACCGTGGAAGGATGGCGGCATTCGTGAAAAACTGAAAGCGCAAAAACTTAAACAGCCACTTCACAGATACCGACGTCATGCTTTCAGACAAACTAAACACCTTCTTTGCCCGCTTTGAGGATAATACAGTGCCACCGTCGTGGCTCGCTAACAAAGACTGCGTCCCTCCATCTCTCCTTCTCAGTGGCTGACGTAAGTCAAACATTTAAACATGTTAACAAGGCTGCTGGCCTAGAGACTAGTCAAGGATCATATCACCACCACCTTACCGGCCACCCTAGACCCACTTCAGTTTGCATACCGCCCCAATAGGTCCACAGATGACGCAATCGCCATCACACTGCACACCGCCCTATCCCATCTGGACAAGAGGAATACCCATGTAAGAATACTGTTCATTGACTACACCTCAGCATTCAACACCATAGAACCCTCCAACCTCATCATCAGGCTGGGGGCCCTGGGTCTCAACCCCTCCCTGTGCAACTGGGTCCTGGACTTTCTGACGGGCCGCCCCCAGGTGGTGAAGGTAGGAAACAACATCTCCACTTCACTGATACTCAACACTAGGGCCCCACGAGGTGTGCTCAGCCCCCTCCTGTACTCCCTGTTCACCCACGACTGCGTGGACACGCACGCCTCCAACTCAATCATCATGTTTGCAAGCCCACTACGACAAAACGGTAGTGGGCTTGATCACCAACAACGACCAGACAGCCTACAGGGAGGAGGTGAGGGCACTCAGAGTGTGGTGTCAGGAAAACAACCTCTCACTGAACGTCAACAAAACAAAGGAGATGATTGTGGACTTCAGAAAACAGCAGAGGGAGCACCCCCCACAATGAAGGGTCAGCAGTGGAAAAGGTGGAAAGTTTTAAGTTCCTCTGCGTACACATCACAGACAAACTTAAATGGTCCACCCACACAGACAGTGTGGTGAAGAAGGTGTAACAGTACCTCTTCAACCTCAGGAGGCTGAAGACATTTGGCTAGTCACCCAAAACCCTGTCAAACTTTTGCAGATGAACAATCGAGAGCATTCTGTCAGTCTGTATCACAGCCTGGTACGGCAACTGCTCCGCCCACAACCGCAGGGCTCTCCAGAGGCGTTGTGCAGACCGCAGCCTCATCACCGGGGGCAAACTACCTGCCCTCCATACCACCTACATAACCAGATGTCACAGGAAGGTCAAAAAGATCATCAAGAACAACAACCACCGGAGCCACTGCCTGTTCACCCCGCTATCATCCAGAAGGCGAGGTCATTTAGGTGCATCAAAGCTGGGACCGAAACACTGAATTGGCTTCTATCTCAATGCCATCAGACTGCTAAACAGCCATCACTAACTCAGAGAGGATGCTTCCCACATTGAGACCCAATCACTGGAAACTTTAATAAATGGATACTAGTCACTTTAAACAATGCCTATTTACATGTCTTACTTTATTGATACTCAATCACTGGACACTTGAAAACATTTTTTTATTTACCTTTATTTAACTCGGCAAATCAGTTAAGAACAAATCCTAATTTTCAATGACGGCCTAGGAACAGTGCCTGTTCAGGGGCAGAACGACTGATTTGTACCTTGTCAGCTCGGGGATTTGAACTTGCAACCTTCCAGTTACTAGTCTACCGCTCTAACCACTAGGCTACCCTGCCGCCCCAATCACTAGTCACTTTAAATAATGCCACTTTAATAATGTTTACGTGTCTTACATTACTTATATCATATGTATATACTGTATTTTATACCATCTACAGCACCTTGCCTATGCTGCTCGGCCATCGCTCATCCATATATTTATATGTATATATTCTCATTCACCCCTTTTAGATTTGTGCGAATAAGGTAGTTGTTAGGAATTGTTAGATATTACTGCACTGTTGGAACTAGAAGCACCAACATTTCGCTACACTCTCAATTACATCTGCTAACCATGTGTATGTGACCAATAAAATGTGATTTGATAAAGGAACTACAACATATGAGTTAACAGGACATCGGAAGCCCCTATAAGAACTACAACATATGAGTGAACAGGACATCGGAAGCCCCTATAAGAACTACAACATATGAGTTAACAGGACATAGGAAGCCCCTATAAGAACTACAACATATGAGTTAACAGGACATCGGAAGCCCCTATAAGAACTACAACATATGAGTGAACAGGACATCGGAAGCCCCTATAAGAACTACAACATATGAGTGAACAGGACATTGGAAGCCCCTATAAGAACAACAACATATGAGTTAACAGGACATCGGAAGCCCCTATAAGAACTACAACATATGAGTTAACAGGACATAGGAAGCCCCTATAAGAACTACAACATATGAGTTAACAGGACATCGGAAGCCCCTATAAGAACTACAACATATGAGTGAACAGGACATCGGAAGCCCCTATAAGAACTACAACATATGAGTTAACAGGACATCGGAAGCCACAGGACATCGGAAGCCACTATAAGTACATGTCTGTTAAAGTGATTTGTATAAAGTGGTATTTTGGCTCATTCGCATGCTGTTAGAAAGACTCTCAGTCTATCCGGTCAAGTACAGAGGTCATTAGTGATCACTTCAGCGTGAAATTACATGTCGGTACATCATGCTTGTCAATCACGTGTTCATCGACTCACAGAACCGAACACTACTAAACTAAGTCAAAGATACAATCATTGATTTTATTCTTCAACCACTTTGGTTGGTTCGTTACATTTGGTGAAATTTGGATGTTTCTTTCATTGCCTTATTTTTTATCTAGTAATTATTGTACCCATGATTTCCTTCCATGAATTCTCTATAGGGTTATCTGACTTGCCTAGTTAAAGTTTAAAAAGGTTAAGTAAAAATAGAATACAATTAGGGAGTGTAATGGGGAAATGTATGATCACGAAAGTTCATACTCAATTTAGAGGGGTTAAGACAATGTACAGCATCTGTATATATTTACCCTTTCTGTTATACACATGATTTCCAGTGTTCTGTTTTGACACTCAAGCTGGGGGGTTGATGATCACTAGACTTAAAGGGATATGTCAGGATGTTGGCCCTTTTATCTACCTCCCCAGAGTCACATCAACTCGTGGATACAATTTTATGTCTTTGTGTCCAGTGTGAAGTAAGAGGTAGTTTCGCAAGCCAATGCTAACTAGCGTTAGCGCGAAGGACTGGAAGTCTATGAGTATCTGCTAGACACAGATAAATAAAAATGGTGTCCACAAATTAATCTGACAAAATCCCAAAGTATCCCTTTAATACTGAATGTCCCTTTAATACTGAATGTTATGGATTATTCTGTGGATAGTGATTGATGCCAGACTGACCAGAGGACACACTGATAATTCCCTATTGTATTGGTATTGATGACATCCTATGAACACTGTGTGATTCTGTAGCAGCTGACCAAGTCATTGCCTTTTGGTCTGAAATGAGAGAAAACATTGTTACTACTCTCTATTGATTATGCAATAGAAACCATTTTCTAACCATTTTCAAGTCATTTGATCACTCAAATAATTTACCACCTCTTCCACAGGTCTCGTACTGTAATAATCTACTATTGTGCAACACTGCCCTCTATTGACTAAACAACAGAAGTACAACACTAATTTACTCATTACATTAAACCAAGTCTAAAACGTTTCCATTCATTTTCATTGCAGGTTATGGACACATTGTCCAAACTGTCCAGCACAACGATTTCAGAACAAACTGGTATAAAGTAAGTTTTGGTGTTTATTCCAATTTCTAAATCAGAATGTGTTGTGTTTTTAACCGTTACTGATTTTGTGCTTTTCTTTCCAAAAGGCCTTTTCCTTCAGAGGAGAGTCTAGAAGAAGACGAAGACATCTATAGCCATCTGGTGGATCTGATTGAGTACGTCTTTCCTTACCTCTGGGTTCCCAGTGAGCACAAGACGTTTTCAACCAAAAAATACATATTTTCAATGTCTTTTTAGCCAAAAACATGCATTTTCAACATTGTTTTGTACTTTCTATCCTCATGATCTCTCCTGTCTTGTGCCACTTGACAAATGAGGGTTGTGAGTGTCATTATAGCTAGTGTGATAATGTGTTCCTCATGCATGTGTGTGTGACAGTGAGAAAGCTGTGGAGGATGAAGAGGATCTGTATGACTGTGTCTACGATGATGAAGATGGTGGTGAGATCTATGAAGATCTGATGAAGGCTGAGGCTGTTCCTCCTCCTCTGGTTAGTTCTCCCTCTTTCTCTCTCTCTCTCTCTCTCTCTCTCTCTCTCTCTCTCTGTCTCTGTATCTCTCTCTCTCCTTCTCTCTCTCTCTTTCTCTCTCTCTCTCTCTCTCTCTCTCTCTCTCTCTCTCTCTCTCTCTCTCTCTCTCTCTCTCTCTCTCTCTCTGTATCTCTCTCTCTCTCTGTATCTCTCTCTCCTCTCTCTCTCTCTCTCTCTCTCTCTCTCTCTCTCTCACTCCTTTCTCCCTCTCACTGTTTCTTTCTCTTGTTCTCTCTCATTCTCTCTCTCTCTCTCTCTCACTCCTTTCTCCCTCTCACTGTTTCTTTCTCTCTCCCAATGTCTCTTTCTCTCGCTCTCTCTCTTTCTCTCTCTCTGTTTCTTTCTCTCTGTTTCTTTCTCTCTCTCGTTCTCTCTCTCATTCTCTCTCTCGTTCTCTCTCTCATCTTTTTATATATATATATTTCCATCTCCTTCTCTCACCTCAACCTTAAGCTGCTGTCTACTCCAGTGTTATGAGTGACACCTACATTTAGTGGTTTTTGGTTGGAGTTCTGTGTGCCCTTACTCAGGAGGTCAAACACCCCACATATGGTGTCCATGATTTAATGCTGAAGGCTCTGCTTAGACAGCTGTGTTGTATGTGTGTGTGTGTATGTGTGTCTGTATGTGTGTGTGTGTGTGTGTGTGTGTGTGTGTGTGTGTGTGTGTGTGTGTGTGTGTGTGTCTGCTTCCAGAAGCAGGTTGAGACAGACATAAGGAGCTGCTGTCTGACAGAGATCAAGCAGACTGAGGAGAAGTACACAGAGACTCTGGACTCCATAGAGAAGGTATTACTGCCAAATACAGTACCTACCCTATCTCTCTGGTGTTACTGCCAAGTACAGTACCTCCCCTATCTCTCTGGTGTTACTGCCAAGTACAGTACCTCCCCTATCTCTCTGGTGTTACTGCCAAGTACAGTACCTCCCCTATCTCTCTGGTACTCCTGCCAAGTACAGTACCTCCCCTATCTCTCTGGTGTTACTGCCAAGTACAGTACCTCCCCTATCTCTCTGGTACTCCTGCCAAGTACAGTACCTCCCCTATCTCTCTGGTGTTACTGCCAAATTACTGTACCTCCCCTATCTCTCTGGGGTTCCTGCCAAGTATAGTACCTCCCCTATCTCTCTGGTGTTCCTGCCAAGTATAGTACCTCCCCTATCTCTCTGGTGTTCCTGCCAAGTATAGTACCTCCCCTATCTCTCTGGTGTTACTGCCAAATACAGTACCTCCCCTATCTCTCTGGTGTTCCTGCCAAGTATAGTACCTCCCCTATCTCTCTGGTACTCCTGCCAAGTATAGTACCTCCCCTATCTCTCTGGTGTTCCTCCCAAGTACAGTACCTCCCCTATCTCTCTGGTGTTCCTGCCAAGTACAGTACCTCCCCTATCTCTCTGGTGTTCCTGCCAAGTATAGTACCTCCCCTATCTCTCTGGTGTTCCTGCCAAGTACAGTACCTCCCCTATCTCTCTGGTACTCCTGCCAAGTACAGTACCTCCCCTATCTCTCTTGTGTTACTGCCAAGTATAGTACCTCCCCTATCTCTCTGGTGTTCCTGCCAAGTATAGTACCTCCCCTATCTCTCTGGTGTTCCTGCCAAGTATAGTACCTCCCCTATCTCTCTGGTGTTACTGCCAAATACAGTACCTCCCCTATCTCTCTGGTGTTCTTGCCAAGTATAGTACCTCCCCTATCTCTCTGGTGTTACTGCCAAATACCGTACCTCCCCTATCTCTCTGGTGTTACTGCCAAGTACGGTACCTCCCCTATCTCTTTGGTGTTCCTGCCAAGTACAGTATCTCCCCTATCTCTCTGGTACTCCTGCCAAGTACAGTACCTCCCCTATCTCTCTGGTACTCCTGCCAAGTACAGTACCTCCCCTAGCTCTCTGGTACTCCTGCTAAGTACATTACCTCCCCTATCTCTCTGGTACTCCTGCCAAGTATAGTACCTCCCCTATCTCTCTGGTGTTACTGCCAAGTACAGTACCTCCCCTATCTCTCTGGTGTTACTGCCAAGTACAGTACCTCCCCTATCTCTCTGGTGTTACTGCCAAGTACCGTACCTCCCCTATCTCTCTGGTGTTACTGCCAAGTACAGTACCTCCCCTATCTCTCTGGTGTTACTGCCAAGTATAGTACCTCCCCGATCTCTCTGGTGTTACTGCCAAGTACGGTACCTCCCCTATCTCTGGTGTTACTGCCAAGTACAGTACCTCCCCTATCTCTCTGGTGTTACTGCCAAGTACAGTACCTCCCCTATCTCTGGTGTTACTGCCAAGTACAGTACCTCCCCTATCTCTCTGGTGTTACTGCCAAGTACGGTACCTCCCCTATCTCTCTGGTGTTACTTCCAAGTACGGTACCTCCCCTATTTCTGGTGTTACTGCCAAGTACAGTACCTCCCCTATCTCTCTGGTGTTACTGCCAAGTACGGTACCTCCCCTATCTCTGATGTTACTGCCAAGTACAGTACCTCCCCTATCTCTCTGGTGTTACTGACGTGTACAGTACCTCCCCTATCTCTCTGGTGTTACTGCCAAGTACAGTACCTCCCCTATCTCTCTGGTGTTACTGCCAAGTACGGTACCTCCCCTATCTCTGGTGTTACTGCCAAGTACAGTACCTCCCCTATCTCTCTGGTGTTACTGCCAAGTACAGTACCTCCCCTATCTCTGGTGTTACTGCCGAGTACCTCCCCTATCTCTCTGGTACTCCTGCCAAGTACAGTACCTCCCCTATCTCTCTGGTGTTACCTCCAAGTACGGTACCTCCCCTATCTCTCTGGTGTTACTGCCAAATACAGTACCTCCCCTATCTCTCTGGTGTTACTGCCAAGTACAGTACCTCCCCTATCTCTCTGGTACTCCTGCCAAGTATAGTACCTCCCCTATCTCTCTGGTACTCCTGCCAAGTACAGTAACTCCCCTATCTCTCTGGTGTTACTGCCAAGTACAGTACCTCCCCTATCTCTCTGGTGTTACTGCCAAATACCTCCCCTTTCACACTGTATACTCACAATCCAATTAATACCGAACTATTACACTTCAAGACGTTGTATAAAATAGTCCCTTATGTAGGCAGACTACTTTTGAATCCTCAGTAGGGGAATTTAATGACATATTCTGCTATTCTGTCACACATGCTGTCTGATGAGGGAACAAACGTGTTTAAATGTTTCCAGTAACTACTTTGTTGATGTAATATCGTGAATGGACGTGAGATTTTCACCATTAAGGATTCCAGCTTTAGGACTGTTCTGATAAATCACGTACAGTGGGGGAAAAAAAGTATTTAGTCAGCCCCCAATTGTGCAAGTTCTCCCACTTAAAAAGATGAGAGAGGCCTGTAAATAAATTCATAAAAAATCCTACAATGTGATTTTCTGGATTTTTTTTCTTCTCATTTTGTCTGTCGTAGTTGAAGTGTACCTATGATGACAATTACAGGCCTCTCTCATCTTTTTAAGTGGGAGAACTTGCACAATTGGTGGCTGACTAAATACTTTTTTGCCCCACTGTATGTTGTGCCTGAAATCATTATTTTCCAGAAACTGCTTTCCTTCCTCTCCTGTTTTAGTGGAAATCTTTTTCTAACTCTCTGTTTTTCCCATCCAGTATTTTATGGCACCTCTTACCACCTTCCTGTCCTCGGAGGAGATGGAGAAAGTGTTTGTCAACATTCCGGTAAGCTACAGGACAGAAACCCCAATTACCCACAGTAACTAGGCAAGTCACTTAAGAACAAATTCTTATTTACAATGAAGGCCTACCCCGTCCAAATCCTAACCCGGACGACGCTGGGCCAATTGTGCGCTGTCCTATGGGACTCCCAATCACGGCTGGTTGTAATACAGCCTGGAATCAAACCAGGGTCTGTAGTGACGCTTCTAGCACTGAGATGCATTGCCATAGACCGCTGCGCCACTCGGGAGTGGGTAGAGATGGTAGAGATGGAGAGCTAGTTCAACCTAAAACAGGTGTAAAAACCGGTTGTCTTTTCTAGTATTGTTGGATACAAGTTGTTTACCAGCACCTGGTTTTAGATACACTGCTGCGCACAGGGTTTTCTGTTTCTTAGTAAGACTTGTCGTATGGGTTGTATGGGGTCTTTAGGCTGGGATTCAATCCAAACCTGTCGTCCCAAGTCGTATGGGGTCTTTAGGCTGGGATTCAATCCAAACCTGTAGTCCCAAGTCGTATGGGTCTTTAGGCTGGGATTCAATCCAAACCTATAGTCCCAAATCGTATGGGTCTTTAGGCTGGGATTCAATCCAAACCTGTAGTTCCAAGTCGTATGGGTCTTTAGGCTGGGATTCAATCCAAACCTGTAGTCCCAAGTCGTATGGGGTCTTTAGGCTAGGATTCAATTCAAACCTGTAGTCCCAAGTCGTATGGGTCTTTAGGCTGGGATTCAATCCAAACCTGTAGTCCCAAGTCGTATGGGTCTTTAGGCTGGGATTCAATCCAAACCTGTAGTCCCAAGTCGTATGGGTCTTTAGGCTGGGATTCAATCCAAACCTGTAGTTCTAAGTTGTATGGGTCTTTAGGCTGGGATTCAATCCAAACCTGTAGTCCCAAATCGTATGGGGTCTTTAGGCTAGGATTCAATTCAAACCTGTAGTCCCAAGTCGTATGGATCTTTAGGCTGGGATTCAATCCAAACCTGTCGTCCCAAGTCGTATGGGTCTTTAGTCTGGGATTCAATCCAAACCTGTAGTCCCAAGTCGTATGGGTCTTTAGGCTGGGATTCAATCCAAACCTGTAGTCCCAAATCGTATGGGTCTTTAGGCTGGGATTCAATCCAAACCTGTAGTCCCAAATCGTTTGGGTCTTTAGGCTGGGATTCAATCCAAACCTGTAGTCCCAAATCGTATGGGTCTTTAGGCTGGGATTCAATCCACACCTGTAGTCCCAAATCGTATAGGTCTTTAGGCTGGGATTCAATCCAAACCTGTAGTCCCAAATCGTATGGGTCTTTAACCTGGGATTCAATCCAAACCTGTAGTCCCAAATCGTATGGGTCTTTAGGCTGGGATTCAATCCAAACCTGTAGTCCCAAATCGTATGGGTCTTTAGGCTGGGATTCAATCCAAACCTGTAGTCCCAAGTCGTATGGGTCTTTAGGCTGGGATTCAATCCAAACCTGTAGTCCCAAGTCGGTTGGGTCTTTAGGCTGGGATTCCATCCAAACCTGTAGTCCCAAATCGTATGGGTCTTTAGGCTGGGATTCAATCCAAACCTGTAGTCCCAAATCGTTTGGGTCTTTAGGCTGGGATTCAATCCAAACCTGTAGTCCCAAATCGTATGGGTCTTTAGGCTGGGATTCAATCCACACCTGTAGTCCCAAATCGTATAGGTCTTTAGGCTGGGATTCAATCCAAACCTGTAGTCCCAAATCGTATGGGTCTTTAACCTGGGATTCAATCCAAACCTGTAGTCCCAAATCGTATGGGTCTTTAGGCTGGGATTCAATCCAAACCTGTAGTCCCAAATCGTATGGGTCTTTAGGCTGGGATTCAATCCAAACCTGTAGTCCCAAGTCGTATGGGTCTTTAGGCTGGGATTCAATCCAAACCTGTAGTCCCAAGTCGGTTGGGTCTTTAGGCTGGGATTCCATCCAAACCTGTAGTCCCAAATCGTATGGGGTCTTTAGGCTAGGATTCAATTCAAACCTGTAGTCCCAAGTCGTATGGGTCTTTAGGCTGGGATTCAATCCAAACCTGTCGTCCCAAGTCGTATGGGTCTTTAGTCTGGGATTCAATCCAAACCTGTAGTCCCAAGTCGTATGGGTCTTTAGGCTGGGATTCAATCCAAACCTGTAGTCCCAAATCGTATGGGTCTTTAGGCTGGGATTCAATCCAAACCTGTAGTCCCAAATCGTTTGGGTCTTTAGGCTGGGATTCAATCCAAACCTGTAGTCCCAAATCGCATGGGTCTTTAGGCTGGGATTCAATCCACACCTGTAGTCCCAAATCGTATAGGTCTTTAGGCTGGGATTCAATCCAAACCTGTAGTCCCAAATCGTATGGGTCTTTAACCTGGGATTCAATCCAAACCTGTAGTCCCAAATCGTATGGGTCTTTAGGCTGGGATTCAATCCAAACCTGTAGTCCCAAATCGTATGGGTCTTTAGGCTGGGATTCAATCCAAACCTGTAGTCCCAAGTCGTATGGGTCTTTAGGCTGGGATTCAATCCAAACCTGTAGTCCCAAGTCGGTTGGGTCTTTAGGCTGGGATTCCATCCAAACCTGTAGTCCCAAGTCGTATGGGTCTTTAGGCTGGGATTCAATCCAAACCTGTAGTCCCAAATCGTATGGGTCTTTAGGCTGGGATTCAATCCAAACCTGTCGTCCCAAGTCGTATGGGTCTTTAGGCTGGGATTCAATCCAAACCTGTAGTCCCAAGTCGTATGGGGTCTTTAGGCTGGGATTCAATACAAACCTGTCGTCCCAAGTCGTATGGGTCTTTAGGCTGGGATTCAATCCACACCTGTAGTCCCAAATCGTATAGGTCTTTAGGCTGGGATTCAATCCAAACCTGTAGTCCCAAATCGTATGGGTCTTTAACCTGGGATTCAATCCAAACCTGTAGTCCCAAATCGTATGGGTCTTTAGGCTGGGATTCAATCCAAACCTGTAGTCCCAAATCGTATGGGTCTTTAGGCTGGGATTCAATCCAAACCTGTAGTCCCAAGTCGTATGGGTCTTTAGGCTGGGATTCAATCCAAACCTGTAGTCCCAAGTCGGTTGGGTCTTTAGGCTGGGATTCCATCCAAACCTGTAGTCCCAAGTCGTATGGGTCTTTAGGCTGGGATTCAATCCAAACCTGTAGTCCCAAATCGTATGGGTCTTTAGGCTGGGATTCAATCCAAACCTGTCGTCCCAAGTCGTATGGGTCTTTAGGCTGGGATTCAATCCAAACCTGTAGTCCCAAGTCGTATGGGGTCTTTAGGCTGGGATTCAATACAAACCTGTCGTCCCAAGTCGTATGGGTCTTTAGGCTGGGATTCAATCCAAACCTGTAGTCCCAAGTCGTATGGGTCTTTAGGCTGGGATTCAATCCAAACCTGTAGTCCCAAATCGTATGGGTCTTTAGGCTGGGATTCAATCCAAACCTGTAGTCCCAAGTCGTATGGGTCTTTAGGCTGGGATTCAATCCAAACCTGTAGTCCCAAGTCGTATGGGTCTTTAGGCTGGGATTCAATCCAAACCTGTAGTCCCAGGTCGTATGGGTCTTTAGGCTGGGATTCAATCCAAACCTGTAGTCCCAAATCGTATGGGTCTTTAGGCTGGGATTCAATCCAAACCTGTCGTCCCAAATCGTATGGGTCTTTAGGCTGGGATTCAATCCAAACCTGTAGTCCCAAGTCGTATGGGGTCTTTAGGCTGGGATTCAATACAAACCTGTAGTCCCAAGTCGTATGGGTCTTTAGGCTGGGATTCAATCCAAACCTGTAGTCCCAAGTCGTATGGGTCTTTAGGCTGGGATTCAATCCAAACCTGTAGTCCCAAGTCGTATGGGTCTTTAGGCTGGGATTCAATCCAAACCTGTAGTCCCAAGTCGTATGGGTCTTTAGGCTGGGATTCAATCCAAACCTGTAGTCCCAAGTCGTATGGGTCTTTAGGCTGGGATTCAATCCAAACCTGTCGTCCCAAGTCGTATGGGTCTTTAGGCTGGGATTCAATCCAAACCTGTAGTCCCAAGTCGTATGGGTCTTTAGGCTGGGATTCAATACAAACCTGTCCTCCCAAGTCGTATGGGTCTTTAGGCTGGGATTCAATCCAAACCTGTAGTCCCAAATCGTACGGGTCTTTAGGCTAGGATTCAATCCAAACCTGTCGTCCCAAGTCGTATGGGTCTTTAGGCTGGGATTCAATCCAAACCTGTAGTCCCAAGTCGTATGGGTCTTTAGGCTGGGATTCAATCCAAACCTGTAGTCCCAAATCGTATGGGTCTTTAGGCTGGGATTCAATCCAAACCTGTAGTCCCAAGTCGTATGGGTCTTTAGGCTGGGATTCAATCCAAACCTGTAGTCCCAAGTCGTATGGGTCTTTAGGCTGGGATTCAATCCAAACCTGTAGTCCCAGGTCGTATGGGTCTTTAGGCTGGGATTCAATCCAAACCTGTAGTCCCAAATCGTATGGGTCTTTAGGCTGGGATTCAATCCAAACCTGTCGTCCCAAGTCGTATGGGTCTTTAGGCTGGGATTCAATCCAAACCTGTAGTCCCAAGTCGTATGGGGTCTTTAGGCTGGGATTCAATACAAACCTGTCGTCCCAAGTTGTATGGGTCTTTAGGCTGGGATTCAATCCAAACCTGTAGTCCCGAGTCGTATGGGTCTTTAGGCTGGGATTCAATCCAAACCTGTAGTCCCAAGTCGTATGGGTCTTTAGGCTGGGATTCAATCCAAACCTGTAGTCCCAAGTCGTATGGGTCTTTAGGCTGGGATTCAATCCAAACCTGTCGTCCCAAGTCGTATGGGTCTTTAGGCTGGGATTCAATCCAAACCTGTAGTCCCAAGTCGTATGGGTCTTTAGGCTGGGATTCAATACAAACCTGTCCTCCCAAGTCGTATGGGTCTTTAGGCTGGGATTCAATCCAAACCTGTAGTCCCAAATCGTACGGGTCTTTAGGCTAGGATTCAATCCAAACCTGTAGTCCCAAGTCGTATGGGTCTTTAGGCTAGGATTCAATCCAAACCTGTAGTCCCAAATCGTACGGGTCTTTAGGCTGGGATTCAATCCAAACCTGTCGTCCCAAGTCGTATGGGTCTTTAGGCTAGGATTCAATCCAAACCTGTAGTCCCAAGTCGTACGGGTCTTTAGGCTGGGATTCAATCCAAACCTGTCGTCCCAAGTCGTATGGGTCTTTAGGCTGGGATTCAATCCAAACCTGTAGTCCCAAGTCGAACGGGTCTTTAGGCTATAGCGCAGCTTTTTGAACTTTACTTTTCAAGGTCATTTACGATTGAGCCGGCATGCATAGCGTTTACCATGAACCCAACCTCTGCAAACTTTAAAAGCTGCATCATCGGCTGTCCAGTCTTCTTTGCTGTGAATCCCAGCCTCACTGTGTTTATCATTGTTGTGTTTCAGGCTCTGGTTAAAGTTCACAAGACTCTGAATGTGGCGATACAAGACTCTGTCTGCCATAGAAGTGCCCAGAACCTCTACCAGATCTTCATTAACTACAAAGAGAGGTACAGTACAACTCAACTTTAAGTCTCATTTTTCTGTCTCATTCCCTTGTTCTCTCGTTCCTCATTCTCTCTCCCTCCCTCCCTCCCTCCCTCCCTCCCTCCCTCCCTCCCTCCCTCCCTCCCTCCCTCCCTCCCTCCCTCACTCCCTCCCTCCCTCCGTCTCTCTCTCTCTGTTCCAGGTTGCTAATATATGGGAAATACTGTAGCCATGTAGAAACGGCCATCATTGCTTTGGATGTCATCTGCAAAGACAGGGAAGATGTCCGAATGAAGCTGGAGGTAAAGTCCTTTATAAACTGTCATCATCAATCTAAATCAGTGGCCAGATAGTGCCATCTAGTGTTTAGCATTACCAACTGCATTGTACTGTATTTCATTTGGGTTTATTCTCTTAAAAAATACAGTACCAGTCAAAAGTTTGGGCACACCTACTCATTTCACGGGTTTTCTTTATTTTGACTATTTTCTACATTGTAGAATAACAGTGAAGACATCAAAACTATGAAATAACACATATGGAATCATGTAGTAACCAAAAAAGTGTTAAACAAATCTAAATATTTTTTTGATTTTAGATTCTTCAAAGTAGCCACCCTTTGCCTTGAGGACAGCTTTGCACACTCTTATCATTCTCTCAACCAGATTCATGAGGTAGTCACCTGGAATGCATTTCAATTAACAGGTGTGAATTTCTTTCCTGCTTAATACGTTTGACCCAATCAGTTGTGTTGTGACAAGGTAGGGGTGGTATACAGAAGACAGCTCTATTTGGTAAAATACCAAGTCCATATTATGACAGGAACAGCTCAATTAAGCAAAGAGAAACGACAGTCCATCATTACTTTATGTCACGGATCCCTCTGGAACTTTCATTGCGCACACAGTGTCCCCTATTCCCACACCTCCATTATTGTTAGAATGTCTATTGGTGTGCTGTGTGTTTTGGGCTTTCGTGCCCTTGTGGATTGCGCAGATGATTACAGGTCTCGTCCTGTGTGTTAATCATTGTGCGCGTGTGTTATTTATTTGAGGTACTCCTCGCTCTTTAAGACATGAATGTCAACATTTCAAGAACTTTCTTCAAGTGCAGTCGCAAAAACCATCAAGCACTATGATGAAACTGGCTCTCATGAGGACTGCCACAGGAAAGGAAGACCCAGAGTAACCTCTGCTGCAGAGGATAAGTTCATTAGAGTTACCACCCTCAGAAATTGCAGCCCAAATAAATGCTTCACAGAGTTCATGTAACAGACACATCTCAACATCAACTGTACAGAGGAGACTGTGTGAATCAGGCCTTTATGATTGAATTGCTGCAAAGAAACCACTACTAAAGGACACCAATAAGAATAAGAGATTTTCTTGGGCCAAGAAACACAAGCAATGGACATTAGACCGGTGGAAATCTGTCCTTTGGTCTGATTAGTCCATATTTGAAATATTTGGTTCCAACCACATCTCACTTTGTGAGATGCAGAGAAGGTGAACGGATGATCTCTGCATGTGTGGTTCCCACTGTGAAGCATGGAGGAGGAGGTGTAATGGTGTGATGGTGCTTTGCTGGTGACACTGTCTGTGATTTATTTAGAATTCAAGGCACACTTAAGCAGCATGGCTACCACAGTATTCTTTTCAACAAGACAATGACCCAGCACACCTCCAGGCTGTGTAAGGGCTATTTGACCAAGGAGAGTGATGGAGTGCTGCATCAGATGACCTGGCCTCCACAATCACCTGTTCTCAACCCAATTGAGATAGTTTGGGATGAGTTGGACTGCAGAGTGAAGGAAAAGCAGCCAAGTGCTCAGCATATGTGTGAACTCCTTCAAGATTGTTGAAAAAGCATTCCAGGTGAAGCTGGTTGAGAGAATGCCAAGAGTGTGCAAAGCTGTCATCAAGGCAAAGAGTGGCTCCTTTGAAGAATCTCAAATAATAAAATATATTTAGATTTGTTTAACACTTTTTTGGTTACTACATGATTCCATATGTGTTATTTCATAGGTTTGATGTCTTCGCTGTTATTCTACAATGTAGATAATAGTGAAAATAAAGAAAAACCCTTGAATGATTAGGTGTGTCCAAACTTTTAAATGGTAGTGTATGTGCTTTTTATTACAATGCAGTGACAGTTCACATTCTGTGCATTATCATGTATTTTACATTCTTATCATTTTACATTATCCAGAGTGGCTTATCAATCAGTCAATTGAACTGCATTCAATTCATTTGTGTTTTTTGTTTTCAGGAATGTGCAAAGAGAGCCAACCATGGCAAGTTTACACTGAGAGATCTGCTGGTTGTCCCGATGCAGCGGGTACTAAAGTATCCCCTTCTTCTACAGGTAAGAACTGGGAATGAGCTCCATTCAACTGTTACCTCAGTAGCAGGACTAAAGCTGCAACACTGACTATCAGCAGTGGCTATCAGCACCCATCCATGTTTCGGTCATGGACTAGCTCTGCCCGCCTTAATGTGTGTCCCGACCTTTTACATGTATGGAAGAAAGAAAAGAATGAGAGAGAAAAACAGACTGAGGCTACAACTACCATTAAACAAGCAACAGAAACGGGTCACAACTCCTGCAGCTCTGTCGTATGCTGGGTCTGTACATAGTCAATGGCAGGCTTTTAGGGGTCTCCTACAGCAGGTACACCACATTATTAAGGAATGCTATAGATGGAAGGAAAGTGAATTACAGTAACTGGCTTAAACAGTGAGTTACAAAAGTATTGGGGCAGTCGCAGATGTTTTGCACAAATATCACCCCCCCCTAAAAAAAATGCAAACCTTCCCTGTTATTGTAATGGTGATAGGTTAGCTTGTCTTGAGGGTATGATATTTGGGCATCTGTAATTTTCTCACTCATCATTACTCACAATTCATTCAGGACTATCTATAATTATGGTATCATTCACATTAATGTACAAGTGTTTAGAAACATGATATATTCTTATTTACAATAAAAGTGACTCCAAAATGACAATATACATTATTTACCATAAATGTATATTGGGCACAAAATAATCTGAAACACAACCAAACACAAACAGCAAATGTATCCAATAAGTCTGTAGAGTCACACGCTTGATGTAATCATTGTGTACTAGGGGACCAAATACTAAACCTTTGACTACTTTATTACACAGATAATTGAATATGTCCAAATACTTCTAGTCCCCTAAAATGGTACAATTGGGAATTAGGTAGAAAATGGGATTTAGGTAGAAAAAAAGTGCTGTAATTTCTAAATTTCACTAGCTATGAATGAAAATGCCCAACAATTTAAGCTGACAGTCTTTACTTGAACCTCATAGTATAAAAAAAAGTGTTGGGGTACAGAGCAAAAATAACAACCCATTTGGAGACAAATTCGACCCCAATAACTACTGTGGGATATGCGTCAACAGCAACCTTGGGAAAATCCTCATGATTATCATTAACAGCAGACTCGTACATTTCCTCAGTGAAAACAATGTACTGAGCAAATGTAAAATAGTATTTTTTACAAAATATCGTATGAGGCCACTCAGCAAGCTGGTACTGGGGCTCTGTTCACAGACACAAACAGGACAGCAACACAATTAGACCCAACCAAATCATGAGAAAACAAGAAATGTAAACACTTGACACTTTGGAAAGAATGAACAAAAAAAACATAGCAAACTAGAATGCTATTTGGCCCTAAACAGAGAGTACAAAGTGGCAGAATACTGACCACTGAGACTGTATTTATAGGTTTATTTATTTTCCCTGTCATACTTCAACTACTTGCACATTGTTACAACACTGTACATAGCCAATAATAAACCATTCAAAATGTCTATAGTCTTTTAAAGCTTTAGTGAGTTTAATGTTTACCGTTCATTTCTGATTGTTTATTTGCCTTTTGCAAATTCCACTTGAGAGAGAGAGAAAGACAGAGAGAGAGAGAGAGAGAAAGACAGAGAGAGAGAGAGAGAGAGAGAGAAAGACAGAGAGAGAGAGAGAGAGAGAGAGGAGAGAGAAAGAGAGAGAGAGAGAGAGAGAGAGAGAGAGAGAGAGAGAAAGAGGGGGAACTAACCAGAGGAGGAGGAACAGCCTCAGCCTTCATCAGATCTTCGTAGATCTCACCACCATCTTCCTCATCGTAGACACAGTCATACAGATCCTCTTCCTCCTCCACAGCTTTCTCACTGTCACACACACAGGCAGGAGGAACACATTATCACACTAGCTATAATGACAGTCACAATACGCTCCTAGAAAGAAAGGTGCTCTCTAGAACCTAAAAGGGTTATTCGTTTGTCCCCATTGGATAACCCTTTTGAGAAAAAACATTTTTAGTTCCTTCTGTGGAAATGGTTCTACATGGAACCCAGAAGGGTTCTACCTGGAACCAAAAAGGGTTATTCAAAGGGTTCTCCTATTAGGGAAAACCGAAGAACCCTTTTGAAGCCATTTTTCTAAGAGAGTAGTGTGTTTGAATAATGTGAAACGACTCCTGCAGCTCTCCTAGACGTCTCCACTAGAGTCAGGTCATCAGCCCTCTGGCCCTGATTCCTGCTGCTCTCCTAGACGTCACCACTAGAGTCAGTCAATCAGCCCTCTGGCCCTGACTCCTGCAGCTCTCCTAGACGTCACCACTAGAGTCAGTCCATCAGCCCTCTGGCCCTGACTCCTGCAGCTCTCCTAGACGTAACCACTAGAGTCAGTCAATCAGCCCTCTGGCCCTGACTCCTGCAGCTCTCCTAGATGTCACCACTAGAGTCAGTCAATCAGCCCTCTGGCCCTGACTCCTGCAGCTCTCCTAGATGTCACCACTAGAGTCAGTCAATCAGCCCTCTGGCCCTGACTCCTGCAGCTCTCCTAGACGTAACCACTAGAGTCAGTCCATCAGCCCTCTGGCCCTGATTCCTGCTGCTCTCCTAGACGTAACCACTAGAGTCAGTCAATCAGCCCTCCTGCCCTGACTCCTGCAGCTCTCCTAGACGTAACCACTAGAGTCAGTCCATCAGCCCTCTGGCCCTGATTCCTGCTGCTCTCCTAGACGTCACCACTAGAGTCAGTCAATCAGCCCTCTGGCCCTGACTCCTGCAGCTCTCCTAGACGTCACCACTAGAGTCAGTCAATCAACCCTCTGGCCCTGACTCCTGCAGCTCTCCTAGACGTAACCACTAGAGTCAGTCCATCAGCCCTCTGGCCCTGATTCCTGCTGCTCTCCTAGACGTAACCACTAGAGTCAGTCAATCAGCCCTCCTGCCCTGACTCCTGCAGCTCTCCTAGACGTAACCACTAGAGTCAGTCCATCAGCCCTCTGGCCCTGATTCCTGCTGCTCTCCTAGACGTCACCACTAGAGTCAGTCCATCAGCCCTCTGGCCCTGACTCCTGCAGCTCTCCTAGACGTCACCACTAGAGTCAGTCCATCAGCCCTCTGGCCCTGACTCCTGCAGCTCTCCTAGACGTAACCACTAGAGTCAGTCAATCAACCCTCTGGCCCTGACTCCTGCAGCTCTCGCAGACATCACCACTGCGTGAGCGGACAGGTTAGCAGTCAGGGGCTAGTTAAAAAGGTGTGGGTTTGTGTGTACGCATCTAGAGGGTTGACATGCGTGACTGGTGGTCAGGTCCTCTCCTCACTTCTCTCATCGTCGTCCCGCTTCACTCCTCTCACTTCCCTGGGGACCGGGCATGTGACAGGCCCCTGATCCGCTCCACTGGAGGGAGCCTGCTCCTGGGGCAGGAAGGAGGGAGGTAGCGGAGGTAAGGTTGGG
This sequence comes from Oncorhynchus kisutch, assembly GCF_002021735.2. Lineage (NCBI taxonomy): Eukaryota > Metazoa > Chordata > Actinopteri > Salmoniformes > Salmonidae > Oncorhynchus > Oncorhynchus kisutch. The sequence continues at coordinate 81,651,180 of NC_034184.2, forward strand.
ATGGAGGGAGATGGAGGGGGGAGATCAGGGAAGAAAGTCTCTGGCTCAGTTCCCAACTCACTCTAACCAGAATCCATCAATATGCCAGTAGTGTCAGAATGCTCTCCCTCTTTCCCTTTGTCTTTCTCTCTCTCTCCGTCTCTCTTTCACTCTTTACTCTCGTTCCTCTCCATTAATGTCTTTCTGTTCCCTAAACTCACTAGAACTGGAATCCATCAGTAAGCCTGTACTATGTACAGTCCCTGTGTGGGTGGGTGTTAGGAGCAGAGGATGAAAAATAGGGTCCTGTCACGTTGCTTGTGATAGTAATGGCCAGATTCAGCTTGAGTGACACCTGGGATTTGAGGAGTGCTAGGCTGACGCATACGACCCAGCGGGAGGGGACTGAAGGAGAGGGGAAGTAAGTCATTTAATTGGGCTTGGCTGTGTGTGTGTGTGAAGGACATGCATGGTAACCTTCCTTATCCTCCACCACAAGGACAGACAGACGGCCTAGATGTCTTGTTTACGCCAAGCCAGCTACAGGAAAGCAATTAAAGCCACACACACACACACACACACACACACACACACACACACACACACACCTTTCATGGAATCCCACCTTTTTATGTCCTATTCAAGATTATGGTGTTGGTTGGAATGTAATTTCCAGGTGTGTGTGTGGTATAGATGTGTGTGTGTGTGTGTGTGGTAGCATAGATGTGTGTGTTGTAGAATAAATGTGTGTGGGGTTGTATAGATGTGTGTGGTAGGCCCGCCACAGGAGTCACTGGTGCGCGATGAGACAAGGATATCCCTACCGGCCAAGCCCTCCCTAGCCCGGACGACACTAGGCCAATTGTGCGTTGCCCCACGGACCTCCTGGTCACGGCCGGCTGCGACAGAGCCTGGGCACGAACCCAGAGTCTCTGGTGGCACAGCTAGCACTGCAATGCAGTGCCCTAGACCATTTTCAGGAGTCTCTCTTTGTGGCACCTGACCACACAACTAAACAATAGTTCAGGAATGTCAAAACTAAGAGCTGTAGGACCTACCTTGTTGATAGTGTTGTTATGAAGGCAGAACAGCCCTTTATTATGGACAGACTTCTCCCCATCTTAGCTACTGTTGTATCAACATGTTTTGATCATGATAGTTTACAATCCAGGGTTACTGCAAGCAATTTAGTCACCTCAATTTACTAAATTTCCACATTATCCATTACAAGATTTAGATTTAGGGTTTTTATTGAATGATTTGACATATTTTGAACTAACTTATTTCTTGCCACCCATTCTGAAACTAACTACAGCTCTTTGTTAAGTGTTGAGTCAGTAACCCAGCTTCCCACAAGAATAGGCTTTAGGTGAGGCAGATGAACCTGTAGCAATATTACTTCAACAGTATTTAACATGAGATCCCCTCTAAGCTTTAAATGAATGTGGTTCTGAATATAGATTCAGATATAGATTCTCCCATTGGCATTTCTGTCTTTTCTTTAGATTGTATAACGATGTATTGCTACCACTGTAGTCAGAATATCAGTGTCATCTGTTACTAGCAAGTTATTGATTTCATGACCCTTGTTTCTTAGGCTACATATGTTAATGTGGGCTATTTTTAGCACTTTTATGGGAAGCTTGATTACTTTACTGAGAAGCTTATCGGAAGTAGACATGCTCATGTTATTTATATTGGAGCTGATGGATTTCCTCCTAGTGCACACCGCCTCAGTGCTAACAGTATAACTCTGATACATAGGCACATAATTACTGCATACAATAGCTGTAGGATCAACACAGGTATTCAGGGTAGTCAAGGGACATATATTAAGTTACTTTCATTGTCTCTGCCCCTGGAATAATATACATTCGCTGTAGCATTTTGACAACTCAGCAACACAATGGAAGGGATTAACTGAGCTGTTCTTGGGGCTCATTGATAAGTCATTGTCTCAATGCAGCCTTGAAAAGCCAAGATGATTTGGGTGGAGTCATTTCTGTAAAAAAAATCTTCTGTTTCCAGAAGGTATCGAAGTTATCTATAAAAGTGATTCCAACAGAGCTACAGTAGTCTTTTAGACAGATGTGTAATGCCAGTAGCCTGCTAGATCTTTCACACCCGGGTCCCAATGATGGTACCGGAACTGAAATCATTGGCCACTTTTTGGAATCTTTCATTGCTAGAATCAGTTCTTGGGGCGGCAGGTAGCTTAGTTGGTAGAGCGTTTGGCCATTAACCAAAAGGTTGCTGGATCAATTCCCCAAGCTGACAAGGTAAAAATCTGTCTTTCTGCCTTTGAACAAGGCAATTATCCCAATGTTCCCCGGTAAATTTGTTCTTATCTGACTTACCTAGTTTAAAACAGATATTTTAAATCAATTTTCAGAGCTTCCGAGCTAGCCTTCCTGATGCTGTTTGCTCCACATGGACTATGACAGCGTCAGTTCCCCGGCATCTGTGATAGAATGTTCGGAAGCAGCCTTGTAATGTCCTGTACTCTTGCTCCAGGATAGCACCCTAGCAAGCTGTAGTATCCATTGTGGAGGACGATTGGGCCGGAGTCTAAGACAGCCTCATGGTCTGATGAGGATGGGTGCTCTTAGGATCTGAACCCAAAGTAGAAGCCACCAGCTTGAGAGACAGAACAGAGGATGACGAACGCAGGTACATCCGGATCCAATCCCAAATCGGAAGACGCTGGAACCTCTGGATCCATGGCGGTGAAGCTGTTTCTGGTCTGTATCCGGTGTGGGCTTAGCATCTCCAAGGAAGCCCCAGTTGCCAGAAGATGCAGTTAAAACATTTTTTTACCAGTTGCAATTAAATAAATGTTTTCGGACAGAACCTGCGGCTAGGGTAGGAATCTAAGCTAACCTGGGCTGGCTCCTCTGTTTCAAGATCATCAGGAACAGTTGGAGGTGGTGGGGGCTGTTGAGCCATTATACTGGAGGCGGTGGTAGAAGGGTGGATAGCCTCTGCACACAGAGCTAGCTGGAGTTTGGCAGCATCATCACTACTGGGCTTGGCGGCGGCTTCTGTGGTTTTCATGCTGCTTCTGCTGCTCATCGCTCTCCTTCTCCTTCTCCTTCTCCTTTTGGTTTTGTCTGGGTACTTTGGCGAAGCCGATTCCTGATATCCATCATGGCAGTGACAGATTAGCTGCCATGTTTTCACCTGGTATTTTATATATTTATTGTCTGTTTATTGCCCTTGCGGCTACATTATGTCTCTGTGCTTTGGCTCCAACAATAAGTACCTCTGTCTTGTCTTGATTTAGCTGGAGGAAGTTGTGAGCCATTCATGTATTTAAATCACTTTTTTATTTTTAATTTTTAATTTCACCTTTATTTAACCAGGTAGGCTAGTTGAGATCAAGTTCTCATTTGCATGTAGCGAGGGCCAGCCGACTAGAGCATACAGGTCACAGTGGTGGGTGGTATAAGGTGATTTAGTAACAAAACGGATGGCACTGTGATAAACTGCATCCAGTTTGCTGAGTAGAGTGTTGGAGGCTATTTTGTAGATGACATCGCCAAAGTCGAGAATCGGTAGGATAGTCAGTTTTACTAGGGTAAATTTGGCGGCGTGAGTGAAGCAGGCTTTGTTGCGAAATAGAAAGCCGACTCTAGATTTGATTTTGTATTGGAGATGTTTGATATGAGTCTGGAAGGAGAGTTTGCAGTCTAGCCAGACACCTAAGTAATACAGTCTATTAATGTATCCGTAGAGCTGAAATCCTCTGGTGACACAGAAATGTAAAGTTGTGTATCATCTGCGCAGCAATGAAAATGAATTGCAAAGGGGGTAACATA
>NC_034184.2:81659976-81684976 GCF_002021735.2 Oncorhynchus kisutch
CATAGCCCAGTATCAGAAATCCATTGAAAACCTTGTAAGCAATTCATCTTGATAAGAAATCCGTTGTGAAGGATAGTTTGGGTTTTGAGTGTGACCTCTGTCTCTCCCCCCCTTTTCCAGAATCAGTCTCTTAGTGTGTATGGCAGACCGAAAGGAGATGGAGAGGTACGCTTCGCCTCAGGCGACAAACGTGCCAAACAGGACCGGTGAGATGTCTGTCTGGTCTGTGTGTGTGTGTGTGTGTGTGTGTGTGTGTGTGTGTGTGTGTGTGTGTGTGTGTGTGTGTGTGTGTGTGTGTGTGTGTGTGTGTGTGTGTGTGTGTGTGTGTGTGTGTGTGTGTGTGTGTGTGTGTGTCTGCTACATTGCATCTGCTGCTCATAATGCTTTGTGAATGCAGTTATAGATGTTTATGCGAAACTATTGTAGTGCATTATGCATAATCATTTGTTCTTAACTGACCTGCCTATTTAAATACATGTAAAACAATAACTCATTGGGCATTAGAAATGCTCTGATAATAGTGTTGTGAAGAGGGTTACCATGGGAACCAAATGCTCTGATAATAGTGTTGTGAAGAGGGTTACCATGGGAACCAAATGCTCTGATAATAGTGTTGTGAAGAGGGTTACCATGGGAACCAAATGCTCTGATAATAGTGTTGTGAAGAGGGATACCATGGGAATCAAATGCTCTGATGATAGTGTTGTGAAGATGGTTACCATGGGAACCAAATGCTCTGATAATAGTGTTGTGAAGAGGGTTACCATGGGAACCAAATGCTCTGATAATAGTGTTGTGAAGAGGGTTACCATGGGAACCAAATGCTCTGATAATAGTGTTGTGAAGAGGGTTACCATGGGAACCAAATGATCTGATAATAGTGTTGTGAAGAGGGTTACCATGGGAACCAAATGCTCTGATGATAGTGTTGTGAAGATGGTTACCATGGGAACCAAATGCTCTGATAATAGTGTTGTGAAGAGGGTTACCATGGGAACCAAATGCTCTGATAATAGTGTTGTGAAGAGGGTTACCATGGGAACCAAATGCTCTGATAATAGTGTTGTGAAGAGGGTTACCATGGGAACCAAATGCTCTGATAATAGTGTTGTGAAGAGGGTTACCATGGGAACCAAATGCTCTGATAATAGTGTTGTGAAGAGGGTTACCATGGGAACCAAATGCTCTGATAATAGTGTTGTGAAGAGGGTTACCATGGGAACCAAATGCTCTGATAATAGTGTTGTGAAGATGGTTACCATGGGAACCAAATGCTCTGATAATAGTGTTGTGAAGATGGTTACCATGGGAACCAAATGCTCTGATAATAGTGTTGGCTAGAGATTGACTCAGTATGTTGGCAGCAGCCACTCAATGTTAGTGATGGCTGTTTAACAGTCTGATGGCCTTGAGATAGAAGCTGTTTTTCAGTCTCTCGGTCCCAGCTTTGATGCACCTGTACTGACCTCGCCTTCTGGATGACAGCGGGGTGAACAGGCAGTGGCTCGGGTGGTTGTTGTCTCTGATAATCTTTTTAGCCTTCCTGTGACATCGGGTGGTGTGGGTATCTTGGAGGGCAGGTAGTTTGCCCCCGGTGATGCGTTGGGCGGAGCAGACCTCACTACCCTCTGGAGAGCCTGGTGGTTGTGGGCGGAGCAGACCTCACTACCCTCTGGAGAGCCTGGTGGTTGTGGGCGGAGCAGACCTCACTACCCTCTGGAGAGCCTTGTGGTTGTGGGCGGAGCAGACCTCACTACCCTCTGGAGAGCCTTGTGGTTGTGGGCGGAGCAGACCTCACTACCCTCTGATAATATCGTTGCGAAGAGGGTTACCATGGGAACCAAATGATCGGATAATATCGTTGTGAAGAGGGTTACCATGGGAACCAAATGCTCTGATAATAGCATTGCGAAGAGGGTTACCATGGGAACCAAATTATCTTATTTTTATCTCCAGCTCAATGATTAGAAATCAGAGGTTGATTTATTTTGTCCCCACCTCGCTAGAACCCAATGTAAAGCCTGTTGCCAGAAACATTGGTGTCTTCTGTGACCATGACTTGAACCTCGAGCAGCATGTAAATCAGGTTGTCCGGTCCTGCTTTTATCATATAACAAAAATAGCCTAATTAGAGTCAATGATCAGGGCTTGTAGATTCAGTGTCTCTTTTTAAATCCTGTTAGCTCACAGAATGGTGTCCGTCATTTCTGCTCCTTGTAGATTCAGTGTCTCTTTTTAAATCCTGTTAGCTCACAGAATGGTGTCCGTCATTTCTCCTCCTTGTAGATTCAGTGTCTCTTTTTAAATCCTGTTAGCTCACAGAATGGTGTCCGTCATTTCTCCTCCTTGTAGATTCAGTGTCTCTTTTTAAATCCTGTTAGCTCACAGAATGGTGTCCGTCATTTCTCCTCCTTGTAGATTCAGTGTCTCTTTTTAAATCCCTGCTGAAGAAACACTTTTATAAAGACGTGTTTTTAATGTATGACTTCAATGTATGATTTTAATTCGATATGTTATGTTTAATTCCTCCTGTTTTTGATTGTTTTGTCAGTACTTTTCTTTGATTAATTTGTGACGTGAAGCTCTTTGTTACCTGCATTGAAAAGCACCATACAAAGAAAGTTATTATTAGTAGTAGTATTATCTCATCTGACCAAGACTGTGAAGAGGAAACGTTGTGTATTTGGGGGAATAAAGCACTGTGAAATAGTCCTGTCAACAACAACAACAACAACATCAAATCTTTCTACCTCCGTGATTTTTTCCCCCTGACAGGCACATCTTCCTGTTCGATGCTGCTGTGATCCTCTGTAAGAGGAGAGGTGACAACTACGAGATGAAGGAGGTGATCACCCTGTATCACTTCAAGATCACTAACAACCCCACGTCAGACAAGGAGACCAGAAAGGTGTGTTCGTGTGCGTGTGTGTGTGTGTGTGTGTGTGTATTCATGACGGAGTGCACATAATACAATTATAGCTTTTTAGCATTCTTCAATTTATTCTCACTTTACTTATTATGTTTAAGGGATGTGTTTGTTGCAGCTCAGACGGTACTGTCCAGACGGGGACGTGCTATACTTTTATTTAGTGATGTAACTTTTAGGAGGTGTTTGACTAAAAGCGACTCAGACACGTATTCAGATTGCCACGTTGATTCATTAGATAATTGTGTTGGTTTGAAGGATGGAACAGCTTGATTTTTCACTCCAGATGGTGTTTTTATGAAACATCTCCTTGTGCCTGATGGTACGAACACAAACACACACACACACACACACACGCACACACACACACACACACCCCCCCCCCCCCACACACACACACACACACGCACACACACACAACAAGCACCTGATGTATGATATCCACCGTTCTGGATAATGATACATTGTAGAATTGGTTGCCGGAGATAATCATCATTTTGGCTTATTATAATAGCTCTCATTTGTTAAAAAAAATAAGACAATATTTATAAAATCTCAGCAACATGCATCGCTCCTGTTACTTTAAGACCATCAGCAACATGCATCGTTCCTGTTGCTTTAAGACCATCAGCAACATGCATCGCTCCTGTTACCTTAAGACCATCAGCAACATGCATCGCTCCTGTTACTTTAAGACCATCAGCAACATGCATCGTTCCTGTTACTTTAAGACCATCAGCAACATGCATCGTTCCTGTTACTTTAAGACCATCAGCAACATGCATCGTTCCTGTTACTTTAAGACCATCAGCAACATGCTGTTGCTTTAAGACCATCAGCAACATGCATCGTTCCTGTTACTTTAAGACCATCAGCAACATGCATCGCTCCTGTTACCTTAAGACCATCAGCAACATGCATCGCTCCTGTTACTTTAAGACCATCAGCAACATGCATCGCTCCTGTTACTTTAAGACCATCAGCAACATGCATCGCTCCTGTTACTTTAAGACCATCAGCAACATGCATCGTTCCTGTTACTTTAAGACCATCAGCAACATGCATCGTTCCTGTTACTTTAAGACCATCAGCAACATGCTGTTGCTTTAAGACCATCAGCAACATGCATCGTTCCTGTTACTTTAAGACCATCAGCAACATGCATCGCTCCTGTTACCTTAAGACCATCAGCAACATGCATCGCTCCTGTTACTTTAAGACCATCAGCAACATGCATCGCTCCTGTTACTTTAAGACCATCAGCAACATGCATCGCTCCTGTTACTTTAAGACCATCAGCAACATGCATCGTTCCTGTTACTTTAAGACCATCAGCAACATGCATCGTTCCTGTTACTTTAAGACCATCAGCAACATGCATCGCTCCTGTTACTTTAAGACCATCAGCAACATGCATCGTTCCTGTTACTTTAAGACCATCAGCAACATGCATCGCTCCTGTTACTTTAAGACCATCAGCAACATGCATCGCTCCTGTTACTTTAAGACCATCAGCAACATGCATCGCTCCTGTTACTTTAAGACCATCAGCAACGTGCATCGCTCCTGTTACTTTAAGACCATCAGCAACATGCATCGTTCCTGTTACTTTAAGACCATCAGCAACATGCATCGTTCCTGTTACTTTAAGACCATCAGCAACGTGCATCGCTCCTGTTACTTTAAGACCATCAGCAACATGCATCGTTCCTGTTACTTTAAGACCATCAGCAACATGCATCGCTCCTGTTACTTTAAGACCATCAGCAACATGCATCGTTCCTGTTACTTTAAGACCATCAGCAACATGCATCGTTCCTGTTACTTTAAGACCATCAGCAACATGCATCGTTCCTGTTACTTTAAGACCATCAGCAACATGCATCGCTCCTGTTACTTTAAGACCATCAGCAACATGCATCGCTCCTGTTACTTTAAGACCATCAGCAACGTGCATCGCTCCTGTTACTTTAAGACCATCAGCAACATGCATCGTTCCTGTTACTCTAAGACCATCAGCAACGTGCATCGTTCCTGTTACTTTAAGACCATCAGCAACATGCATCGTTCCTGTTACTTTAAGACCATCAGCAACATGCATCGTTCCTGTTACTTTAAGACCATCAGCAACATGCATCGCTCCTGTTACTTTAAGACCATCAGCAACATGCTGTTGCTTTAAGACCATCAGCAACATGCATCGCTCCTGTTACTTTAAGACCATCAGCAACATGCATCGTTCCTGTTACTTTAAGACCATTGTCTATCCTATAAGTCTAGAGACCTACTCATCCAGATAAGCTGGTTTATACTGTACCTGTTTTCACACACCCCTTCACCTACCCCCCTACACACCCTGTGTGATTGGCCAAGAGGCTCTCTTTCTCCTATCTGATTGGCTGGTGGCTTACCCTGACCGCTATACCTCTGAGCTCTGAGTGATGAATGGGACTATAACCTAAAGGCCACTTTAAAGGGGAAATCTGGACTTGACGCATCCATTTGTTGTTGTTTAAATCCCAGATGGCCCTTTTTAAAGTCTGTTTTTATTGTTTTATGAGCACAGCTTCCCTGTGCACTGAGCAGTACAGTACATGTAGGATAGAGCTTCCCTGTGCACTGAGCAGTACAGTACATGTAGGATAGAGCTTCCCTGTGCACTGAGCAGTACAGTACATGTAGGATAGAGCTTCCCTGTGCACTGAGCAGTACAGTACATGTAGGATAGAGCTTCCCTGTGCACTGAGCAGTACAGTACATGTAGGATAGAGCTTCCCTGAGCACTGAGCAGTACAGTACATGTAGGATAGAGCTTCCCTGTGCACTGAGCAGTACAGTACATGTAGGATAGAGCTTCCCTGTGCACTGAGCAGTACAGTACATTTAGGCCACAGCTTCCCTGAGCACTGAGCAGTACAGTACATGTAGGATAGAGCTTCCCTGAGCACTGAGCAGTACAGTACATGTAGGATAGAGCTTCCCTGAGCACTGAGCAGTACAGTACATGTAGGATAGAGCTTCCCTGAGCACTGAGCAGTACAGTACATGTAGGATAGAGCTTCCCTGAGCACTGAGCAGTACAGTACATGTAGGATAGAGCTTCCCTGAGCACTGAGCAGTACAGTACATGTAGGATAGAGCTTCCCTGAGCACTGAGCAGTACAGTACATGTAGGATAGAGCTTCCCTGAGCACTGAGCAGTACAGTACATGTAGGATAGAGCTTCCCTGAGCACTGAGCAGTACAGTACATGTAGGATAGAGCTTCCCTGTGCACTGAGCAGTACAGTACATGTAGGCCACAGAGGCCTATTACAGCAGAACACACAATATTACCACTTGTTTATTGTGCCGACATTTGGGTCAGAGTTATATTTTTCAAGACAACTTCCTCTCTGAGTATTAACAAGGAGAGGTGGTTGTAGCAGGTTGTTATCACAGAGGCTGGAGTAATGGCTAGTCTTTGAAGTGGCTAATCGTTAGTGATTAAGTCCTGAAGTGTCTTGTCCGCCTCGTTGTCTGGGGCTACATAGACACCTGGCCAGGAGAACTCTGGGAACTCTCTCTTTCTCTTTCTCTCTCAATTAAATTTAAATTCAAGGGCTTTATTGGCATGGGAGACATATGTTAACATTGCCAAATGTAAGTGAAGTAGATAATAAACAATACAAATGAACAGTAAACATTACACTCACAGAAGTTCCAAAAGGATAGACATTTCAAATGTCTCTCTTTCTTTCTCTCTGTCCTCTCTCTCTGTCCTCTCTCTCTCTGTTCTCTCTCTCTCTGTTCTCTCTCTCTCTGTTCTCTCTCTCTCTGTCCTCTCTCTCTCTGTCTCTCTCTCTGTCCTCTCTCTCTGTTCTCTCTCTCTCTGTCCTCTCTCTCTCTGTCCTCTCTCTCTCTGTCCTCTCTCTCTCTGTCCTCTCTCTCTCTGTTCTCTCTCTCTCTGTCCTCTCTCTCTCTGTCCTCTCTCTCTCTGTCCTCTCTCTCTCTGTCCTCTCTCGCTCTGTCCTCTCTCTCTCTGTCCTCTCTCTCTGTCCTCTCTCTCTGTTCTCTCTCTCTCTGTCCTCTCTCTCTCTGTCCTCTCTCTCTCTGTCCTCTCTCTCTCTGTCCTCTCTCTCTCTGTTCTCTCTCTGTCCTCTCTCTCTCTGTCCTCTCTCTCTCTGTCCTCTCTCTCTGTCCTCTCTCTCTCTGTTCTCTCTCTGTTCTCTCTCTCTCTGTCCTCTCTCTCTCTGTCCTCTCTCTCTCTGTCCTCTCTCTCTCTGTCCTCTCTCTCTCTGTTCTCTCTCTGTCCTCTCTCTCTGTCCTCTCTCTCTCTGTCCTCTCTCTCTGTCCTCTCTCTCTCTGTCCTCTCTCTCTCTGTCCTCTCTCTCTCTGTCCTCTCTCTCTGTTCTTTCTCTGTCCTCTCTCTCTCTGTTCTCTCTCTGTCCTCTCTCTCTGTCCTCTCTCTCTGTCCTCTCTCTCTGTCCTCTCTCTCTGTCCTCTCTCTCTGTCCTCTCTCTCTCTGTCCTCTCTCTCTCTGTCCTCTCTCTCTCTGTCCTCTCTCTCTCTGTCCTCTCTCTCTCTGTCCTCTCTCTCTCTGTCCTCTCTCTCTCTCGCTGTGTTCACTCCCATCTTCTACCGCTTGATGACCCCCTCTATCTACTGCTCTGTCTCTTTCTAGTTGACATTCTCATCCCTCTGTTGTAGTGGTCCTATGGGCTGTACCTAGCACACGACCAGGGGCAGAGCGGCTTCGAGTTCTTCTTCAAGACCAAGGAGCTGAGGAAGAAGTGGCTGGAGCAGTTTGGCATGGCCATGTGAGTCTTCTGTCCCATGTCTCACCTCTGCCTCACTCCTGTAGCGGTGTGAGTGTTGTGAGTGTTCTGTGAGAGAGACATATAGTGTGTGTCTTCTACTGTCTGTACAGAGCGTGATTAATGACCGTCACAGTACTGACAGGTCACTCTTCAGGTCTGTACAGAGTGTGATTAATGACCGTCACAAGAGGATGTATTTAAATATTAAGGGGATGTATAAACTATTTAAATATAAAGGGGATGTATAATCTATTTACATTTAAAGGGGATGTATAATCTATTTAAATATAAAGGGGATGTATAATCTATTTAAATATAAAGGGGATGTATAGATTATTTAAATATAAAGGGGATGTATAATCTATTTAAATATAAAGGGGATGTATAGATTATTTAAATATAACTGGGATGTATAATCTATTTAAATATAAAGGGGATGTATAAACTATTTACAATTAAAGGGGATGTATAATCTATTTAAATATAAAGGGGATGTATAAACTATTTAAATATAAAGGGGATGTATAAACTATTTAAATATAAAGGGGATGTATAAACTATTTAAATATAAAGGGGATGTATAATCTATTTAAATATAAAGGGGATGTATAAACTATTTAAATATAAAGGGGATGTATAATCTATTTAAATATAAAGGGGATGTATAATCTATTTAAATATAAAGGGGATGTATAAACTATTTAAATATAAAGGGGATGTATAATCTATTTAAATATAACTGGGATGTATAAACTATTTAAATTTAAAGGGGATGCTTACTGGATCAAATGCATCACCGGTGGCGTATACTTCAATAAACCCCAGTATATTAATTGGACTGAATCTCTGGAATGAATCTCTGCAATAGGCTGGAGATCTAACAATGTCTTGACAAAGAGGCTGAATAGTGGCCCTTACTCAGAATGAGTTTTAACAAGTAGGCCATTGACTGAACTAAGTGCACAGTTGGCCATAGGACTATTGTCCCTGCCAAGTCCTATGTGGTCTCTTTCAGTCATTTGCTGGGGACTTCACTCCCACCTGTGTACTAACAGGTACGTGTCATCAGCCAAACACAAACATACCTGGTAATGCTAGTAGGGGAGAGGGGAACTTGTCATACTGTACTTATTTTAGAGAGGAGGAGGAGGACGAGGAGATCAAAGGATCTGTTACTATTAGATACGTTGTTGGCACCGATAACTGCATTTACAATCAGTTTGGGGTGGGGGGGGCAGCTGCTATAGCAACACACAGCAGGTGGTGGGGGGGCAGCTGCTATAGCAACACACAGCAGGGGGTGGGGGCAGCTGCTATAGCAACACACAGCAGGGGGGGGCAGCTGCTATAGCAACACACAGCAGGGGGGTGGGCAGCTGCTATAGCAACACAGCAGGGAGGGGGCAGCTGCTATAGCAACACTCAGCGGGGGGGCAGCTTCTATAGCAACACACAGCAGGGGGGCAGCTTCTATAGCAACACACAGCAGGGGGGGGGCAGCTGCTATAGCAACACACAGCAGGGGGGGCTGCTGCTATAGCAACACACAGTGGGGGGTGGGAGGCAGCTGCTATAGCAACACACAGCAGGGGGGCAGATGCTATAGCAACACACAGCAGGGGGGGCAGCTGCTATAGCAACACACAGCAGGGGGTCAGCTGCTATAGCAACACACAGCAGGGGGGGCAGCTGCTATAGCAACACACAGCAGGGGGGGCAGCTACTATAGCAACACACAGCAGGGGGGGTGGGCAGCTTCTATAGCAACACACAGCAGGGGGTGGGGACAGCTGCTATAGCAACACAAAGCAGGGGGGGTGGGCAGCTGCTATAGCAACACACAGCAGGGGGGGTGGGCAGCTGCTATAGCAACACACAGCAGGGGGTGGGGACAGCTGCTATAGCAACACAAAGCAGGGGGGGCAGCTTCTATAGCAACACACAGCAGGGGGGGGGGGCAGCTGCTATAGCAACACACAGCAGGGGGGGCTGCTGCTATAGCAACACACAGTGGGGGGTGGGAGGCAGCTGCTATAGCAACACACAGCAGGGGGGCAGCTGCTATAGCAACACACAGCAGGGGGGGTGGGCAGCTGCTATAGCAACACACAGCAGGGGGGGTGGGCAGCTGCTATAGCAACACACAGCAGGGGGTGGGGACAGCTGCTATAGCAACACAAAGCAGGGGGGGCAGTTGCTATAGCAACACACAGCAGGGGGGGAAGCTACTATAGCAACAAAGTAGGGGGGCGGCAGCTACTATAGCAACACACAGCAGGGGGTGGGGGGCAGCTACTATAGCAACACACAGCAGGGGGGGTGGGCAGCTGCTATAGCAACACACAGCAGGGGGGGTGGGCAGCTACTATAGCAACACACAGCAGGGGGGTGGGCAGCTACTATAGCAACACACAGCAGGGGGGTGGGCAGCTACTATAGCAACACACAGCAGGGGGGGTGGGCAGCTGCTATAGCAACACAAAGTAGGGGGGGTGGGCAGCTGCTATTGCAACACACAGTAGGGGGGCATCTGCTACAGCAACACAAAGTAGGGGGGGGGCAGCTGCTATAGCAACACACAGTAGGGGGGCAGCTGCTATAGCAACACACAGTAGGGGGGGTGGGCAGCTGCTATAGCAACACACAGCAGGGGGGGTGGGCAGCTGCTATAGCAACACACAGTAGGGGGGCAGCTGCTATAGCAACACACAGTAGGGGGGGTGGGCAGCTGCTATAGCAACACACAGCAGGGGGGGCAGCTGCTATAGCAACACACAGTAGGGGGGGTGGGCAGCTGCTATAGCAACACACAGCAGGGGGGGTGGGCAGCTGCTATAGCAACACACAGCAGGGGGTGGGGACAGCTGCTATAGCAACACAAAGCAGGGGGGGCAGTTGCTATAGCAACACACAGCAGGGGGGGAAGCTACTATAGCAACAAAGTAGGGGGGGCGGCAGCTACTATAGCAACACACAGCAGGGGGTGGGGGGCAGCTACTATAGCAACACACAGCAGGGGGGGTGGGCAGCTGCTATAGCAACACACAGCAGGGGGGGTGGGCAGCTACTATAGCAACACACAGCAGGGGGGTGGGCAGCTACTATAGCAACACACAGCAGGGGGGTGGGCAGCTACTATAGCAACACACAGCAGGGGGGGTGGGCAGCTGCTATAGCAACACAAAGTAGGGGGGGTGGGCAGCTGCTATTGCAACACACAGTAGGGGGGCATCTGCTACAGCAACACAAAGTAGGGGGGGGCAGCTGCTATAGCAACACACAGTAGGGGGGCAGCTGCTATAGCAACACACAGTAGGGGGGGGTGGGCAGCTGCTATAGCAACACACAGCAGGGGGGGTGGGCAGCTGCTATAGCAACACACAGTAGGGGGGCAGCTGCTATAGCAACACACAGTAGGGGGGGTGGGCAGCTGCTATAGCAACACACAGCAGGGGGGGCAGCTGCTATAGCAACACACAGTAGGGGGGGTGGGCAGCTGCTATAGCAACACACAGCAGGGGGGGCAGCTGCAATAGCAACACACAGCAGGGGGGGCAGCTGCTATAGCAACACACATCAGGGGGGGCAGCTGCTATAGCAACACACAGCAGGGTGGGCAGCTGCTATAGCAACACACAGTAGGGGGTGGGGGCAGCTGCTATAGCAACACACAGCAGGGGGGCAGCTGCTATAGCAACACACAGTAGGGGGGGTGGGCAGCTGCTATAGCAACACACAGTAGGAGGGGTGAGCAGCTGCTATAGCAACACACAGCAGGGGGGGCAGCTGCTATAGCAACACACAGCAGGGGGGTGGGCAGCTGCTATAGCAACACACAGCAGGGGGGGCAGCTGCTATAGCAACACACAGCAGGGGGTGCCAGCTGCTATAGCAACACACAGCAGGGGGGGTGGGCAGCTGCTATAGCAACACACAGCAGGGGGGGCAGCTGCTATAGCAACACACAGCAGGGGGGGGTGAGCAGCTGCTATAGCAACACACAGCAGGGGGGTGGGCAGCTGCTATAGCAACACACAGCAGGGGGGGCAGCTGCTATAGCAACACACAGCAGGGGGTGCCAGCTGCTATAGCAACACACAGCAGGGGGGGTGGGCAGCTGCTATAGCAACACACAGCAGGGGGGGCAGCTGCTATAGCAACACACAGCAGGGGGGGTGGCAGCTGCTATAGCAACACACAGCAGGGGGGGCAGCTGCTATAGCAACACACAGCAGGGGGGGCAGCTTCTATAGCAACACACAGCAGGGGGGGTGGCAGCTGCTATAGCAACACACAGCAGGGGGGGTGGGCAGCTGCTATAGCAACACACAGTAGGGGGGGTGGCAGCTGCTATAGCAACACACAGCAGGGGGGGTGGGCAGCTGCTATAGCAACACACAGTAGGGGGGGTGGGCAGCTGCTATAGCAACACACAGCAGGGGGCAGCTGCTATAGCAACACACAGTAGGGGGGGTGGGCAGCTGCTATAGCAACACACAGCAGGGGGGGTGGGCAGCTGCTATAGCAACACACAGTAGGGGGGCAGCTGCTATAGCAACACACAGTAGGGGGGGTGGGCAGCTGCTATAGCAACACACAGCAGGGGGGGCAGCTGCTATAGCAACACACAGTAGGGGGGGTGGGCAGCTGCTATAGCAACACACAGCAGGGGGGGCAGCTGCAATAGCAACACACAGCAGGGGGGGCAGCTGCTATAGCAACACACATCAGGGGGGGCAGCTGCTATAGCAACACACAGCAGGGTGGGCAGCTGCTATAGCAACACACAGTAGGGGGTGGGGGCAGCTGCTATAGCAACACACAGCAGGGGGGCAGCTGCTATAGCAACACACAGTAGGGGGGGTGGGCAGCTGCTATAGCAACACACAGTAGGAGGGGTGAGCAGCTGCTATAGCAACACACAGCAGGGGGGGCAGCTGCTATAGCAACACACAGCAGGGGGGTGGGCAGCTGCTATAGCAACACACAGCAGGGGGGGCAGCTGCTATAGCAACACACAGCAGGGGGTGCCAGCTGCTATAGCAACACACAGCAGGGGGGGTGGGCAGCTGCTATAGCAACACACAGCAGGGGGGGCAGCTGCTATAGCAACACACAGCAGGGGGGGGGTGAGCAGCTGCTATAGCAACACACAGCAGGGGGGTGGGCAGCTGCTATAGCAACACACAGCAGGGGGGGCAGCTGCTATAGCAACACACAGCAGGGGGGTGCCAGCTGCTATAGCAACACACAGCAGGGGGGGTGGGCAGCTGCTATAGCAACACACAGCAGGGGGGGCAGCTGCTATAGCAACACACAGCAGGGGGGGTGGCAGCTGCTATAGCAACACACAGCAGGGGGGGCAGCTGCTATAGCAACACACAGCAGGGGGGGCAGCTTCTATAGCAACACACAGCAGGGGGGGTGGCAGCTGCTATAGCAACACACAGCAGGGGGGGTGGGCAGCTGCTATAGCAACACACAGTAGGGGGGGTGGCAGCTGCTATAGCAACACACAGCAGGGGGGGTGGGCAGCTGCTATAGCAACACACAGTAGGGGGGGTGGGCAGCTGCTATAGCAACACACAGCAGGGGGCAGCTGCTATAGCAACACACAGTAGGGGGGGTGGGCAGCTGCTATAGCAACACACAGTAGGAGGGGTGAGCAGCTGCTATAGCAACACACAGCAGGGGGGGCAGCTGCTATAGCAACACACAGCAGGGGGGTGGACAGCTGCTATAGCAACACACAGCAGGGGGTGGCAGCTGCTATAGCAACACACAGCAGGGGGGGTGGGCAGCTGCTATAGCAACACACAGCAGGGGGGGCAGCTGCTATAGCAACACACAGCAGGGGGGGTGGCAGCTGCTATAGCAACACACAGCAGGGGGGTGGGCAGCTGCTATAGCAACACACAGTAGGGGGGGTGGCAGCTGCTATAGCAACACACAGCAGGGGGGGCAGCTGCTATAGCAACACACAGCAGGGGGGGGTGGCAGCTGCTATAACAACACACAGCAGGGGGGGGTGGCAGCTGCTATAGCAACACACAGCAGGGGGGTGGGAGGCAGATGCTATAGCAACACACAGCAGGGGGGGTGGCAGCTGCTATAGCAACACACAGCAGGGGGGTGGGAGGCAGATGCTATAGCAACACACAGCAGGGGGGTGGGCAGCTGCTATAGCAACACACAGCAGGGGGGGCAGCTGCTATAGCAACACACAGCAGGGGGTGCCAGCTGCTATAGCAACACACAGCAGGGGGGGTGGGCAGCTGCTATAGCAACACACAGCAGGGGGGGCAGCTGCTAAAGCAACACACAGCAGGGGGGTGGGCAGCTGCTATAGCAACACACAGCAGGGGGGGCAGCTGCTATAGCAACACACAGCAGGGGGTGCCAGCTGCTATAGCAACACACAGCAGGGGGGGTGGGCAGCTGCTATAGCAACACACAGCAGGGGGGGCAGCTGCTATAGCAACACACAGCAGGGGGGGTGGCAGCTGCTATAGCAACACACAGCAGGGGGGGCAGCTGCTATAGCAACACACAGCAGGGGGGGCAGCTTCTATAGCAACACACAGCAGGGGGGGTGGCAGCTGCTATAGCAACACACAGCAGGGGGGGTGGGCAGCTGCTATAGCAACACACAGTAGGGGGGGTGGCAGCTGCTATAGCAACACACAGCAGGGGGGGTGGGCAGCTGCTATAGCAACACACAGTAGGGGGGGTGGGCAGCTGCTATAGCAACACACAGCAGGGGGCAGCTGCTATAGCAACACACAGTAGGGGGGGTGGGCAGCTGCTATAGCAACACACAGTAGGAGGGGTGAGCAGCTGCTATAGCAACACACAGCAGGGGGGGCAGCTGCTATAGCAACACACAGCAGGGGGGTGGACAGCTGCTATAGCAACACACAGCAGGGGGTGGCAGCTGCTATAGCAACACACAGCAGGGGGGGTGGGCAGCTGCTATAGCAACACACAGCAGGGGGGGCAGCTGCTATAGCAACACACAGCAGGGGGGGCAGCTTCTATAGCAACACACAGCAGGGGGGGTGGCAGCTGCTATAGCAACACACAGCAGGGGGGTGGGCAGCTGCTATAGCAACACACAGTAGGGGGGGTGGCAGCTGCTATAGCAACACACAGCAGGGGGGGCAGCTGCTATAGCAACACACAGCAGGGGGGGTGGCAGCTGCTATAACAACACACAGCAGGGGGGGTGGCAGCTGCTATAGCAACACACAGCAGGGGGGTGGGAGGCAGATGCTATAGCAACACACAGCAGGGGGGGTGGCAGCTGCTATAGCAACACACAGCAGGGGGGTGGGAGGCAGATGCTATAGCAACACACAGCAGGGGGGGGTGGCAGCTGCTATAGCAACACACAGCAGGGGGGGTGGCAGCTGCTATAGCAACACACAGCAGGGGGGTGGGAGGCAGATGCTATAGCAACACACAGCAGGGGGGGGTGGCGGCTGCTATAGCAACACACAGCAGGGGGGTGGGAGGCAGATGCTATAGCAACACACAGCAGGGGGGGTGGCAGCTGCTATAGCAACACACATCAGGGGGGGCAGCTGCTATAGCAACACACAGCAGGGTGGGCAGCTGCTATAGCAACACACAGTAGGGGGTGGGGGCAGCTGCTATAGCAACACACAGCAGGGGGCCAGCTGCTATAGCAACACACAGCAGGGGGGGTGGGCAGCTGCTATAGCAACACACAGCAGGGGGGGCAGCTGCTATAGCAACACACAGCAGGGGGGGGGTGGCAGCTGCTATAGCAACACACAGTAGGGGGGGTGGCAGCTGCTATAGCAACACACAGCAGGGGGGGTGGGCAGCTGCTATAGCAACACACAGTAGGGGGGGTGGGCAGCTGCTATAGCAACACACAGCAGGGGGCAGCTGCTATAGCAACACACAGTAGGGGGGGTGGGCAGCTGCTATAGCAACACACAGTAGGAGGGGTGAGCAGCTGCTATAGCAACACACAGCAGGGGGGGCAGCTGCTATAGCAACACACAGCAGGGGGGTGGACAGCTGCTATAGCAACACACAGTAGGAGGGGTGAGCAGCTGCTATAGCAACACACAGCAGGGGGGGTGGGCAGCTGCTATAGCAACACACAGCAGGGGGGGCAGCTGCTATAGCAACACACAGCAGGGGGGGCAGCTTCTATAGCAACACACAGCAGGGGGGGGTGGCAGCTGCTATAGCAACACACAGCAGGGGGGTGGGCAGCTGCTATAGCAACACACAGTAGGGGGGGTGGCAGCTGCTATAGCAACACACAGCAGGGGGGGCAGCTGCTATAGCAACACACAGCAGGGGGGGTGGCAGCTGCTATAGCAACACACAGCAGGGGGGGCAGCTGCTATAGCAACACACAGCAGGGGGGGTGGCAGCTGCTATAGCAACACACAGCAAGGGGGTTGGCAGCTGCTATAGCAACACACAGCAGGGGGGGGCAGCTGCTATAGCAACACACAGCAGGGGGGGGCAGCTGCTATAGCAACACACAGCAGGGGGGGCAGCTGCTATAGCAACACACAGCAGGGGGGGTGGCAGCTGCTATAGCAACACACAGCAGGGGGGGTGGCAGCTGCTATAGCAACACACAGCAGGGGGGGTGGCAGCTGCTATAGCAACACACAGCAGGGGGGGCAGCTACTATAGCAACACACAGCAGGGGGGTGGGAGGCAGATGCTATAGCAACACACAGCAGGGGGGTGGGAGGCAGCTGCTATAGCAACACACAGCTGGGGGGGTGGCAGCTGCTATAGCAACACACAGCAGGGGGGTTGGCAGCTGCTATAGCAACACACAGCAGGGGGGGCAGCTGCTATAACAACACACAGCAGGGGGGGTGGCAGCTGCTATAGCAACACACAGCAGGGGGGGTGGCAGATGCTATAGCAACACACAGCAGGGGGGGTGGCAGCTGCTATAGCAACACACAGCAGGGGGGGTGGCAGCTGCTATAGCAACACACAGCAGGGGGGGCAGCTACTATAGCAACACACAGCAGGGGGGGTGGCAGCTGCTATAACAACACACAGCAGGGGGGTTGGCAGCTGCTATAGCAACACACAGCAGGGGGGGCAGCTGCTATAACAACACACAGCAGGGGGGGTGGCAGCTGCTATAGCAACACACAGCAGGGGGGGTGGCAGCTGCTATAGCAACACACAGCAGGGGGGTGGGAGGCAGATGCTATAGCAACACACAGCAGGGGGGGTGGCAGCTGCTATAGCAACACACAGCAGGGGGGTGGGAGGCAGATGCTATAGCAACACACAGCAGGGGGGGTGGCAGCTGCTATAGCAACACACAGCAGGGGGGGTGGCAGCTGCTATAGCAACACACAGCAGGGGAGTGGGAGGCAGATGCTATAGCAACACACAGCAGGGGGGGGTGGCGGCTGCTATAGCAACACACAGCAGGGGGGTGGGAGGCAGATGCTATAGCAACACACAGCAGGGGGGGTGGCAGCTGCTATAGCAACACACAGCAGGGGGGTGGGAGGCAGATGCTATAGCAACACACAGCAGGGGGGTGGGAGGCAGATGCTATAGCAGCACACAGCAGGGGGGTGGGAGGCAGCTGCTATAGCAACACACAGCAGGGGGGGCAGCTACTATAGCAACACACAGCAGGGGGGTGGGAGGCAGCTGCTATAGCAACACACAGCAGGGGGGGCAGCTACTATAGCAACACACAGCAGGGGGGGTGGCAGCTGCTATAGCAACACACAGCAGGGGGGTGGGAGGCAGATGCTGTAGCAACACACAGCAGGGGGGGCAGCTACTATAGCAACACACAGCAGGGGGGTGGGAGGCAGATGCTATAGCAACACACAGCAGGGGGATGGGAGGCAGCTGCTATAGCAACACACAGCAGGGGGGTGGGAGGCAGCTGCTATAGCAACACACAGCAGGGGGGTGGGAGGCAGATGCTATAGCAACACACAGCAGGGGGGGCAGCTACTATAGCAACACACAGCAGGGGGGTGGGAGGCAGATGCTATAGCAACACACAGCAGGGGGGGCAGCTACTATAGCAACACACAGCAGGGGGGTGGGAGGCAGATGCTATAGCAACACACAGCAGGGGGGGCAGCTACTATAGCAACACACAGCAGGGGGGTGGGAGGCAGATGCTATAGCAACACACAGCAGGGGGGGCAGCTACTATAGCAACACACAGCAGGGGGGTGGGAGGCAGATGCTATAGCAACACACAGCATGGGGGGCAGCTACTATAGCAACACACAGCAGGGGGTTGGGAGGCAGATGCTATAGCAACACACAGCAGGGGGGGTGGCAGCTACTATAGCAACACACAGCAGGGGGGGTGGCAGCTGCTATAGCAACACACAGCAGGGGGGGTGGGAGGCAGATGCTATAGCAACACACAGCAGGGGGGGCAGCTACTATAGCAACACACAGCAGGGGGGTGGGAGGCAGAGGCTATAGCAACACACAGCAGGGGGGGCAGCTACTAAAGCAACACACAGCAGGGGGGTGGGAGGCAGCTACTATAGCAACACACAGCAGGGGGGTGGGAGGCAGCTACTATAGCAACACACAGCAGGGGGGTGGGAGGCAGCTACTATAGCAACACACAGCAGGGGGGTGGGAGGCAGCTACTATAGCAACACACAGCAGGGGGGTGGGAGGCAGCTACTATAGCAACACACAGCAGGGGGGTGGGAGGCAGCTACTATAGCAACACACAGCAGGGGGGTGGGAGGCAGCTGCTATAGCAACACACAGCAGGGGGGGCAGCTACTATAGCAACACACAGCAGGGGGGTGGGAGGCAGATGCTATAGCAACACACAGCAGGGGGGGCAGCTACTATAGCAACACACAGCAGGGGGGTGGGAGGCAGCTACTATAGCAACACACAGCAGGGGGGTGGGAGGCAGCTACTATAGCAACACACAGCAGGGGGGTGGGAGGCAGCTACTATAGCAACACACAGCAGGGGGGTGGGAGGCAGCTGCTTAAGCAAAAAGTAATTTCATAGTAATTTACAACATTAACAATGTCTACACTGTCTACACTACACTGTATATCTGATCAATCTGATGTTATAATAATGGACAAAACCATTTCTAAGTGCCCACAAACTGTTGAATGGTAGTGTATGTACAGTTGAATGGTAGTGTATGTACAGTTGAAGTCAGAAGTTTACATACACCTTAGCCAACTACATTTAAACTCATTATTTCACAATTCCAGACATTTTATCCTAGTAAAAATTCCCTGTCTTAGGTCAGTTAGGATCACTACTTTATTTTAAGAATGTGAAATGTCAGAATAATAGTAGAGAGAATTATTTATTTCAGCTTTTAGTTTTTTCATCACATTCCCAGTGGGTCAGAAATGTACATGCTCTCAATTAGTATTTGGTAGCATTGCTTGTAAATTGTTTAACTTGGGTCAAACATTTTGGGTAGCCTTCCACAAGCTTCCCACATTAAGTGGGACAGAGCTGACAGAGCTGCTGTAACTGAGTCAGGTTTGTAGGCCTCCTTGCTCGCACACGCTTTTTCAGTTCTGCCCACAAATGTTCTACAGGATTGAGGTCAGGGCTTTGTGATGGCCACTCCAATGCCTTGACTTTGTTGTCCTTAAGCCATTTTGCCACAACTTTGGAAGTATGCTTGGGGTCATTGTCCATTTGAAAGACCCATTTGCAACCAGCTTTAACTTCCTGACTGATGTCTTGAGATGTTTCTTCAATATATCCACATCATTTTCCTACCTCATGAAGCCATCTATTTTATGAAGTGCACCAGTCCCTCCTGCAGCAAAGCACCCCCACAACATGATGCTGCCACCCCCATGCTTCACAGTTGGGATGGTGTTCTTCGGCTTGCAAGCATCCCCCTTTTTCCTCCAAACATAACGATGGCCATTATGACCAAACAGTTCTATTTTTGTTTCATCAGACCAGAGGATATTTTTCCCAAAAAGTACGATCTTTGTCCCCATGTGCAGTTTCAAACCGTAGTCTGGCTTTTTTTATGGCGGTTTTGGAGCAGTGGCTTCTTCCTTGCTGAGCGGCCTTTCAGGTTATGTCGATATTGTTACGGTTTTCTAGGTGTGAAGGATAGTCGGACCAAAATGCAGCGTGTAGATTGCGATCCATGTTTAATGAACAACGTGAAAACACAAATAAACACAAAACACTACAAAACAAAGAATGTAACGAAAACCGAAACAGCCTATACTTGTGTAAATAAACAAAGAGATAGGAACAACGACACTAAGAACAATCACCCACGACAAACTCAAAGAATATGGCTGCCTAAATATGGTTCCCAATCAGAGACAACGATAAACACCTGCCTCTGATTGAGAACCACTCCAGACAGCCATAGACTTTGCTAGATAACCCCACTAGCTACAATCCCAATACATACACACCAAAACCCCAAGACAAAACAGACCACAATACAAAAACCCCATGCCACACACTGGCCTGACCCAATACATGAAGAAAAACACAAAATACTTAGACCAGGGCGTGACAGAACCCCCCCCCCCTAAGGTGCGGACTCCCGAACGCACCTCAAAACAATAGGGAGGGCCCGGATGGGCGTCTGTCCATGGTGGCGGCTCCGGCGCGGGACGTGGAACCCACTCAGTCAATGTCTTAGTCCCCTTTCCTTGCGTCCCTGGATAGTCCACCCTCGCCGCCGACCATGGCCTAGTAGTCCTCACCCAGAACCCCACTGGACTGAGGAGCAGATCGGGACTGATGGACAGCTCGGGACTGAGGCAGCTCGGGACTGAGGGGAAGCTCGGGAGTGAGAGAAAGCTCGGGAGTGAGAGAAAGCTCGGGAGTGAGAGAAAGCTCGGGAGTGAGAGAAAGCTCGGGAGTGAGAGAAAGCTCGGGAGTGAGAGAAAGCTCGGGAGTGAGAGGAAGCTCAGGAGTGAGAGGAAGCTCAGGCAGGTAGGTAGATCTACCAGATCCTGGCTGGCTGGTGGTTTCAGCAGATCCTGGCTGACTGGCAGATCCTGGCTGACTGGTGGATCTGGCGGATCCTGGCTGACTGGCGGATCCTGGCCGACTGGCGGATCCTGGCTGACTGGCAGATCCTGGCCGACTGGCAGATCCTGGCCGACTGGCAGTTCTGGCAGATCCCGGCTGCCTGGCGGATCTGGAAGAGTCTGGTTGACTGGCAGATCTGGAAGAGTCTGGTTGACTGGCAGATCTGGAAGAGTCTGGTTGACTGGCAGATCTGGAAGAGTCTGGTTGACTGGCAGATCTGGAAGAGTCTGGTTGACTGGCAGATCTGGAAGAGTCTGGCTGACTGGCAGATCTGGAAGAGTCTGGCTGACTGGCAGATCTGGAAGAGTCTGGCTGACTGGCGGATCTGGAAGAGTCTGGCTGACTGGCAGATCTGGAAGAGTCTGGCTGACTGGCGGATCCTGGCAGACTGAAAGATCTGGCTGCTCCATGCTGACTGGCGGCTCTGGCTGCTCCATGTAGGCTGACAGCTCTGGCGGCTTCTTACAGACTGGCAGCTCTCGCGGCTCCGCGTAGACTGGCAGCTCCTTGCAGACTGGCAGCTCCTTACAGACTGGCAGCTCCTTGCAGACTGACAGCTCCGTGCAGACTGACAGCTCCTTACAGACTGGCAGCTCCTTGCAGACTGGCAGCTCCTTGCAGACTGGCAGCTCGGGCTGCTTCATGCAGACTGACAGCTCTGGCTGCTCCATGCAGACTGACAGCTCTGGCTGCTCCATGCAGACTGACATCTCTGGCTGCTCCATGCAGACTGACATATCTGGCTGCTCCATGCAGACTGACATATCTGGCTGCTCCATGCAGACTGACAGCTCTGGCTGCTCCATGCAGACTGACAGCTCTGGCTGCTCCATGCAGACTGGCAGCTCTGGCTGCTCCATGCAGGCTGGCAGCTCTGGCTTCTCCATGCAGGCTGGCAGCTCTGGCTGCGCTGAACAGGCGGGAGACTCCGGCAGCGCAGGAGAGGAGAGAGGCTCTGGCTGCGCTGAACAGGCGGGAGAATCCAGCAGCGCTGTAGAGGAGGAAGGCTCTGGCAGCGCTGGAGAGGTGAGGCGCACTGTAGGCCTGATGTGTGGTGCTGGTACTGGTGGTACTGAACCGAGAACACGCACAGGAAGCCTGGTGCGGGGAGCTGCTACCGGAGGGCTGGAGTGTGGAGGTGGCACAGGATGGGCTAGACCGTGAAGGCGTACTGGAGATCTTGAGAGCAGTGCTGGCACAGGACGTGCAAGGCTAGGGATGTGCACAGAAGGCCTGGTGCGTGAGGCTGGCACCAACTTCACCAGCCGACTAACACGCACCTCAGGACGAGTATGGAGCGCTAACCCAGGTGCCATCAAATCCCCGACACGTTCCGTCGGGCGAATTCCATGCAAAAAGCACCAACACAGCAAGTCCCTCATTTCTCTCTCCTCCAATTTCCCCATTAACTCCTTCACAGTCTCTGCTTCGCTCACCTCCAACACCGGCTCTGGTTCTGGTCTCCTCCTTGGCTCCTCACGATAAACAGGGAGAGTTGGCTCAGGTCTGACTCCTGACTCTGCCACACTCTCCCTGAGCCCCCCCCCCCCCAAGACATTTTTGGGGCTGATTCTCAGGCCTCCTTCCGAGTCGCCGTGCTGCCTCCTCATACCGGCGCCTCTCCGCTTTCGTCGCCTCCAGTTCTTCTTTGAGGCAGCGATATTCTCCAGGCTGAGCCCAGGATCCTTCTCCGTTTAGGATTTCCTCCCATGTCCAGAAATCCTTATAGCGCATCTCCTCTTTGGGCTGCTCCTGCCTGTTGACACACTGCTTGGTCCGTTGGTGGTGGGTGATTCTGTTACGGTTTTCTAGGTGTGAAGGATAGTCGGACCAAAATGCAGCGTGTAGATTGCGATCCATGTTTAATGAACAACGTGAAAACACGAATAAACACAAAACACTACAAAACAAAGAACGTAACGAAAACCGAAACAGCCTATACTTGTGTAAATAAACAAAGAGATAGGAACAACGACACTAAGGACAATCACCCACGACAAACTCAAAGAATATGGCTGCCTAAATATGGTTCCCAATCAGAGACAACGATAAACACCTGCCTCTGATTGAGAACCACTCCAGACAGCCATAGACTTTGCTAGATAACCCCACTAGCTACAATCCCAATACATACACACCAAAACCCCAAGATAAAACACACACACAAAACACTGAGTTTGATGGCAGGCCTTGAAATACATCCACAGGTACAATGTACTCAAATGATGTCAATTAGTCTATCAGAAGCTTTTAAAGCCATAAATAGAGAGTATACAGTGGCAGAATACCTCACCACTGTGACTGCCCCAAACTTTGAAAGCTTTGACTATGTACAGACTCAGTGAGCATAGCCTTGCTATTGAGATAGGCTGCCGTAGGCAGACATGGCTCTCAAGAGAAGACAGGCTATGTGCTCACTGCCCACAAAATGAGGTGGAAACTGAGATGCACTTCCTAACCTCCTGCCAAATGTATGACCATGTTAGAGACACATATTTCCTTCAGATTCCACAGATCCACAAAGAATTTGAAAACAAACCCAATTTTGATAAACTCCCATATCTACTGGGTGAAATACCACAGTGTGCCATCACAGCAGCAAAATCTATGACCTGTTGCCACAAGAAAAGGGCAACCAGGGAGGAACAAACACCATATTTATTTTTATTAATTTTCCCTTTTGTACTTTAAAGATTTGTACATAATTTGACATTTGTAATGTCTTTATTATTTTGGAACTTCTGTATGTATAATGTTTACTGTACATTTTTATTGTTTATTTAACTTTTGTTTATTATCAACTTCACTTGCTTTGGCAATGTTAACATATGTTTCCCATGCCAATAAAGCCTTTAAATTTAAATTGAGTTTGGAGGTGGGTAGAGAGAGTGTGAGAGAGAGAGAGAGAGAGAGAGAGAGAGAGAGAGGGAAGAGAGACACACAATCACTGAGTCACTTGGCTCCCTGGAGAGACTAAGGACTGATCCCAAACTGCTGTTTTGTCACGCGCTGCTGTTTCATGTTAGCCACCTGCTGTGCCCACGCTGACTTCAGCTCAGCGCATTGAGGAGCAGGAGGAGAGACATTTAGATCGATGATGTCATAGCACTTCAGTCCAACACACTCAGGAATATACTTGACCGAAGAATCAGGAAGTCTGTCTCGGCTTGCTACCAGGTGGTGTTTTTGTTTAGTGATGTCAGCTGGCACTATTGGACTAATGGGAATAATATAAAAATCAGTATGGATGACTGCAGATACCTTATCTCACAATGTGACAGTGAAAACATACTTTGTCTTTTCTAGTCTTGTTTCTTCAC
Source organism: Oncorhynchus kisutch (assembly GCF_002021735.2). Lineage (NCBI taxonomy): Eukaryota > Metazoa > Chordata > Actinopteri > Salmoniformes > Salmonidae > Oncorhynchus > Oncorhynchus kisutch. The sequence goes on from NC_034184.2 coordinate 81,684,095, forward strand.
GACTTTTCTCTCCCCTTGTCCTGTAGATCCAACATCCGTCCAGAGAACGGCACCAGTAACTCCCATGAGTTCAAGATGCACACCTTTGACAGAATCACATCCTGTAGCTACTGCCACATGCTGCTAAGGTACAGGGTCACACAGTATAGTTGTCCTCTTGCATGTTCCAATCAATGTTCTAGGAATGCCCCTGACTGTCATCCACCCAGAATGGGAGGTTAGGGGTCATACAGGTTCATCTACTGGGTCTTTGTCACATCTGCCCTGCTGTGATCCAGATATTGCTCATTGTTTGTAGACACAGGTTGTCATTCACATGTCATGTAGTGAGTGTGTGTGTGCAGGTGGTGTGTGTGTGTGTGTGTGTGTGTGTGTGTGTGTGTGTGTGTGTGTGTGTGTGTGTGTGTGTGTGTGTGTGTGTGTGTGTGTGTGTATGTGTGTGTGTGGGTGTGTAGGTGTGTAGGTGTGTGTGTGTCGGTGTGTGTGTGTAGGTGTGTGTGTAGGCGTAGGTGTGTGTGTAGGTGTGTAGGTGTGTGTGTGTAGGTGTGTTTGTAGGTGTGTAGGTGTGTGTGTGTGTGTGTAGGTGTGTGTGTAGGTGTGTAGGTGTGTGTGTGTAGGTGTGTGTGTGTGTGTAGGTGTAGGTGTGTGTGTGTGTGTGTGTGTGTAGGTGTGTAGGTGTGTGTGTGTGTGTAGGTGTGTGTGTGTGTGTTTGTGTAGGTGTGTGTGTGTGTGTGGTTAGATTCAGACTCCCAGAATGGGGATGCTGTGCTTTATGTCTTTCTAATGAGCAGGAGATTCTGGAGCGGTTATGTAAAATAAATACACTATACGCTGAGTTTTCACAAGGAGAGGAGAGGAGAGGAGAGGAGAGGAGAGGAGGGG
>NC_034184.2:81687476-81694976 GCF_002021735.2 Oncorhynchus kisutch
TGTCTAGGTAAGGTAACCTTATCACCACATATCAGTTGTTGGCTGAGTATGTCTAGGTAAGGTAACCTTATCACCACATATCAGTTGTTGGCTGAGTATGTCTAGATAAGGTAACCTTATCACCACATATCAGTTGTTGGCTGAGTATGTCTAGGTAAGGTAACCTTATCACCACATATCAGTTGTTGGCTGAGTATGTCTAGGTAAGGTAACCTTATCACCACATATTAGTTGTTGGCTGGGTATTTGTAGGTAAGGTAACCTTATCACCACATATCAGTTGTTGGCTGAGTATGTCTAGGTAAGGTAACCTTATCACCACATACCACATATCAGTTGTTGGCTGAGTATGTCTAGGTAAGGTAACCTTATCACCACATATCAGTTGTTGGCTGAGTATTTGTAGGATTCCAGATTATAAGCACAACCAGAGAACAAAATCACAACATTCAATCAGGAATGTGCATTACTGCATTGAATACTTCAGCAATAAGGCCTGAGGAAGTATGGTATATGGTCTCTATTCCAGGGCTAAGGGCTGTTCTTCAGCACGACGCAATGCGGAGTGGTATATTGGCCATATATCACAAACTCCCGAGGTGCCTTATTGCTAATTAGAGCAGGAAAAACAAATGTTTCGTCATACCTGTGGTATACGGTATGATATACCACGGTTGTCAGCCAATCGGCATTCAAGGGCTCGAACCACACAGTTTATAATGTATGCTACGACACAGCTGCTTACGGTACTCTGTCTTCCGGGTGGTCTGCAGGTGAAGCTCGCTGTTGTTTACCTCAGGTCCCAGTTGACTCTCTCTCTCCCTCTGCTCTGCCTTATCAGCCCTGAGCAGCAGCACTTTGTGTAACAGGTCAAAGTTCCATTCAAAGCTGCCTGCCTGCAGACGAGTGAGAGGGAGTAGGGAGGGTGGGAGGGAGGGAGGGGGAGGGCTGGTTTTTGAATGGGGTGTAGCCCGTCCCACGGGAGCCAATGAACAAACAGAGAGCTAACTCAGAACAGAACAGTCGTAAGCCTCAAGTGGTCTACTCTTGGCTGTCAGGTACCTTCAGCACAACACAACAAACCAAAGAGAGTGTGATGGTTATGCTCCTTGTCACCCACTCACCATGCCTGTTTTCAAACTCCTTTCAGATCCGGGCGCCTTGAAAACACAGGTGAGACAATGTGTGTGTGTGTGTGCGTGCGTGTGTGTGCATGGGTGTGTTTGCGTGTGTATGTTTGTGTCTGTGTGTGTGTGTGTGCGTAGTGTGTTGGCATGCGTAGTGTGTGTGCACTCGTGTGTTTGCGTCTATATGTTTGTGTGTGTGTGTGTGTGTGTGTGTGCGTGCGTGTGTTTGCGTGTGTGTGTGTTTTTGTGTTAGTGTGTGTGTGGTGTGTGTGCATGCGTGTGTTTGCCAGCGTGTGGAGATATGTGTGTGGATGTGTGTGTGTGTAGTGTATGTGCATGCGTGTGTGTGTGTGTGTGTGGTGTGTTGGCATGCGTAGTGTGTGTGCACTCGTGTGTTTGTATGTATGTGTGTGGATGTGTGTGTGTGTGTGTGTGTATGTGCATGCGTGTGTGTGTGTGTGTGTGTGTGTGTGTGTGTGTGTCTTGGTCCTCACTCCTTTCTCTCCTCCAAAGTTCTGCTCTTTTCTGTTTGAACGTTTGGAAGACGTTCCCTCCCCTCTATTGACATTATCCAGGAGACTCCAATTGACTGATGTCAGCATGAACAGATAGAGAGTGAATGCAAGTCTTGTGTAGATGATTTGGAGAGTTGTGAAGGCCAGATCTTAGCTCATATCTGCAGTCCCATGTCTTGCATTTCATTACTTTTCCACTTTCATACTGTAGCAGATTAGGGGCAGCAGGGTAGCCGTTCAAATCCCCGAGCTGACAAGGTACAAATCTGTCATTCTGTTCCTGAACAGGCAGTTCCTGGGCCGTCATTGAAAATAAGAATTTGTTCTTAACTGACTTGCCTAGTTAAATAAAGGTAAAATAAATCAAAATTATAGTTTTTGAAAATGCATGATAAGACATGAATCATCTTTGGCAGCTATTTGTGGTTAAGGTAGATTGTTGATTCTGTGATTCTGATGAAGATTGTAATTGGTGATTGGGGTTATAATACGCTATGCATTTAAAATACATATGGCTCAATGTACGCTATGTCTGTTTGCAGAGATAGCAGTGGATTAAATATTTATTGAGTGTTTGCACAGCAGAGCAGGCGTATTCATAACATTACCCAACCTGTCCTACATATTCATAACATTATCTAACCTGTCCTAAATGTTCATAACATTACCCAACCTGTCCTACATATTCATAACATTACCCAACCTGTCCTACATATTCATAACATTACTCAACCTGTCCTACATATTAATAACATTACCCAACCTGTCCTACATATTAATAACATTACCCAACCTGTCCTACATATTAATAACATTACCCAACCTGTCCTACATATTCATAGCATTACCCAACCTGTCCTACATATTAATAACATTACCCAACATGTCCTACATATTCATAACATTACCCAACCTGTCCTACATATTCATAACATTATCTAACCTGTCCTAAATGTTCATAACATTACCCAACCTGTCCTACATATTCATAACATTACCCAACCTGTCCTACATATTCATAACATTACCCAACCTGTCTTACATATTCATAACATTATCCAACCTGTCCTAAATGTTCATAACATTACACAACCTGTCCTACACATTCATAACATTACCCAACCTGCCCTACATATTAATAACATTACCCAACCTGTCCTACATATTAATAACATTACCCAACCTGTCCTACACATTAATAACATTACCCAACCTGTCCTACATATTCATAACATTACCCAACATGTCCTACATAGTCATAACATTACCCAACATGTCCTACATATGAATAACATTACCCAACCTGTCCTACATATTAATAACACTACCCAACCTGTCCTAAATATTCATACCATTACCCAACCTGTCCTACATATTCATAGCATTACCCAACCTGTCCCACATTTTCATAACATTACCCAACCTGTCCTACATATTCATAACATTACCCAACCTGTCCTACATATTCATAACATTACCCAACCTGTCCTACATATTCATAACATTACCTAACCTGTCCTACATATTCATAACATTACCCAACCTGTCCTACATATTCATAATATTACCTAACCATCCACTGCAGTAAGAGTGAAAGGCATTTACTGGTGATGCAATGCAACAATACTTTTGAAAAACTAGATGATTACTTCTTGCATTACTTATAAATTCAGAAAAGATGTTTACGAGAAAATACATTATAATTCCTGTCTGTTGTTCAATGACATTCAATTCAGAAATGAAAAAGCTTTTAAGTTGGTTCCAAATGAGCGAGTTGACCACATGTCAGAGACCACTATGATGTCAGAGAACCACTATGATGTCAGAGACCACTATGATGTCAGAGAACCACTATGATGTCAGAGAACCACTATGATGTCAGAGAACCACTATGATGTCAGAGACCACTATGATGACACACAAAATGTGTTTGATGGATCCTTTTTGTCTTCTTCGAATGCCTCTTAAGGGGAAAGTAATCAAAAAAAGTAATCAGATTACATTACTGAGTTTGGGTAACCCCAAAGTTACATTACAGATTAAAATGTTGGACAGGTAACTAGTAACTGTCATGGATTACATTTGGAAAGTATCCTAAAAAAACGCTGAATGTGACACAATATACTGACACAGTAGATGTAGTTTAGTGATGTATGCTAGTATGTAGGTGTACATGATGACATCTATTTTGTGAAGTTTACCACTCCCTCCTGCAGCAAAGCACCCCCTCAACATGATGCTGCCACCCCTGTGCTTCACGGTTGGGATGGTGTTCTTCGGCTTGCAAGCCTCGCCCTTTTTCCTCCAAACATAACGATGGTCATTATGGCCAAACAGTTCTATTTTTGTTTCATCAGACCACAGGACATTTCTCCAAAAAGTGTGAACTTTGTCCCCATGTGCAGTTTCAAACCGTAGTCTGGCTTTTTTATGGCGCTTTTGGAGCAGTGGCTTCTTCCTTGCTGAGCGGCCCTTCAGGTTATGTCGATTATAGGACTCGTTTTACTGTGGTATAGATACTTTTGTACCCTTTTCCTTCGACATCTTCACATGGTTCTTTGCTGTTGTTCTGGGATTGATTTGCACTTTTCACTAGTATGTAGATGTGTAGCTTAGTGATGTACACTAGTAGGTACACTACCGATCTAAAGTTTGGGGTCACTTGGACATTTCCTTGTTTTTGAAATATATATTTTTTCCCCCATTAAAATAACATAAAATTGATCATAAATAAAGTGTAGACATTTGAAAATATATATATATATTTAATGTTTATTTAACTCGTCAAGTCAGTTAAGAATAAATTCTTATTTACAATGACAGCCTAAGAACAGTGGGTTAACTGCTTTGGTCAGGGGCAGAACGACAGATTTCTACCTTGTTAGCTCGGGGATTCGATCTAGCAACCTTTCGGTTACTGGCCCAAACCTCTAACCACTAGGCATAGTGGAAAAGAAAGAGCCATATCACAGACTGGCCAATTATAAGAAAATATTAAGATGGGCAAAAGAACACAGACACTGGACAGAGGAACTCTGCCTAGAAGGCCAGCATCCCGGAGTCGCCTCTTCACTGTTGATGTTGAGACTGGTGTTTTGCGGGTACTCTTTAATGAAGCTGCCAGTGGAGGACTTGTGAGGCATCTGTTTCTCAAACTAGACACTCTAATGTACTTGTCATCTTGCTCAGTTGTGCACCGGGGCCTCCCACTCCTCTTTCTATTCTGGTTAGAGCCAATTTGCACTGTTCTGTGAAGGGAGTAGTACAGCGTTGTATGATGTCTTCAGTTTCTTGGCAATTTCTCACATGGAATAGCCTATATTTCTCAGAACAAGAATAGACTGACGAGTTTCAGAAGAAAGTGTTTTGTTTCTGGCCAATTTGAGCCTGTAAATCAAACCTACAAATGCTGATGCTCCAGATACTCAACTAGAATAAAGTAGGCCAGTTGTATTGCTTCTTTAATCAGGAGCGAGAGATTAATTAACAGTTTTCAGATGTGCTAACATAATTGCAAAAGTTTTTTTTAATGATGAATTAGCCTTTTAAAATGATAAACTTGGATTAGCTAACACAACGTGCCATTGGAACACAGGAGTGATGGTTGCTGATAATGGGCCTCTGTACACCTATATAGATATTCCATTAAAAAATCTGCCGTTTCCAGCTACAATAGTCATTTACAACATTAACAATGTCTACCCTGTATTTATGATCAATTTGATGTTATTTTAATGGACATTTTTTAAACATTTTCTTTCAATAACAAGCACATTTCTAAGTGACCCCAAACCTTTGAATGGTAGTGCAGGAACTGTATGTAGGTTAGTGAGTGGAAACATTAGGTTGATGTCATCACCCTCTCTGAACAATCCTGTGTTTCAGAGTGCAGTGAGAGTGAACTTGGTTGGTAATGAAATGACTCAGTGTGTGTGTGTGTGTCACAGTGGTGTTTGTTTTCTGACTTTGCAGGAAAAACCCGTGCACGGACGGCGCTCAGATCCAGGTTAGTGCATTCTGAACACACCATGACAATAACCGTCATCTCCTACCTATTTGACTCTCACGCTCTCGCTCTCACTCTTTCAATCTCTCTCTTTCTCTCTCATTCTCTCACTCTCTCGCTCTATTTCTCTCTCTCGATCTCTCTTTCTCTCACACACCCTCTATCTCTCTCTTTCTCTCTCTCATTCTCTCACTCTCTCGCTCTATTTCTCTCTCTCGATCTCTCTTTCTCTCACACACCCTCTATCTCTCTCTTTCTCTCTCATTCTCTCACTCTCTCGCTCTATTTCTCTCTCTCGATCTCTCTCTCTCTCACACACCCTCTATCTCTCTAACTCTATCTCTATCTCTCTCTTTCTCTCTCTCATTCTCTCACTCTCTCGCTCTATTTCTCTCTCTCTCGATCTCTCTCTCACACACCCTCTATCTCTCTAACTCTATCTCTATCTCTCTATTTCTTGCTCTCTCCTTCTTTCTCTGTGGGAATAAACCATGACATACTGCAACCTCTCAAATCAAAGAGGAGGAGGGTGTAAATTGCCTGTAAACTCTCCCCGCTTTCCTTTGTGATTTCCCCTCTGTGAAAAATTCTTATTGACTCACCAGGCAGTGAAATCAATAGGCACTTGATTGCTTGGGACCTTATCATTTCATAATTATCCGCACTCGCATAGTTCTGTCTGCTCAAAGGCGAGTTAACACAGGGTTTGTCCTTGTGTTGATGGAAGTGCATTTCGTGCCCTAAGACTCGGTTCTCCTCACTGATAATTGTCATGGTACCGGTGTCTGTGCCGGGTAGGGCAAGCTAACACATGTAGCCCACACTCAATAGGTTGTTACATGGATTCAGGTACCAACAAAGCAAGTCATGTCAGTCCTCAATCTTGCCCTGATGTCTATAGTTAGAGTAGAGGAATAGAGTGTCAGAGTGACATAGTTCAGGACAGCAGTGCTGCTGTAAGACAAACAGGAAACGACCAGTTGGTTGTTATTGTGGAGCAGTAACCAGGTCTAGTAACCAGGTCTAGTACCAGGTCTAGTAACCAGTTCTAATAACCAGGTCTAATAACCAGGTCTAATAACCAGGTCTAATAACCAGGTCTAGTAACCAGGTCTAATAACCAGGTATTATAACCAGGTCTAGTAAACAGGTCTAGTAACCAGGTCTAGTAACCAGATCTAATAACCAGGTCTAGTAACCAGGTCTAATAACCAGGTCTAATAACCAGGTCTAATAACCAGGTCTAGTATCCAGGTCTAATAACCAGGTATTATAACCAGGTCTAGTAAACAGGTCTAGTAACCAGGTCTAGTAACCAGGTCTAGTAACCAGGTCTAGTAACCAGGTCTAATAACCAGGTATTATAACCAGGTCTAGTAAACAGGTCTAGTAAACAAGTCTAATAACCAGGTATTATAACCTGGTCTAGTTAGCAGGTCTAATAACCAGGTCTAGTAACCAGGTCTAATAACCAGGTCTAATAACCAGGTCTAGTAACCAGGTCTAATAACCAGGTATAGTAACCAGGTCTAATAACCAGGTCTAGTAACCAGGTCTAATAACCAGGTCTAGTAAACAGGCCTAATAACCAGGTATTATAACCAGGTCTAGTAAACAGGCCTAGTAAACAAGTCTAATAACCAGGTATTATAACCTGGTCTAGTTAGCAGGTCTAATAACCAGGTCTAATAACCAGGTATTATAACCTGGTCTAGTTAGCAGGTCTAATAACCAGGTCTAGTAACCAGGTCTAATAACCAGGTCTAGTAACCAGGTCTAATAACCAGGTCTAGTAACCAGGTCTAATAACCAGGTCTAGTAACCAGGTCTAATAACCAGGTCTAGTAACCAG
>NC_034184.2:81699976-81747476 GCF_002021735.2 Oncorhynchus kisutch
ATTCTTTTTTTTGTAAATTGAAATTTGCTATCGTAAATGTTTGCAACACCTCCGCTTTTGCGGGATGCACGGGGGATATGGTCACTAGTGTAGCCAGGAGGTGAGGCCTCATTTAACACACTAAATTCATCAACAAGAATGAACAGGTAACATTACACTTACAAAAGTTCCAGAAGAATAAAGACATTTCAAATGGCATATGTCTATGTACAGTGTTGTAAAGATGTGCAAATAGTTAAAGTACAAAATGGAAGATAAATAAACATAAATATGGGTTGTTTTGCAATGGTGTTTGTTCTTCACTGGTTACCCTTTTCTTGCGGCAATAGGTCACAATTCTTGCTGCTGTGATGTCACACTGTGGTATTTCACCCAATAGATATGGGAGTTTATCAAAATCTGAGGGAAATATGTGTCTCTAATATGTTCATACATTTGGTAGGAGGTTAGGAAGTGCAGCTCAGTTTCCACCTCATTTTGTGGGCAGTGAGCACATAGCTTGTCTTCTCATGAGAGCCAGGTCTGCCTGCGGCGGACTTTCTCAATAGCAAGGCTATGCTCACTGAGTCTGTACATGGCGAAGATTTCCTTAAGTTTGGGTCAGTCACAGTGGTCAGGTATTCTGCCATTGTGTAATCTCTGTTTAGGGCCAAATAGCATTTTAGTTTACTATGTTTTTTTGTTAATTCTTTGCAATGTGTCAAGTAATTTTTTATTTTATTTCTCATGATTTGTTTGGGTCTAATTGTGTTGCTGTCCTTAGGTTCTGTGGGGTCTGTTTGTGCTAGCGGAGCAACAGCCAGTGAAAGTGCAGGGTGCCAAATTCAAAACAACAGAAATCTCATAATTAAAATTCCTCCAGCATACAAGTTTTTTACACCATTTTAAAGATAGAATTCTCGTTAATCCAGCCACAGTGTCTGATTTCAAAAAGGATCTACAGCGAAAGCACCACAAACGATTATGTTAGGTCATCACCAAGCCACAGAAAAACACAGCCATTTTTTCCAGCCAAAGAGAGGAGTCACAAAAAGCAGAAATAGAGATAAAATGAATCACTAACCTTTGATCATCTTCTTTAGACTGGTCCATCTCCTAGCAGGGTCAGGGTTAGACTGGTCCATCTCCTAGCAGGGTCAGGGTTAGACTGGTCCATCTCCTAGCAGGGTCAGGGTTAGACTGGTCCATCTCCTAGCAGGGTTAGACTGGTCCATCTCCTAGCAGGGTCAGGGTTAGACTGGTCCATCTCCTAGCAGGGTTAGACTGGTCCATCTCCTAGCAGGGTCAGGGTTAGACTGGTCCATCTCCTAGCAGGGTTAGACTGGTCCATCTCCTAGCAGTGTCAGACTGGTCCATCTCCTAGCAGGGTTAGACTGGTCCATCTCCTAGCAGGGTTAGACCGGTCCATCTCCTAGCAGGGTTAGACTGGTCTATCTCCTAGCAGGGTTAGACTGGTCCATCTCCTAGCAGAGTCAGGGTTAGACCGGTCCATCTCCTAGCAGGGTTAGACTGGTCCATCTCCTAGCAGGGTCAGGGTTAGACCGGTCCATCTCCTAGCAGGTTCAGAGTTAGACCGGTCCATCTCCTAGTAGAGTTAGACTGGTCCTTCTCCTAGCAGGGTTAGACCGGTCCATCTCCTAGCAGGGTTAGACTGGTCCATCTCCTAGCAGGGTCGGGGTTAGACCGGTCCATCCCCTAGCAGTTTCAGGGTTAGACCGGCCATCTCCAAGCAGGGTCAGGGTTAGACCGGTCCATCCCCTTGCAGGGTCAGGGTTAGACCGGTCCATCTCCTAGCAGGATTAGACTGGTCCATCTCCTAGCAGGGTTAGACTGGTCCATCTTCTAGCAGGGTTAGAACGGTTCATCTCCTAGCAGGGTTAGACCGGTCCATCTCCTAGCAGGGTTAGACCGGTCCATCTCCTAGCAGGTTCAGGGTTAGACCGGTCCATCTCCTAGCAGGTTCAGGGTTAGACCGGTCCATCCCCTAGCAGGTTCAGGGTTAGACCGGTCCATCCCCTAGCAGGTTCAGGGTTAGACCGGTCCATCTCCTAGTAGAGTTAGACTGGTCCTTCTCCTAGCAGGGTTAGACCGGTCCATCTCCTAGCAGGGTTAGACTGGTCCTTCTCCTAGCAGGGTTAGACTGGTCCATCTCCTAGCAGGGTCGGGGTTAGACCGGTCCATCCCCTAGCAGGTTCAGGGTTAGACCGGTCCATCTCCTAGCAGGTTCAGGGTTAGACCGGTCCATCCCCTAGCAGGTTCAGGGTTTAGACCGGTCCATCCCCTAGCAGGTTCAGGGTTAGACCGGTCCATCCCCTAGCAGGTTCAGGGTTAGACCGGTCCATCTCCTAGCAGGTTCAGGGTTAGACCGATCCATCTCCTAGCAGGTTCAGGGTTAGACCGGTCCATCTCCTAGCAGGTTCAGGGTTAGAACGGTCCATCTCCTAGCAGGTTCAGGGTTACACTGGTCCATCTCCTAGCAGGTTCAGGGTTAGACCGGTCCATCTCCTAGCAGGTTTCAGGGTTAGACCCGTCCATCTCCTAGCAGGTTCAGGGTTAGACCCGTCCATCTCCTAGCAGGTTCAGGGTTAGACCGGTCCATCTCCTAGCAGGTTCAGGGTTAGACCGGTCCATCCCCTAGCAGGTTCAGGGTTAGACTAGTCCATCCCATAGCAGGTTCAGGGTTAGACCGGTCCATCTCCTAGTAGAGTTAGACTGGTCCTTCTCCTAGCAGGGTTAGACCGGTCCATCTCCTAGCAGGGTTAGACTGGTCCTTCTCCTAGCAGGGTTAGACTGGTCCATCTCCTAGCAGGGTCGGGGTTAGACCGGTCCATCCCCTAGCAGGTTCAGGGTTAGACCGGTCCATCCCCTAGCAGGTTCAGGGTTAGACCGGTCCATCCCCTAGCAGGTTCAGGGTTAGACCGGTCCATCCCCTAGCAGGTTCAGGGTTAGACCGGTCCATCTCCTAGCAGGTTCAGGGTTAGACCGATCCATCTCCTAGCAGGTTCAGGGTTAGACCGGTCCATCTCCTAGCAGGTTCAGGGTTAGAACGGTCCATCTCCTAGCAGGTTCAGGGTTACACTGGTCCATCTCCTAGCAGGTTCAGGGTTAGACCGGTCCATCTCCTAGCAGGTTCAGGGTTAGACCGGTCCATCTCCTAGCAGGTTCAGGGTTAGACCCGTCCATCTCCTAGCAGGTTCAGGGTTAGACCCGTCCATCTCCTAGCAGGTTCAGGGTTAGACCGGTCCATCTCCTAGCAGGTTCAGGGTTAGACCGGTCCATCCCCTAGCAGGTTCAGGGTTAGACTAGTCCATCCCATAGCAGGTTCAGGGTTAGACCAGTCCATCTCCTAGTAGAGTTAGACTGGTCCTTCTCCTAGCAGGGTTAGACCGGTCCATCTCCTAGCAGGGTTAGACTGGTCCTTCTCCTAGCAGGGTTAGACTGGTCCATCTCCTAGCAGGGTCGGGGTTAGACCGGTCCATCCCCTAGCAGGTTCAGGGTTAGACCGGTCCATCCCCTAGCAGGTTCAGGGTTAGACCGGTCCATCCCCTAGCAGGTTCAGGGTTAGACCGGTCCATCTCCTAGCAGGTTCAGGGTTAGACCGATCCATCTCCTAGCAGGTTCAGGGTTAGACCGGTCCATCTCCTAGCAGGTTCAGGGTTAGAACGGTCCATCACCTAGCAGGTTCAGGGTTACACTGGTCCATCTCCTAGCAGGTTCAGGGTTAGACCGGTCCATCTCCTAGCAGGTTCAGGGTTAGACCGGTCCATCTCCTAGCAGGTTCATGGTTAGACCGGTCCATCTCCTAGCAGGTTCAGGGTTAGACCGGTCCATCTCCTAGCAGGTTCAGGGTTAGACCCGTCCATCTCCTAGCAGGTTCAGGGTTAGACCCGTCCATCTCCTAGCAGGTTCAGGGTTAGACCGGTCCATCTCCTAGCAGGTTCAGGGTTAGACCGGTCCATCCCCTAGCAGGTTCAGGGTTAGACTAGTCCATCCCATAGCAGGTTCAGGGTTAGACCAGTCCATCTCCTAGTAGAGTTAGACTGGTCCTTCTCCTAGCAGGGTTAGACCGGTCCATCTCCTAGCAGGGTTAGACTGGTCCTTCTCCTAGCAGGGTTAGACTGGTCCATCTCCTAGCAGGGTCGGGGTTAGACCGGTCCATCCCCTAGCAGGTTCAGGGTTAGACCGGTCCATCCCCTAGCAGGTTCAGGGTTAGACCGGTCCATCCCCTAGCAGGTTCAGGGTTAGACCGGTCCATCTCCTAGCAGGTTCAGGGTTAGACCGATCCATCTCCTAGCAGGTTCAGGGTTAGACCGGTCCATCTCCTAGCAGGTTCAGGGTTAGAACGGTCCATCACCTAGCAGGTTCAGGGTTACACTGGTCCATCTCCTAGCAGGTTCAGGGTTAGACCGGTCCATCTCCTAGCAGGTTCAGGGTTAGACCGGTCCATCTCCTAGCAGGTTCATGGTTAGACCGGTCCATCTCCTAGCAGGTTCAGGGTTAGACCGGTCCATCTCCTAGCAGGTTCAGGGTTAGACTAGTCCATCTCCTAGCAGATTCAGGGTTAGACTCGTCCATCTCCTAGCAGGTTCAGGGTTAGACAAGTCCATCTCCTAGCAGATTCAGGGTTAGACTAGTCCATCTCCTAGCAGGTTCAGGGTTAGACTAGTCCATTTCCTAGCAGGGTCAGGGTTAGGGTCAGGCAGGTTCAGGGTTAGAACGGTCCGTCTCCTAGCAGGTTCAGGGTTACACTGGTCCATCTCCTAGCAGGTTCAGGGTTAGACCGGTCCATCTCCTAGCAGGTTCAGGGTTAGACCGGTCCATCTCCTAGCAGGTTCAGGGTTAGACCCGTCCATCTCCTAGCAGGTTCAGGGTTAGACCCGTCCATCTCCTAGCAGGTTCAGGGTTAGACCGGTCCATCTCCTAGCAGGTTCAGGGTTAGACCGGTCCATCCCCTAGCAGGTTCAGGGTTAGACTAGTCCATCCCATAGCAGGTTCAGGGTTAGACCGGTCCATCTCCTAGTAGAGTTAGACTGGTCCTTCTCCTAGCAGGGTTAGACCGGTCCATCTCCTAGCAGGGTTAGACTGGTCCTTCTCCTAGCAGGGTTAGACTGGTCCATCTCCTAGCAGGGTCGGGGTTAGACCGGTCCATCCCCTAGCAGGTTCAGGGTTAGACCGGTCCATCCCCTAGCAGGTTCAGGGTTAGACCGGTCCATCCCCTAGCAGGTTCAGGGTTAGACCGGTCCATCCCCTAGCAGGTTCAGGGTTAGACCGGTCCATCTCCTAGCAGGTTCAGGGTTAGACCGATCCATCTCCTAGCAGGTTCAGGGTTAGACCGGTCCATCTCCTAGCAGGTTCAGGGTTAGAACGGTCCATCTCCTAGCAGGTTCAGGGTTACACTGGTCCATCTCCTAGCAGGTTCAGGGTTAGACCGGTCCATCTCCTAGCAGGTTCAGGGTTAGACCGGTCCATCTCCTAGCAGGTTCAGGGTTAGACCCGTCCATCTCCTAGCAGGTTCAGGGTTAGACCCATCCATCTCCTAGCAGGTTCAGGGTTAGACCGGTCCATCTCCTAGCAGGTTCAGGGTTAGACCGGTCCATCCCCTAGCAGGTTCAGGGTTAGACTAGTCCATCCCATAGCAGGTTCAGGGTTAGACCGGTCCATCTCCTAGTAGAGTTAGACTGGTCCTTCTCCTAGCAGGGTTAGACCGGTCCATCTCCTAGCAGGGTTAGACTGGTCCTTCTCCTAGCAGGGTTAGACTGGTCCATCTCCTAGCAGGGTCGGGGTTAGACCGGTCCATCCCCTAGCAGGTTCAGGGTTAGACCGGTCCATCCCCTAGCAGGTTCAGGGTTAGACCGGTCCATCCCCTAGCAGGTTCAGGGTTAGACCGGTCCATCTCCTAGCAGGTTCAGGGTTAGACCGATCCATCTCCTAGCAGGTTCAGGGTTAGACCGGTCCATCTCCTAGCAGGTTCAGGGTTAGAACGGTCCATCACCTAGCAGGTTCAGGGTTACACTGGTCCATCTCCTAGCAGGTTCAGGGTTAGACCGGTCCATCTCCTAGCAGGTTCAGGGTTAGACCGGTCCATCTCCTAGCAGGTTCATGGTTAGACCGGTCCATCTCCTAGCAGGTTCAGGGTTAGACCGGTCCATCTCCTGGCAGGTTCAGGGTTAGACTAGTCCATCTCCTAGCAGATTCAGGGTTAGACTCGTCCATCTCCTAGCAGGTTCAGGGTTAGACAAGTCCATCTCCTAGCAGATTCAGGGTTAGACTAGTCCATCTCCTAGCAGGTTCAGGGTTAGACTAGTCCATTTCCTAGCAGGGTCAGGGTTAGGGTCAGGGTTAGGATCAGGGTCAATGAAAATAGTCCGGGTAGCCATTTGATTGACCTTTTCCACTTGTGTTTTCTCCCTCAGGTCTACCTAAGATGTTGGTGACCAGGAGCTATTTCGGCGTGCCCAGTCCCATGTGTGGTCCGCCCCTCAACATACAGCAAGGTGACATCATCGAGCTCGTCTGTGCTGATCTACACAGCACTTGGTGGCAGGTGACACATCGTTCTGTGTGTTTCTCTGTGTGTATGTGTGTGTGTATGTGTGCGTGTGTGTCTTGCGTGTGTGGGTGTGTCTTGTGGGTGTGTCCTGTGTCTGTGTGTGTGTCTGTTTTTGTGTGTGTGTGCGTGTGCGTGTGTTTGTGCATGTTTGCCCTGCGTGTGTATGCGTGTGCGTGTGTGTGTGTGTGTGTGTGTGTGTGAGTACTGTCAGAGCACTGAGCAGGTAAACCTATTGAGACACATCTCTCAGATTGGGCCTAAAGCTGAAGGAGCACAGTGGAGCTGAAGGAGCACGGTGGAGCTGAAGGAGCACAGTGGAACGATAGACATCATTTTATTTATAAAAGTGTGCCTCTGTGACTGTGTGACTGTGCCGCTGTGACTCTGTGCCTCTGTGACTGTGTGACTGCGTGCCTCTGTGACTGTGTGCCTGTGCCGCTGTGACTGTGTGACTGTGTGCCGCTGTGACTCTGTGCCTCTGTGACTGTGTGACTGCGTGCCTCTGTGACTGTGTGCCTGTGCCGCTGTAACTGTGTGACTGTGTGCCGCTATGACTCTGTGCTTCTGTGACTGCGTGCCTCTGTGACTGTGTGCCTCTGTGACTGTGTGACTGCGTGCCTCTGTGACTGTGTGCCTCTGTGACTGTGTGACTGCGTGCCTCTGTGACTGTGTGACTGTGCCTGTGTGACTGCGTGCCTCTGTGACTGTGCCTGTGTGACTGCGTGCCTCTGTGACTGTGTGCTTCTGTGACTGTGTGACTGTGTGCCGCTGTGACTGTGTGCCTCTGTGACTGTGTGACTGCGTGCCTCTGTGACTGTGTGCCGCTGTGCCTCTGTGCCTCTGTGACTGTGTGACTGCATGCCTCTGTGACTGTGTGCCTCTGTGACTGTGTGACTGCGTGCCTCTGTGACTGTGTGACTGCGTGCCTCTGTGACTGTGTGACTGTGTGCCGCTGTGACTGTGTGCCTCTGTGACTGTGTGACTGCGTGCCTCTGTGACTGTGTGCCTCTGTGACTGTGTGCCGCTGTGACTGTGTACCTGTGTGACTGTGTGCCTCTGTGACTGTGTGACTGCTTGCCTCTGTGTCTGTGTGTCTCTGTGACTGTGTGACTGCGTGCCTCTGTGACTGTGTGACTGTGCCTGTGTGACTGCGTGCCTCTGTGACTGTGTCACTGTGTGCCACTGTGACTGTGTGCCTCTGTGACTGTGTGACTGCGTGACTGTGTGCCTCTGTGATTGTGTGACTGTGCCTGTGAGACTGCGTACCTCTGTGACTGTGTGCCTCTGTGACTGTGTGCCGCTGTGACTGTGTGCCTCTGTGACTGTGTGACTGCGTGCCTCTGTGACTGTCACAGAGGCACAGTCACAGAGGCACAGTCAGATTTGAATAAGATGCCAACCAAATCAGACCAGAAAATAGATGGAGTCATGTTGATAACAAAATACTGTGACAATTAAACAAAAATGTTGTTAAGTTCAAGACATTGATCAGAAAGACTAAAATAACACTTCTTGCCATATAAATAAAATGATGGCTATCGTTCCACTGTGCTCCTTCAGCTCCACTGTGCTCCTTCAGCTCCACTGTGCTCCTTCAGCTCCACTGTGCTCCTTCAGCTCCACTGTGCTCCTTCAGCTCCACTGTGCTCCTTCAGCTCCACTGTGCTCCTTCAGCTCCACTGTGCTCCTTCAGCTCCACTGTGCTCCTTCAGCTCCACTGTGCTCCTTCAGCTCCACTGTGCTCCTTCAGCTCCACTGTGCTCCTTCAGCTCCACTGTGCTCCTTCAGCTCCACTGTGCTCCTTCAGCTCCACTGTGCTCCTTCAGCTCCACCGTGCTCCTTCAGCTCCACTGTGCTCCTTCAGCTCCACTGTGCTCCTTCAGCTCCACTGTGCTCCTTCAGCTCCACTGTGCTCCTTCAGCTCCACTGTGCTCCTTCAGCTCCACTGTGCTCCTTCAGCTCCACTGTGCTCCTTCAGCTCCACTGTGCTCCTTCAGCTCCACTGTGCTCCTTCAGCTCCACTGTGCTCCTTCAGCTCCACTGTGCTCCTTCAGCTCCACCGTGCTCCTTCAGCTCCACTGTGCTCCTTCAGCTCCACTGTGCTCCTTCAGCTCCACTGTGCTCCTTCAGCTCCACTGTGCTCCTTCAGCTTTAGGCCCAATCTGAGAGATGTGTCTCAATAGGTTTACCTGCTCAGTGCTCTGACAGTGCTCACACACACACACTGTGTGACGCTGTGACTGTGTGCCTCTGTGACTGTGTGACTGTGTGCCCCTGTGACTGTGTGACTGTGCCTCTGTGACTGTGTGCCTCTGTGACAATGTGACTGTGTGCCTCTGTGACTGTGTGCCTCTGTGCCTCTGTGACTGTGTGCCTCTGTGACTGTGTGCCTCTGTGACTGTGTGCCTTTGTGACAATGTGACTGTGTGACTGTGTGCCTCTGTGACTGTGTGCCTCTGTGACTGTGTGACTGTGTGCCTCTGTGACAATGTGACTGTGTGCCTCTGTGACAATGTGACTGTGTGGCTGTGTGCCTCTGTGAATGTATGACTGTTTGCCTCTGTGAATGTATGACTGTGTGCCTCTGTGAATGTATGACTGTGTGCCTCTGTGACTGTGTGCCTCTGTGACTGTGTGACTGTGTGCCTCTGTGACTGTGTGCCTCTGTGACTGTGTGGCTGTGTGACAATGTGACTGTGTGCCTCTGTGACTGTGTGACTGTGTGCCTCTGTGACAATGTGACTGTGTGACTGTGCCTCTGTGACTGTGTGCCTCTGTGACAATGTGACTGTGTGGCTGTGTGACAATGTGACTGTGTGCCTCTGTGACTGTGTGACTGTGTGCCTCTGTGACAATGTGACTGTGTGACTGTGCCTCTGTGACTGTGTGCCTCTGTGACTGTGTGCCTCTGTGACTGTGCCTCTGTGACTGTGTGCCTCTGTGACTGTGAGCCTCTGTGACAATGTGACTGTGTGGCTGTGTGACAATGTGACTGTGACTGTCTGACTCCACTGCATTTCTACCTGCAGTGTCAGTGTGTAACATACTCCTAAGGATGACTGCACATGAAACGCTGGCTAATCCACTGTTTGTTAAATGTGAAAAGTGTTGGTACAAACCAAAGATGAGGTGTTTAACAGAAACATGTAAACACAGGGACAGGATGTGGAGGAACATGTCATCATGTTCTCAAGTGGGGGATGTCTTACAGCACACACACACACACAATCACACGCACTCACACACACCCACACACACACACAATCACACGCACTCACACACACCCACACACACACACAATCACACGCACTCACACGCACCCACACACACACACACACACACACACACACACACACACACACACACACACACACACACACACACACACACATACACACACACACACACGCACACACACACACACACCCACACACACCCACACACACACACACACTCACACGCACTCACACACACACACACACACGCACGCACGCACACACACACACTCACACGCACACACGCACACTCACACTCACACTCACACGCACACTAACACACACGTACGCACACACCCGCACACACACACACTAACATACACCCACAAACTAACACACACGCACACACACGAAATCACACACACATACACACACACACACGCACATTCTAACACACGCTCACACACACAGACACACGACGTGTCTTTAATCTAGGAGAACAATAACAGGCCAGCAGGAATACACAGATAAACAGAGAGTAGCAGCAGCATGAAAATGGGGTTGGGGTCAATGCAAATAGTCTGAGTAGCCATTTGATCCAGTCCACAATCATCTCCTTTGTCTTAATCATGTTGAAAGAGAGGTTGTTGTCCTGGCACCACACTGCCAGGTCTCTTACCTCCTTCCTATAGGCTGTTTCATCGTTGTCATTGATCAGGCTTACCAATGTTGTGTCGTCAGTCGTGCCTGTTGGAGTCGTGCCTGGCCATGCAGTCATGGGTGAACAGGGAGTACAGGATGGGACTGCGGACGCACTCCTGAGCGGCCCCTGTATTGAGAATCAGAATTGCAGATGGGTTGTTACCTACCCTTACCACCTGGGGAGGCCCGTAAGGAAGTCCAGGATCCAGTTGCAGAGGGAGGTGTTTAGTCCCAGGGTACTTAGCTTAGTGATGAGCTTTGAGAGCACTGTGGTGTTGAACGCTGAGCTGTAGTCAATGAAAAGCATTCTCAAATTGGTGTTCCTTTTGTCCAGGTGGGAAAAGGCAGTGTGGAGTGCAATAGAGATTGCATCATCTGTGGATCTGTTGGGACGGTATGCAAATTGAAGTGGGTCTAGTGTTTCTGGGATAATGGTGTTGATGTGAACCATGACCAGTCTTTCAAAGCACTTCATGGCTACAGATGTGAGTGCTACGGGTCGGTAGTCATTTAGGCAGGTTACCTTGGTGTTCTTGGGCACAGGGACTATGGTGGTCTGCTTGAAACATGTTGGTGTTACAGACTCAGTCAGGGAGAGGTTGAAAATGTCAGTGAAGACACTTGCCATTTGGTCAGTGCATGCTCAGAGTACACATCCTGGTAATCCTTCTGGCCCTGCAGCCTTGAGAATGTTGACCTGTTTAAAGGTCTTACTCACTTCGGCTACGGAGAGTGTGATCACACAGTTGTCCGGAACAGCTGATGCTCTCATTCATACTTCAGTGTTGCCCGCCTCGAAGTGAGCATAGAAGTGATTTAGCTCGTCTGGTAGGCTCATGTCGCTGGGCAGCTCAAAGCTGTGCTTCCCTTTGTAGTCTGTAATAGTTTACAAGCCCCGCCACATCCGACGAGCATCGGAGCCGGTGTAGTCCGATTCAATCTTAGTCCTGTATTGACGCTTTTCCTGTTCGGAGGGCATAGCGGGATTTCTTATTAGCTTCCGGGTTAGAGTCACACTCTTTAAAAGCGGCAGCTCTATCCTTTATCTCAGTGCAGATGTTTTCTGTAATCCATGGCTTCTGGTTGGGGTATGTACGCACAGTCACTGTGGGGACGACGTCGTGGATGTAATCATTGATGAAGCCGGTGACTGATGTGGTGTACTCCTCAATGGCATCAGAAGAATTCCGGAACAGTCTGTGCTAGCAATAGTAGAGTCCTGTAGCTTAGCATCTGCATCCTCTGACCACTTTCTTATTGAGTGAGTCACTGGTGCTTCCTGCTTTAGTAGGAATAAGGAGGATAGAGTTATGGTCAGATTTGCCAAATGGAGGGAGAGGGAGAGTTTTATACGCATCTCTGTGTGTGGAGTAAAGGTGGTCTAGAGTTTTTTTTTCCCTCTGGTTGCACATTTAACATGTTGATAGAAATTAGGTAAAACTGATTTAAGTCCCCTGCATTAAAATCCCCTGCCACTAGGAGCTCCACCTCTGGATGAGCATGTTCCTGTTTGCTTATGGTCCTATACAGCTCATTGAGTGTCGTATCAGTTTGTGGTGGTAGATAACAGCTACGAAAAATATTGATGAAAACTCTCTTGGTAAATAGTGTGGTCTACAGTTTATCATGTGATACTCTACCTCAGCCGATCAAAACCTGGAGCCTTTCTTAATATTAGATTTTGTGTACCAGCTGTTATTTACAAATAGACACAGACCTCCACCACTTGTCTTACCGGAGACAGCTGTTCTATCTTCCCGATGGACTAAAAACCCACCATCTGTATGTTATCCATGTCGTCGTTCAGCCACGGCTCGGTGAAACATAAGATATTACAGTGTTTAATGCCCCGTTGGTAGGATAGTCTTGATCAGAGATCATCCATTTTGTTATCCAATGATTGCACGTTGGTTAATAGGACTGATGTTAGTGGGGGTTTACTCACTCGCCTATGAATTCTCAGAAGGCAGCCGACCTAGAGTTAGGTTTAGAGTTAGGGTGAGGATTAGGGTTAGGATTAGGAGATAGGATTAGGTTTATAGTTAGGGTGAGAATTAGGGTTAGGGTTAGGAGATAGGATTAGGTTTAGAGTTAGGGTGAGAATTAGGGTTAGGGTTAGGAGATAGGATTAGGTTTAGAGTTAGGGTGAGAATTAGGGTTAGGATTAGCAGATAGGGTTAGGTTTAGAGTTAGGGTTAGGATTAGGATATAGGATTAGGTTTAGAGTTAGGGCAAGAATTAGGGTTAGGATTAGGAGATAGGATTAGGTTTAGAGTTAGGGTGAGACTTAGGGTTAGGAGATAGGATTAGGTTTATAGTTAGGGTGAGAATTAGGGTTAGGGTTAGGAGATAGGATTAGGTTTAGAGTTAGGGTGAGAATTAGGGTTAGGGTTAGGAGATAGGATTAGGTTTAGAGTTAGGGTGAGAATTAGGGTTAGGATTAGCAGATAGGGTTAGGTTTAGAGTTAGGGTTAGGATTAGGATATAGGATTAGGTTTAGAGTTAGGGCAAGAATTAGGGTTAGGATTAGGAGATAGGATTAGGTTTAGAGTTAGGGTGAGAATTAGGGTTAGGAGATAGGATTAGGTTTATAGTTAGGGTGAGAATTAGGGTTAGGGTTAGGAGATAGGATTAGGTTTAGTGTTAGGGTGAGAATTAGGGTTAGGATTAGGAGATAGGATTAGGTTTAGAGTTAGGGTGAGAATTAGGGTTAGGATTAGGAGATAGGATTAGGAGATAGGATTAGGTTTAGAGTTAGGGTGAGAATTATTGTTAGGATTAGGAGATAGGTTTAGATTCATGGTTAGCTGTTAGTGAAAATAGGATTTTGATGGGAATCAATTGTTTGATCCCCACAAGGACAGTTAAACAAACGTGTTTGCATGTGTGTGTTTTGTGTGTGCGTGCATCTTTCCAATCCACAAAGAGTCACTCACCCATTCAGCTCTGTGTTTGTGTGTTTTGGTCTGGCTGGCTGTCTGGCATTGTAACAACAGCAGCACAGATGGCTTTTATGCTCCCCTATGGCCACTAAGACCTATTTCTACTGTATGCTCCCCTATGGCCACTAACACCTATTTCTGCTGTATGCTCCCCTATGGCCACTATAACCTATTTCTGCTGTATGCTCCCCTATGGCCACTAAGACCTATTTCTACTGTATGCTCCCCTATGGCCACTAAGACCTATTTCTACTGTATGCTCCCCTATGGCCACTAAGACCTATTTCTACTGTATGCTCCCCTATGGCCACTAAGACCTATTTCTACTGTATGCTCCCCTATGGCCACTAAGACCTATTTCTACTGTATGCTCCCCTATGGCCACTAAGACCTATTTCTACTGTATGCTCCCCTATGGCCACTAAGACCTATTTCTACTGTATGCTCCCCTATGGCCACTAAGACCTATTTCTACTGTATGCTCCCCTATGGCCACTAAGACCTATTTCTACTGTATGCTCCCCTATGGCCACTAAGACCTATTTCTACTGTATGCTCCCCTATGGCCACTAAGACCTAAAAATAGCCTCCCTTTCTCTTTTCAATTCAATTCAATTCTAAGTGTTATATAGCAAGTGCAAGTGAAATAGATAATAAACAAAACAGTAAACATTACACCAAATGTTTCTCTCCCTCTCTCCCCTGCTTTTTCTCCCCAATTTTCTCTCCCTCTCTCCCCTACATTCTCTCCCTCTCTCCCCTAAATTCTCTCCCTCTCTACCCCCTACATTCTCTCCCTCTCTCCCCTAAATTCTCTCCCTCTCTACCCCCTACATTCTCTCCCTCTCTCCCCTACATTCTCTCCCTCTCTCCCCTAAATTCTCTCCCTCTCTCTCCCCTACATTCTCTCCCCCTCTCCCCTAAATTCTCTCCCTCTCTCCCCTACATTCTCTCCCTCTCTACCCCCTACATTCTCTCCCTCTCTCCCCTACATTCTCTCCCTCTCTCCCCTACATTCTCTCCCTCTCTACCCTACATTCTCTCCCTCTCTCCCCTACATTCTCTCCCTCTCTCCCCTAAATTCTCTCCCTCTCTCTCCCCTACATTCTCTCCCCCCTCTCCCCTACTTTATCTCCCTCTCTCCCCTACATTCTCCCCCTCTCTCCCCTACTTTCTCTCCCTCTCTCCCCTACATTCTCTCCCTCTCTCCCCTACATTCTCTCCCTCTCTACCCTACATTCTCTCCCTCTCTCCCCTACATTCTTTCCCTCTCTCCCCTACTTTCTCTCCCTCCCTCCCCTACTTTCTCTCCCTCTCTCCCCTGAATTTTCTCCCCAATTTTCTCTCCCTCTCTCCCCTATATTCTCTCCCTCTCTCCCCTGCTTTTCTCCCTCCTACTTTATCTCCCTCTCTCCCCTACATTCTCCCCCTCTCTCCCCTGCTTTTCTCCCTCCTACTTTCTCTCCCTCTCTCCCCTGAGTTTTCTCCCCTATATTCTCCCCCTCTCTCCCCTGCTTTTTCTCCCCAATTTTCTCTCCCTCCCCTACATTCTCTCCCTCTCTCCCCTACATTCTCTCCCTCTCTCCCCTACATTCTCTCCCTCTCTCCCCTACATTCTCTCCCTCTCTCCCCTACATTCTCTCCCTCTCTACCCTACATTCTCTCCCTCTCTCCCCTACATTTTCTCCCTCTCTCCCCTACTTTCTCTCCCTCTCTCCCCTGCATTTTCTCCACAATTTTCTCTCCCTCTCTCCCCTATATTCTCTCCCTCTCTCCCCTGATTTTCTCCCTCCTACTTTATCTCCCTCCCTCCCCTACTTTCTCTCCCCCTATTTTCTCTCCCTCTCTCCCCTACTTTCTCTCCCTCTCTCCCCAATTGTCTCTCCCTCTCTCCCCTACATTCTCTCCCTCTCCCCCCTACTTTCTCTCCCTCTCCCCTACATTCTCTCCCTCTCTCCCCTACATTCTCTCCCTCTCTCCCCTACTTTCTCTCCCTCTCTCCCCTACATTCTCTCCCTCTCTCCCCTACATTCTCTCCCTCTCTCCCCTACATTCTCTCCCTCTCTCTCCTACGTTCTCTCCCTCTCTCCCCTACATTCTCTCCCTCCCTCCCCTACTTTCTCTCCCTCTCTCCCCTACATTCTCTCCCTCTCTCCCCTACATTCTGTCCCTCTCTCCCCTACATTCTCTCCCTCTCTCCCCTACATTCTCTCCCTCTCTCCCCTACATTCTCTCCCTCTCTCCCCTACATTCTCCCCCTCTCTCCCCTACATTCTCTCCCTCTCTCCCCTACGTTCTCTCCCTCTCTCCCCTACGTTCTCTCCCTCTCTCCCCTACATTCTCTCCCTCTCTCCCCTACATTCTGTCCCTCCCTCCCCTACTTTCTCTCCCTCTCTCCCCTACATTCTCCCCCTCTCTCCCCTACATTCTCTCCCTCTCTCCCCTACGTTCTCTCCCTCTCTCCCCTACGTTCTCTCCCTCTCTCCCCTACATTCT
Organism: Oncorhynchus kisutch; assembly: GCF_002021735.2. Classification (NCBI taxonomy): domain Eukaryota; kingdom Metazoa; phylum Chordata; class Actinopteri; order Salmoniformes; family Salmonidae; genus Oncorhynchus; species Oncorhynchus kisutch. Next base: position 81,715,882 of record NC_034184.2, read on the forward strand.
GTCCCTCTCTCCCCTACATTCTCCCCCTCTCTCCCCTACATTCTCACCCCCCCCCCCTCCTCCTCGGTGATAGCGGATAGAGTTACAGAACTACCATTATTCATCACTGTGGTAACCAGCAGACCATAATTCCTGTTCTGGTGCCAGACTAATATAATTGATCACTGTAATTTAATTTGGCTCTGTTGACTCTAACAGGGTTAAAGCTGGATGATTATCACAACATTCATCTGAGCCTCATAATCAATAGGAGAGTTTTTCAAAAGCACTGATCAAATGTTATTAAAGCTAACTGTATTAGGGGCGCTTAGATGTGTTATCTCTCTCTGTGTGACTCAGATGTGCTGTCTCTCTCTGTGTGAGTCAGATGTGCTGTCTCTCTCTGTGTGACTCAGATGTGCTACCTCTCTCTGTGTGAGTCAGATGTGCTGTCTCTCTCTGTGTGAGTCAGATGTGCTGTCTCTCTCTGTGTGACTCAGATGTGCTGTCTCTGTGTGAGTCAGATGTGCTGTCTCTCTCTGTGTGACTCAGATGTGCTGTCTCTCTCTGTGTGACTCAGATGTGCTGTCTCTCTCTGTGTGACTCAGATGTGCTGTCACTCTCTGTGTGAGTCAGATGTGCTGTCTCTCTCTGTGTGACTCAGATGTGCTGTCACTCTCTGTGTGAGTCAGATGTGCTGTCTCTCTCTGTGTGAGTCAGATGTGCTGTCTCTCTCTGTGTGAGTCAGATGTGCTGTCTCTCTCTGTGTGAGTCAGATGTGCTGTTTCTCTCTGTGTGACTCAGTTGTGCTATCTCTCATTGTCTGAGTCAGATGTGCTACCTCTCTCTCTGTGACTCAGTTGTGCTATCTCTCATTGTCTGAGTCAGATGTGCTACCACTCTCTGTGTGACTCAGTTGTGCTATCTCTCAGTGTCTGAGTCAGATATGCTATCTCTCTCTGTGTGAATCAGACGTGCTTTCTCCTGCTGTTTGACTCAGATGTGCTACCTCTCTCTGTGTGACTCTTCAGAACTCTTCAGTCTAGACTTCTTTAGAGTCATTACCATCAGGAGACTAGAACTCTTCATTCTAGACTTCTTTATAGTCATTACCATCAGGAGACTAGAACTCTTCATTCTAGACTTCTTTAGAGTCATTACCATCAGGAGACTAAAACTCTTCATTCTAGACTTCTTTAGAGTCATTGCCATCAGGAGACTAGAACTCTTCAGTCTAGACTTCTTTAGAGTCATTACCATCAGGAGACTAGAACTCTTCATTCTAGACTTCTTTAGAGTCATTGCCATCAGGAGACTAGAACTCTTCAGTCTAGACTTCTTTAGAGTCATTACCATCAGGAGACTATAACTCTTCAGTCTAGACTTCTTTAGAGTCATTACCATCAGGAGACTATAACTCTTCAGTCTAGACTTCTTTAGAGTCATTACCATCAGGAGACTAGGAACTCTTCAGTCTAGACTTCAACTCTCTCAACCAGTGATTATATTTTTTTAAAACAAGGTCTGTAAATCTGTTCTGCTCTGTGCTGCTGAGCTAATTGCTACTGAAGCACAGTGACAAAGTTACCCAGACTAATGTAATTATCTCTCTCTCTCTCTCTCTCTCTCTCTCTCTCTCTCTCTCTCTCTCTCTCTCTCTCTCTCTCTCTCTCTCTCTCTCTCTCTCTCTCACACTCTCTCTCTCTCTCTCTCTGCTGTGGTTTCAGGGCAAAATCGTGAAAACAAGAGAAGTTGGCTTCTTTCCAAGCAGTGCCGTGAAGCCGTACCCATGTGTAAGCCAAGCACTAAGAAGTGCGTTAGAAGTGTTGTTCAAGCAGTAAACAGAGGCTTTGGGTGGCGAAACAGGCAGAAGAACATATTTTTTCCAGGGGGTGAAACAGACACTGGGATGATTGTTAGAAACTTTGCCTCCGGGAGAAAAAAAGGGGATTTTACATGATTATGGATGAAGGAGATAATTCATGGTGCTTTAGCAGCAGTTTTTAAATTCAACAATTGAATTAGCAACACAGTTTATATACGTCACTATGTCATTTCACATACCACTAAAGAAGAAGGCACATCCTCGGGTATCTATCACTAAATGCATGGGAAACATTCGCTAGTCAAACTATATATTGTCCATTTTGACATGTTTGTATCACTGAACGTCTTGTTCCTTCAGAATCCACATAATGTCTCTGTTTTCAGTCAGACGATATGTCATTGACATGAGTAGATGTACTTTTATATTGACACAGAGCAGATGACCTACAGTGCTATCTGGATGCTTACACCACGGTAAAGATAACAAGTACATTATGCTACTTCATTAGGTTCATAGGAAATACCAAAACCACCTGTTGACGACAAAACCCAAATGTTATGTTAAACATATTCATGGTAGTCGGGACTACCGCCACAAAAGAGAGGGGGAAACACATACTATTGACTTAGTTGGCCGTAGGGGTAAGTGAATGCTTTACTGACTGATGTATGCAACAGTGAGCTTCAGGTTGGGTGGGATTGTGGGAATGAAAGAACAATGGCTCATGTGTTGAACAATGTCTCTCTCTCTCTCTCGCTCTCCTCTCTCTTTTCTTTCTCTCTCTCTCTCCCTCTTCTCTCTCTCTATCTCTCTTTCTCTCTCCCTCTCTCTCTCTCTCTTTCTATCTCTCTCTTCTCTCTCTTCTCTCTCTCCTCTCTCTCTTCTCTCTCTCTCTCTCTCTCTCTCTCTCTCTCTCTCTCTTATATCTATCTCTCTTTCTCTCTCTCTCTCTCTCTCTCTTATATCTATCTCTCTCCTCTCTCTCTCTTCTCTCTCTCTTCTATCTATCTCTTCTCTCTCTCTTCTATCTCTCTATCTCTCTCTCTCTCTATCTCTCTCTTCTATCTCTCTCTCTTCTATCTCTCTCTCTCTCTCTCTCTATCTCTCTCTTCTATCTCTCTCTCTCTCTCTCTATCTCTCTCTTCTATCTCTCTCTCTCTCTCAATCTCTCTCTTCTATCTCTCTCTCTCTCTATCTCTCTCTTCTATCTCTCTCTCTCTCCTCTTCTATCTCTCTCTCTCTCTATCTCTCTCTTCTATCTCTCTCTCTCTTCTATCTCTCTCTCTCCTATCTCTCTCTTCTATCTCTCCCTCTCTCTATCTCTATCTTCTATCTCTCTCTCTCTCTCTTCTATCTCTCTCTCTCTCTATCTCTCTCTTCTATCTCTCTCTCTCTTCTATCTCTCTCTCTCCTATCTCTCTCTTCTATCTCTCCCTCTCTCTCTATCTCTCTCTTCTATCTCTCTCTCTCTATCTCTCTCTCTCTTCTATCTCTCTCTCTCTCTCTCTTCTATCTCTCTCTCTCTATCTCTCTCTTCTATCTCTCTCTCTCTTCTATCTCTCTCCTATCTCTCTCTTCTATCTCTATCTCTCTCTTCTATCTCTCTCTCTCCTATCTCTCTCTCTCTCTTCTATCTCTCTCTCTCTCTTCTATCTCTCTCTTCTATCTCTCTCTCTCTCTATCTCTCTCTTCTATCTCTCTCTCTCTCTTCTATCTCTCTCTCTCTCTTCTATCTCTCTCTCTCTCTATCTCTCTCTTCTATCTCTCTCTCTCTCTTCTATCTCTCTCTCTCTCTTCTATCTCTCTCTCTCTCTATCTCTCTCTTCTATCTCTCTCTCTCTCTTCTATCTCTCTCTTCTCTTCTCTGCTCTCTCTTTTCTCCCCCCCCTCCTCTCTCTCTCTCTCTCTCTCTCTCTCTCTCTCTCTCTCTCTCTCTCTCTCTCTCTCTCTCTTCTCTCTCTCTCTCTTCTATTTACCCTCAGGTCCCTAAACCTGTCGACTACTCCACACAACCCTGGTATGTTCACATGCGAATGAATCTCACCAAAATTTCATGCAAAAACTGCCTTTCCCTTGCTTTGTCACAGTATGTTGGATCATTAGTGGTTGTCTGTCGACCTTTCAGGTTAAATTGGTGGGTGTTATTTCATCTAGACTGTAGTTTAGTATACGACTCCTGATTCTGCTCTCTAGGTTATACAGAGCCTTCAGAAAGTATTCATACCTCTTGACCTTTTCCACATTCTGTTGTGTTACAGCCTGAATTCAAAATGGATTAAATACATATTGTTTCTCTCCCATCTACACGCTATACCCCATAATGACAAAGTGAAAACATATATATATATTTTTTTAAATCTTTTCTAATTTATTTAAAATGAAATACAGAAATGTCTAATTTACACAAGTATTCACACCCCTGAGTCAATACATTAGAATCACCTTTGGCAGCGATTACAGCTGTGAGTAATTCTGGGTAAGTCTCTAAGAGCTTCATACACCTGGATTGTACAATATTTCCACATGATTATTTTTAACCTTTTACTGCAGTGGGCTAAATTAGGGTCACACAGAGTGTTTCTGGGTAGTCTTAAATAAATCTATGTTTGAAAGAAAACCTCACACACGTGGTTATGGGCTTAAATAAAATATACACCTGAACATACAGTATATAGAGTTGAATGTATTTCATTTAGACTTTACTACCCAATATTACACTTTATATGACATTATAGAAGTCTGAAATATAACACAACTGTTAGACATAGAAACATCAGATTTTCTGTGTTATAAAAGTTTTGGATTTTCGGCTGTTTTTGTTTATGAAAAATATCAATAACATTCCATCCATGAGGCCACTAGAGGGTGATTTGGTAATTAGACGCAGGAAAGGGCTATAATTCTTCAAGCTTTGTCTTTGTCTGGTTGTTGATCATTGCCAGACAGACATTTTCAAGTCTTGCCATACATTTTCAAGACGATTTAAGTCAAAACTGTAACTAGGCCATCCAGGAGAACATTCATCGACGTCTTGGTAAGTAACTCCAGTGTAGATTTGTCCTGCTGAAAGGTGAGTTCATCTCCCAGTGTCTGTTGGAAAGCTGACTGAACCAGGTTTTCCTAAAGGATTTTGCCTGTGCTCAGGTCTATTTAGTTTATTTTTATCCTAAAAGCATCCTGGTCCTTGCCAATGACAAGCACACCCATAACATGATGCAGGCACCACCATGCATGAAAATGTGTTGGATTTGCCCCAAACATAACGCTTTGTATTCAGGAATGATTTATCAGTATTACTTTACTGCCTTGTTGCAAACAGGATACATATTGTGGAATATTTGTATTATGTACAGGCTCTTTTCACTCTGTCATTTAGGTTAGCATTGTGGAATAACTACAATGTTGTTGATCCATCCTCATGTCTCTCCTATCACAGCCATTAAACTCTGTAACTGTTTTAAAGTCACCATTGACCTCATGGTGAAATGCCTGAGCAGTTTACCTTCATCTCCGGCAACTGAGTTAGGAAGGACGCCTGCATCTTTATGGTGACTGGGTGTATTGATACACCATCCACAGTGTAATTAATAACTTCACCATGCTCAAAGGGATATTCAATGTCTGCTTTGCTATTTGTTTTACCATCTACTAACAGTTGCCCTTCTTTGCGAGGCATTGGAAAACCCTTGGTCTTTATGGTTGAATCGGTGTTAGAGATTCACTGCTCTACTGTGGGACTTTACAGCTAATTGTATGTGTGCGGTAGTCGTTCAAAAGTCATGTTGAAGAGCGAGTCCATGCAACTTATTGTGTGACTTGTTAAGCAGATGTTTTACTTATTTAGGCATCACAAAGGGGTTGAATACATTTCAGCTTTTCATTTTTTAAATTAATTTGTAAACATTTCTAAAAACACAATTCCACATTGACATTATGGGGTATTGTGTGTAAGCCAGTGTCACACAATATAAATTTAATCATTTTTATATTCAGGTTGTAACACAACAAAATGTGGAAAAAGGGTCTGAATACTTCCTGAAGCCGCTGTAACAGGATGTGTCTGTTTGTTTCAGTTTTATTTATGACCTTCCTATGTTCTGTCTGTGTATACAGCATCTCTAAACTATCATATCCTGCCTGTGGCTCCTGTATACAGCATCTCTAAACTATCATATCCTGCCTGTGGCTCCTGTATACAGCATCTCTAAACTATCATATCCTGCCTGTGGCTCCTGTATACAGCATCTCTAAACTATCATATCCTGCCTGTGGCTCCTGTATACAGCATCTCTAAACTATCATATCCTGCCTGTGGCTCCTGTATACAGCATCTCTAAACTATCATATCCTGCCTGTGGCTCCTGTATACAGCATCTCTAAACTATCATATCCTGCCTGTGGCTCCTGTATACAGCATCTCTAAACTATCATATCCTGCCTGTGGCTCCTGTATACAGCATCTCTAAACTATCATATCCTGCCTGTGGCTCCTGTATACAGCATCTCTAAACTATCATATCCTGCCTGTGGCTCCTGTATACAGCATCTCTAAACTATCATATCCTGCCTGTGGCTCATGTATACAGCATCTCTAAACTATCATATCCTGCCTGTGGCTCCTGTATACAGCATCTCTAAACTATCATATCCTGCCTGTGGCTCCTGTATACAGCATCTCTAAACTATCATATCCTGCCTGTGGCTCCTGTATACAGCATCTCTAAACTATCATATCCTGCCTGTGGCTCCTGTATACAGCATCTCTAAACTATCATATCCTGCCTGTGGCTCCTGTATACAGCATCTCTAAACTATCATATCCTGCCTGTGGCTCCTGTATACAGCATCTCTAAACTATCATATCCTGCCTGTGGCTCCTGTATACAGTATCTCCAACCTATCATATCCTGCCTGTGGGTACTGTACTGTAGGTTTGCTGGGCCCATGGAGAGACTGCAGGCTGAGGCAGAGCTGATTAGCAGAGGCAACAGCACTTACCTGGTCCGCCACCGGAGCCGCGAGCTCACAGAGTACGCCATCAGCATCAAGTAAGTTAGTAGCATGGCAGTACTGCACATTACAGTTGTCGTGTCTTTGGCTATGCCGGATTAAGTGATATGACATGCTATTCTATAAAATCCTTTCTCCGTAATTAATATTACCTGATTGAGCTAATCATGTAAATGTAATTAACTAGAGAGTCGGGGCACCACAAAATAATATTTATAGAGCTGAATAAACTCTTAAAGACCTAGTAATATTTTACATCATTAGCAGTCAATATTAATCAATATTAATCATCAGTATAGCACAGTATTAATCACAGGGGGGAAAGAGGTATTTATGACTGTCATAAACCTACCCCCAGGCCAACGTCATCACACAGTACAGCACATTACCATACATTACAGTGCATTACAGTACAGCACATTACAGTACATTACAGTATAGCACATTACAGTACATTATGGTATAGCACATTACAGCACATTACAGTACATTATGGTATAGCACATTACAGTACATTACAGTACAGTACATTATGGTATAGCACATTACAGCACATTATGGTATAGCACATTACAGTACATTACAGTACAGTACATTATGGTATAGCACATTACAGCACATTATGGTATAGCACATTACAGTACATTACAGTACAGTACATTATGGTATAGCACATTACAGTACATTATGGTATAGCACATTACAGCACATTACAGTACATTATGGTATAGCACATTACAGTACATTACAGTACAGTACATTATGGTATAGCACATTACAGCACATTATGGTATAGCACATTACAGCACATTACAGTACAGTACATTACAGTGCAGCACATTACATTACAGCACATTACAGTACAGTACATTACAGTGCAGCACATTACAGCACATTACAGCACATTACAGCACATTACAGTACAGTACAGCACAGTACATTACAGTACAGCACATTACATTACAGCACATTACATTACAGCACAGTATAGTACAGCACATTACAGTACAGTATAGTACAGTACAGTACATTACAGTGCAGTATAGTACAGTATAGTACAGTACAGTACATTACAGTACAGTATAGTACAGCACATTACAGTACAGTATAGCACATTACATTACAGTACAGTATAGTACAGTACAGTACATTACAGTACATTACAGTACAGTACAGTGCAGTACATTACAGTACATTACAGTATAGCACATTACAGTACATTATGGTATAGCACATTACAGCACATTACAGCACATTACAGTACATTATGGTATAGCACATTACAGCACATTACAGTACAGTACATTACAGTGCAGCACATTACAGCACATTACAGTGCAGCACATTACAGTACAGTACAGCACAGTACAGCACATTACAGTACAGTACATTACAGTGCAGCACATTACAGCACATTACAGTACATTACAGTACATTACATTACAGTAAATTACAGTGCATTACAGTATAGCACAGTATAGTACAGCACATTACAGTACAGTATAGCACAGTGCAGCACATTACAGTACATTATGGTATTGCACAGTATAGCACATTACAGTACAGTACAGTACATTACAGTACAGTATAGTATAGTACAGTACATTACAGTGCAGTATAGTACAGTATAGTACAGTACAGTACAGTATAGTACAGCACATTACAGTACAGTATAGTATAGCACATTACATTACAGTACAGTATAGTATAGTACAGTACAGTACATTACAGTACAGTACAGTGCAGTACAGTACATTACAGTACATTACAGTATAGCACATTACAGTACATTATGGTATAGCACATTACAGCACATTACAATACAGTGCAGTACAGTACATTACAGTACATTACAGTATAGTACAGTACAGCACATTACAGTATAGTACAGTACAGTACATTACAGTATAGTATAGTACAGTGCATTACAGTACAGTACATTGCAGTACAGTATAGTACAGTACATTACAGTACAGCACATTACAGTACATTACAGTATAGTATAGTACAGTATAGTACAGTATAGTACAGTACAGCACATTACAGTGCAGTATAGTACAGTATAGTACAGTATAGCACAGTATAGCACAGTGCAGCACATTACAGTACATTATGGTATTGCACAGTATAGCACATTACAGTACAGTATAGTACAGCACATTACAGTACAGTACATTGCAGTACAGTACAGCACATTACAGTACAGTGCAGTACAGTACATTACAGTACAGTACATTACAGTACAGTGCAGTACAGTACATTACAGTACATTACAGTATAATATAGTACAGTACAGTATAGTACAGTACAGTACAGTACAGTATAGTACAGTGCAGTACAGTACAGTACAGTACATTACAGTACATTACAGTATAATATAGTACAGTACAGTACAGTACATTACAGTATAATATAGTACAGTACAGCACATTACAGTACATTACAGTATAGTACAGTACAGTATAGTACAGTACAGTACATTACAGTATAGTACAGTGCAGTACAGTACATTACAGTACATTACAGTACAGTACATTACAGTACATTACAGTACATTACAGTACAGTACATTACAGTATAGTATAGTACAGTACAGTACATTACAGTACAGTATAGTACAGTACAGTACAGCACATTACAGTACAGTGCAGTACAGTACATTACAGTACATTACAGTACAGTGCAGTACAGTACATGACATTACAGTACAGTAAAGTACAGTACATTACAGTACATTACAGTACAGTACATTATAGTATAGTACAGTACAGTACATTACAGTACAGTACAGTACATTATAGTATAGTACAGTACATTACAGTACATTACAGTACAGTACATTATAGTATAGTACAGTACATTATAGTACATTACAGTATAGTATAGTACAGTACATTACAGTACAGTGCAGTACATTACAGTACATTACAGTACATTACAGTACAGTGCAGTACAGTACATGACAGTACATTACAGTACAGTGCAGTACAGTACATTACAGTACATTACAGTACAGTACATTATAGTATAGTACAGTACAGTACATTACAGTACATTACAGTACAGTACAGTACATTATAGTACATTACAGTACAGTACATTACAGTACAGTACATTACAGTACATTACAGTACAGTGCAGTGCAGTACAGTACATTACAGTACATTACAGTACAGTACATTATAGTATAGTACAGTACAGTACATTACAGTACATTACAGTACAGTACAGTACAGTACAGTACATTATAGTATAGTACAGTACAGTACATTACAGTACATTACAGTACAGTACAGTACAGTACTGTACAGTACAGTACAGCACATTACAGTACAGTACAGTACATTACAGTACATTACAGTACAGTACATTATAGTATAGTACAGTACAGTACATTACAGTACATTACAGTACAGTACAGTACAGTACAGTACATTATAGTATAGTACAGTACAGTACATTACAGTACATTACAGTACAGTACAGTACTGTACAGTACAGCACATTACAGTACATTACAGTACAGTACATTATAGTACAGTACAGTACAGCACATTACAGTACATTACAGTACAGTACATTACAGTACAGTACAGTACAGTACAGTACAGTACAGTACTGTACAGTACAGCACATTACAGTACATTACAGTACAGTACATTATAGTACAGTACAGTACAGCACATTACAGTACATTACAGTACAGTACATTATAGTACAGTACAGCCACACTGCTAATAGCCATTAGCCGTTAGTCATAGAGGAGAAAAGGCTCTTCCTCTTCCTCTTCCTCTGTCAGTGGAGGTGATATGTGTAGTTCAGTCCTACCGTTGACTTTCTGCACAGACTGTACTGTATGTTGCTCTGCCCCGGATAAGAGCATGGACTGAAGGAAAAATGTTGGACAATACATGCATTGTATTGTGCGTTGAAAAGTAACTTGAGGTGAGACGTGCAGGAGTAATGATTCTTTATAAGTGACTCCCACAAGTACAGTGGGAATATGTTTAAGTGCGGTGAAGCACTCTGCTACAAACACATTAAAAGCCCGTGGCGACGTAGACTGGAAAAGAATCTTTGCGTGTTATCACTGTATCATTTCAGTCACCTGCGGCTGTTGGTATGCTGCAGATAGACAGATGACAGCACTGAATGTTCAGACAGGCTGGAACAGGCCAATGATATGCAGCGTTTGTGTTTCTGTGCCAAGGTGGGTTGAAACACTCCTTCCCTACAGGGAGCTGGTAAAACTTAGAGAGAGAGAGAGAGAGAGAGAGAGGGAAAGAGACATTTGAAATGTCTAACTTCTTTTAAAACTTTTGTGAGTGTAATGTTTACTAATGTTTCGCTTGTTTATTTCCCTTTTGTTTATTATCTATTTCACTTTGCTTTGACAATGTAAACATGTGTTTCCCATGCCAGCAAAGCCCTTTGAATATCATTTAATTAAGAGAGAGAGAGGGAGAGAGGGAGAGAGAGAGAGGGAGAGAGAAAGAGAGGGAGAGAGAGAGAGAGAGAGAGAGAGAGAGAGAGAGAGGGAGGGAGAGGGAGAGAGAGAGGGAGAGAGAGGGAGAGAGAGAGGGAGAGAGAGAGAGAGGGAGAGAGAGAGAGAGAGAGAGAGAGAGAGAGGGGAGAGAGAGAGAGAGAGGGAGAGAGAGAGAGGGAGGGCTGCTCTGAGAGGCTGCTGGCAATGCTTTTTTTTTAAACCCCCTTCAACCAAATAATTCATCTCCTCCTTTTTTCTCTCTAATGAAAGCTTTTTCACTGTCTTCAAGTTCCACCGGAGCTGAAGTCTTAATTGCTTGTGTGCGATGCATGCTGCTGCAGCACCGGTGAATAGACCCAGAGAGACCGTTATACAGCCTGCTCAAGGTTATTAAATCCTCACAACGAGAGAGAGAGAGAAAGAGAAAAAAAGAAACTCCGCACACTTATGTGGAAACTACATGAAGTGTTTGAATTAGACAATGACCTATCCCTGGCCCCCTCTGTATAACTCTGCTGTTCTACTGAGGCCCTATCCCTGGCCCCCTCTGTATAACTCTGCTGTTCTACTGAGGCCCTATCCCTGGCCCCCTCTGTATAACTCTGCTGTTCTACTGAGGACCTATCCCTGGCCCCCTCTGTATAACTCTGCTGTTCTACTGAGGACCTATCCCTGGCCCCCTCTGTATAACTCTGCTGTTCTACTGAGGCCCTATCCCTGGCCCCCTCTGTATAACTCTGCTGTTCTACTGAGGCCCTATCCCTGGCCCCCTCTGTATAACTCTGCTGTTCTACTGAGGCCCTATCCCTGGCCCCCTCTGTATAACTATGCTGTTCTACTGAGGCCCTATCCCTGGCCCCCTCTGTATAACTATGCTGTTCTACTGAGGCCCTATCCCTGGCCCCCTCTGTATAACTCTGCTGTTCTACTGAGGCCCTATCCCTGGCCCCCTCTGTATAACTCTGCTGTTCTACTGAGGCCCTATCCCTGGCCCCCTCTGTATAACTCTGCTGTTCTACTGAGGCCCTATCCCTGGCCCCCTCTGTATAGCTCTGCTGTTCTACTGAGGCCCTACCCTGGCCCCCTCTGTATAACTCTGCTGTTCTACTGAGGACCTATCCCTGGCCCCCTCTGTATAACTCTGCTGTTCTACTGAGGACCTATCCCTGGCCCCCTCTGTATAACTCTGCTGTTCTACTGAGGCCCTATCCCTGGCCCCCTCTGTATAGCTCTGCTGTTCTACTGAGGCCCTACCCTGGCCCCCTCTGTATAGCTCTGCTGTTCTACTGAGGCCCTATCCCTGGCCCCCTCTGTATAGCTCTGCTGTTCTACTGAGGCCCTATCCCTGGCCCCCTCTGTATAACTCTGCTGTTCTACTGAGGCCCTAACCCTGGCCCCCTCTGTATAGCTCTGCTGTTCTACTGAGGCCCTACCCTGGCCCCCTCTGTATAGCTCTGCTGTTCTACTGAGGCCCTACCCTTGCCCCCTCTGTATAACTCTGCTGTTCTACTGAGGACCTATCCCTGGCCCCCTCTGTATAACTCTGCTGTTCTACTGAGGACCTATCCCTGGCCCCCTCTGTATAACTCTGCTGTTCTACTGAGGCCCTATCCCTGGCCCCCTCTGTATAGCTCTGCTGTTCTACTGAGGCCCTACCCTGGCCCCCTCTGTATAACTCTGCTGTTCTACTGAGGCCCTATCCCTGGCCCCCTCTGCATAGCTCTGCTGTTCTACTGAGGCCCTATCCCTGGCCCCCTCTGCATAGCTCTGCTGTTCTACTGAGGCCCTATCCCTGGCCCCCTCTGCATAGCTCTGCTGTTCTACTGAGGCCCTATCCCTGGCCCCCTCTGCATAGCTCTGCTGTTCTACTGAGGCCCTATCCCTGGCCCCCTCTGCATAGCTCTGCTGTTCTACTGAGGACCTATCCCTGGCCCCCTCTGCATAGCTCTGCTGTTCTACTGAGGACCTATCCCTGGCCCCCTCTGCATAGCTCTGCTGTTCTACTGAGGACCTATCCCTGGCCCCCTCTGTATAACTCTGCTGTTCTACTGAGGCCCTATCTCTGGCCCCCTCTGTATAACTCTGCTATTCTACTGAGGCCCTGCCACCTTCCTTCTACAAGCTACACTGTTCTACTGAGGCCCTGCCATCATCCTTCTACAAGCTACACTGTTCTACTGAGGCCCTGCCATCATCCTTCTACAAGCTACACTCTGCTATTCTAATGAGGCCCTGCCACCTTCCTTCTATAAGCTACATTCTGCTATTCTACTGAGGCCCTGCCACCTTCCTTCTACAAGCTACACTGTTCTACTGAGGCCATGCCCCTTTTTCTTCCACAAGCTACACTGTTCTACTGAGGCCCTGCCACCTTCCTTCTACAAGCTACACTGTTCTACTGAGGCCCTGCCACCTTCCTTCCACAAGCTACACTGTTCTACTGTGGCCCTGCCACCTTCCTTCTACAAGCTACACTGTTCTACTGAGGCCCTGCCACCTTCCTTCTACAAGCTACACTGTTCTACTGAGGCCCTGCCATCTTCCTTCTACAAGCTACACTGTTCTACTGAGGCCCTGCCACCTTCCTTCCACAAGCTACACTGTTCTACTGAGGCCCTGCCATCTTCCTTCTACAAGCTACACTGTTCTACTGAGGCCCTGCCACCTTCCTTCCACAAGCTACACTGTTCTACTGAGGCCCTGCCACCTTCCTTCTACAAGCTACACTGTTCTACTGAGGCCCTGCCACCTTCCTTCCACAAGATACAACCACTAGAGTCGAGCCAAGAGGACCCAGCCAGTCAGTCAAAATGTCAGTGTACAATTGACCTGTCACTGGGGTTGTAGACTATGGATTAGGCCACGTTATTAAGGGTATTACTGCTCTGAGAGGGAGGTAAGAGAATAATGATGGAGAATTAAAGAGATCAAGAGAGGACAGGGCTCGGTGTCTCTATTACCCTCCATTATCCCCTCCCCCTGCCCCACTTGGTCCTACTCAGGCCCCCCTAAATGGGGGGTGACTGTCCCTTCGTCAGTCTCCACCTCCCCCCTGGCTCCTGAAATACCAAGGGGTAGCGAGGAATGGTGCCCCGGTCTATCAACATCGATCTCAATGATCACCAGAAAATTACACTCATCACTTATTAATGGGCCACAGGTACAGCAACGACGTGAAGCACATCAAGATCCTGAACAGGGACGGCTGCTTTCACATCGCAGAGAACAACAAGTTCGGGAGTATATTAGTGAGTCTGTTTCCTTTTACAACACCCTCAATGCATTTCATACAGAAATAACTCACTCATAGCATTTCTCGAATTATGTGTCAAAACATGAATCTTATTTTAGCTGCTTGCTGTGTGAAAATGGCTGCAATTAGAGTTGGTTTACCGGTGTGGTTTACTTCACTGCCTGTAGGCCTTGTAGAGAGTTATAGACAGGGACTGGTCCAGGGTGGATTGGATGTGTTCTCTCCCTTCTATTCACCCAATATTATGTTGGCTTTAGCTATGCTTTACAAAGGACATTTTTACTGTTAGTCCTCTTCTGTAGTCCTCTTCTGTAGTCCTCTTCTGTAGTCCTCTTCTGTAGTCCTCTTCTGTAGTCCTCCTCTGTAGTCCTCTTCTGTAGTCCTCTTCTGTAGTCCTCTTCTGTAGTCCTCTTCTGTAGTCCTCTTCTGTAGTCTTCTTCTGTAGTCTTCTTCTGTAGTCCTCTTCTGTAGTCCTCTTCTGTAGTCTTCTTCTGTAGTCCTCCTCTGTAGTCCTCTTCTGTAGTCCTCTTCTGTAGTCCTCTTCTGTAGTCTTCTTCTGTAGTCTTCTTCTGTAGTCCTCCTCTGTAGTCCTCTTCTGTAGTCCTCTTCTGTAGTCTTCTTCTGTAGTCCTCCTCTGTAGTCCTATTCTTTACACATAGCCTACTTTTATTGTTGGCAAACTTTTCATAAAATGTCAAACTACCTGACACATTTTCACTTAAAGGTAATTTGTAATTGGACAGAGGGAATGTTTAAACAGATTTAGAACGATATAAAGTACACTATTATTTTTCACACATCATTTTCATAGAAGTTGTGTTGTTAAGTGTTTTTGAGGCTATTTTGCTAACTGTGAGCGTTTTTTGCCTATGCCTGTGGGTGTGTGGGTGTGCAGGAACTGATTGAGTACTATCAACATTACTCCCTGAGGGAAGGCTTCCGAAGCCTGGACACCACACTGCAGTTCCCCTACAGAGAGCAGGAGAGCCCCGCTGCTATGGTCCGTACCAATAAACCTGGAGGAAAGAGTGAGTACACAGTACTGTTACTACGCACACACACTACAGTACTCTACACTACTCTACACTACACTACACTACTCTACACTACACAACACTACTCTACACTACACTACTCTACACTACACTACACTACTCTACACTACTCTACACTACACAACACTACTCTACACTACTCTACACTACACTACACTACTCTACACAACACTACTCTACACTACACTACTCTACACTACACTACACTACTCTACACTACTCTACACTACACTACACTACTCTACACTACACTACACTACACTACTCTACACTACACTACACTACTCTACACTACTCTACTCTACTCTCCACTACTCTACACTACACTACTCTACACTACACTACTCTACACTACTCTACACTACTCTACACTACTCTACACTACTCTACTCTACTCTGCACTACTCTACACTACACCACTCCACACTACACTACTCTACACTAGTCTACACTACACTACACTACTCTACACTACTCTACACTACACTACTCTACTCTACTCTACTCTACTCTAAACTACTCTACACTACTCTGCACTACACTACTCTACACTACTCTACACTACTCTACACTACACTACTGTACACTACTCTACACTACACTACTCTACACTACTCTACACTACACTACTCTACACTACTCTACTCTACTCTGCACTACTCTACACTACTCTACACTACTCTACACTACACTACTCTACACTACTCTACTCTACTCTGCACTACTCTACACTACTCTACACTATTCTACTCTACTCTGCACTACTCTACACAACACTACACTACACTACTCTACACTACTCTACACTACTCTACTCTACTCTGCACTACTCTACACTACACTACACTGCACTACTCTACACTACACTACTCTACACTACACTACTCTACTCTACTCTACTCTACTCTACACTACACTACTCTACACTACTCTACTCTACTCTGCACAACTCTACACTACACCACTCTACACTACACTACTCTACTCTGCACTACTCCACACTACACTACTCTACACTAGTCTACACTACACTACTCTACACTACACTGCAATGACTGGAACGAACTACAAAAATCTCTGAAACTGGAAACACTTATCTCCCTCACTAGCTTTAAGCACCAACTGTCAGAGCAGCTCACAGATTACTGCACCTGTACATAGCCCACCTATAATTTAGCCCAAACAACTACCTCTTTCCCTACTGTATTTAATTAATTTATTTATTTTGCTCCTTTGCACCCCATTATTTTTATTTCTACTTTGCACATTCTTCCACTGCAAAACGACCATTCCAGTGTTTTACTTGCTATATTGTATTTACTTTGCCATCATGGCCTTTTTTGCCTTTACCTCCCTTCTCACCTTATTTGCTCACACTGTATATAGACTTGTTTATCCTGTATTATTGACTGTATGTTTGTTTTACTCCATGTGTAACTCTGTGTCGTTGTATCTGTCAAACTGCTTTGCTTTATCTTGGCCAGGTCGCAATTGTAAATGAGAACTTGTTCTCAACTAGCCTACCTGGTTAAATAAAGGTGAAATAAATCAATAAAAATAGATGGTCTAGATGACAGGTCTAGATGGTCTAGATGAGATGTCTACAGTTCTAGATGGTCTAGATGACAAGACTAGATGACAGGTCTACATGGTCTAGATGACAGGTCTAGATGACAGGTCTACATAGTCTAGATGACAGGTCTACATGGTCTAGATGACAGGTCTAGATGGTCTAGATAACAGGTCTACATGGTCTAAATGACAGGTCTAGATGGTCTAGATGGCCTAGATGACAGGTTTACATGGTCTAGATGACAGGTCTACATGGTCTATATGACAGGTCTAGATGGTCTAGATGACAGGTCTACATGGTCTAGATGACAGGTCTACATGGTCAAGATTACAGGTCTAGATGACAGGTCTACATGGTCTAGATGACAGGTCTAGATGATTGGTCTACATGGTCTAGATGACAGGTCTACATAGTCTAGATAACAGGTCTACATGGTCTAGATTACAAGCCTAGATGACAGGTCTACATGGCCTAGATGACAGGTCTACATGGTCTAGATGACAGGTCTAGATGGCCTAGATGACAGGTCTACATGGTCTAGATGACAGGTCTACATGGTCTAGATTACAAGCCTAGATGACAGGTCTACATGGTCTAGATGACAGGTCTACATGGTCTAGATGACAGGTCTACATGGTCTAGATGACAGGTCTACATGGTCTAGATGACAGGTCTAGATGACAGGTCTAGATGGTCTAGATGACAGGTCTACATGGTCTAGATGACAGGTCTAGATGGTCTAGATGACAGGTCTACATGGTCTAGATGACAGGTCTACATGGTCTAGATGACAGGTCTAGATGACAGGTCTAGATGGTCTAGATGACAGGTCTACATGGTCTAGATGACAGGTCTACATGGTGTAGATGACAGGTCTACATGATCTAGATGACAGGTCTACATGGTCTAGATGACAGGTCTAGATGGTCTAGATGACAGGTCTACATGGTGTAGATGACAGGTCTAGATGGTCTAGATGACAGGACTACATGGTGTAGATGACAGGTCTAGATGGTCTAGATGACAGGTCTAGATGACAGGTCTACATGGTCTAGATGACAGGTCTACATGGTCTAGATGACAGGTCTAGATGGTCTAGATGACAGGTCTAGATGACAGGTCTAGATGGTCTTTATGACAGGTCTACATGGTCTAGATAACAGGTCTACATGGTCTAAATGACAGATCTATATGGTCTAGATGGCCTAGATGACAGGTTTACATGGTCTAGATGACAGGTCTACATGGTCTATATGACAGGTCTAGATGGTCTAGATGACAGGTCTACATGGTCTAGATGACAGGTCTACATGGTCAAGATTACAGGTCTAGATGACAGGTCTACATGGTCTAGATGACAGGTCTAGATGATTGGTCTACATGGTCTAGATGACAGGTCTACATAGTCTAGATAACAGGTCTACATGGTCTAGATTACAAGCCTAGATGACAGGTCTACATGGCCTAGATGACAGGTCTACATGGTCTAGATGACAGGTCTAGATGGCCTAGATGACAGGTCTACATGGTCTAGATGACAGGTCTCCATGGTCTAGATTACAAGCCTAGATGACAGGTCTACATGGTCTAGATGACAGGTCTACATGGTCTAGATGACAGGTCTACATGGTCTAGATGACAGGTCTAGATGACAGGTCTAGATGGTCTAGATGACAGGTCTACATGGTCTAGATGACAGGTCTAGATGGTCTAGATGACAGGTCTACATGGTCTAGATGACAGGTCTACATGGTCTAGATGACAGGTCTAGATGACAGGTCTAGATGGTCTAGATGACAGGTCTACATGGTCTAGATGACAGGTCTACATGGTGTAGATGACAGGTCTACATGATCTAGATGACAGGTCTACATGGTCTAGATGACAGGTCTAGATGGTCTAGATGACAGGTCTACATGGTGTAGATGACAGGTCTAGATGGTCTAGATGACAGGACTACATGGTGTAGATGACAGGTCTAGATGGTCTAGATGACAGGTCTAGATGACAGGTCTACATGGTCTAGATGACAGGTCTACATGGTCTAGATGACAGGTCTAGATGGTCTAGATGACAGGTCTAGATGACAGGTCTAGATGGTCTTTATGACAGGTCTACATGGTCTATATGACAGGTCTAGATGGTCTAGATGACAGGTCTACATGGTCTAGATGACAGGTCTACATGGTCAAGATTACAGGTCTAGATGACAGGTCTACATGGTCTAGATGACAGGTCTAGATGATTGGTCTACATGGTCTAGATGACAGGTCTACATAGTCTAGATAACAGGTCTACATGGTCTAGATTACAAGCCTAGATGACAGGTCTACATGGCCTAGATGACAGGTCTACATGGTCTAGATGACAGGTCTAGATGGCCTAGATGACAGGTCTACATGGTCTAGATGACAGGTCTACATGGTCTAGATTACAAGCCTAGATGACAGGTCTACATGGTCTAGATGACAGGTCTACATGGTCTAGATGACAGGTCTACATGGTCTAGATGACAGGTCTACATGGTCTAGATGACAGGTCTAGATGACAGGTCTAGATGGTCTAGATGACAGGTCTACATGGTCTAGATGACAGGTCTAGATGGTCTAGATGACAGGTCTACATGGTCTAGATGACAGGTCTACATGGTCTAGATGACAGGTCTAGATGACAGGTCTAGATGGTCTAGATGACAGGTCTACATGGTCTAGATGACAGGTCTACATGGTGTAGATGACAGGTCTACATGATCTAGATGACAGGTCTACATGGTCTAGATGACAGGTCTAGATGGTCTAGATGACAGGTCTACATGGTGTAGATGACAGGTCTAGATGGTCTAGATGACAGGACTACATGGTGTAGATGACAGGTCTAGATGGTCTAGATGACAGGTCTAGATGACAGGTCTACATGGTCTAGATGACAGGTCTACATGGTCTAGATGACAGGTCTAGATGGTCTAGATGACAGGTCTAGATGACAGGTCTAGATGGTCTTTATGACAGGTCTACATGGTCTAGATAACAGGTCTACATGGTCTAAATGACAGGTCTAGATGGTCTAGATGGCCTAGATGACAGGTTTACATGGTCTAGATGACAGGTCTACATGGTCTATATGACAGGTCTAGATGGTCTAGATGACAGGTCTACATGGTCTAGATGACAGGTCTACATGGTCAAGATTACAGGTCTAGATGACAGGTCTACATGGTCTAGATGACAGGTCTAGATGATTGGTCTACATGGTCTAGATGACAGGTCTACATAGTCTAGATAACAGGTCTACATGGTCTAGATTACAAGCCTAGATGACAGGTCTACATGGCCTAGATGACAGGTCTACATGGTCTAGATGACAGGTCTAGATGGCCTAGATGACAGGTCTACATGGTCTAGATGACAGGTCTACATGGTCTAGATTACAAGCCTAGATGACAGGTCTACATGGTCTAGATGACAGGTCTACATGGTCTAGATGACAGGTCTACATGGTCTAGATGACAGGTCTAGATGACAGGTCTAGATGGTCTAGATGACAGGTCTACATGGTCTAGATGACAGGTCTAGATGGTCTAGATGACAGGTCTACATGGTCTAGATGACAGGTCTACATGGTCTAGATGACAGGTCTAGATGACAGGTCTAGATGGTCTAGATGACAGGTCTACATGGTCTAGATGACAGGTCTACATGGTGTAGATGACAGGTCTACATGATCTAGATGACAGGTCTACATGGTCTAGATGACAGGTCTAGATGGTCTAGATGACAGGTCTACATGGTGTAGATGACAGGTCTAGATGGTCTAGATGACAGGACTACATGGTGTAGATGACAGGTCTAGATGGTCTAGATGACAGGTCTAGATGACAGGTCTACATGGTCTAGATGACAGGTCTACATGGTCTAGATGACAGGTCTAGATGGTCTAGATGACAGGTCTAGATGACAGGTCTAGATGGTCTTTATGACAGGTCTACATGGTCTAGATGACAGGTCTACATGGTCTAGATGACAGGTCTAGATGACAGGTCTAGATGGTCTAGATGACAGGTCTACATGGTCTAGATGACAGGTCTAGATGACAGGTCTAGATGGTCTAGATGACAGGTCTACATGGTCTAGATGACAGGTCTACATGGTGTAGATGACAGGTCTACATGGTCTAGATGACAGGTCTACATGGTCTAGATGACAGGTCTAAATGGTCTAGATGACAGGTCTACATGGTGTAGATGACAGGACTACATGGTGTAGATGACAGGTCTAGATGGTCTAGATGACAGGTCTAGATGACAGGTCTAGATGACAGGTCTAGATGGCCTAGATGACAGGTCTACATGGTGTAGATGACAGGTCTACAGGGTCTTTATGAGAGGTGAATACTGAATACTGTGTAGTCCTGTGTTGCTGTTAAACCATGAATAAAAGACAACAGAGACAGAGGAGAAGAGGCATGTTGGATCCTGGATCCCAGTGGTGAGCAAGGGGTTAAACGCCGTGCCGATGCCGGCAGTACACCTGGTGCCTCATCCAGTGCGGAGATGAGATTTCACTGTAGCACCATATGTCACCGTGTGAAGAGCGCAAGAAAAACTCCCAGGGTTTGCTGAAGGTTGTTTTGGGGAGATAAACACAGAAAGGAAAGGCTGATGGATACAGTCAGTCAGACGCTGCTGCCAGTCTCACTCTGATAAATACAGTCAGTCAGTCAGTCAGACGCTGCTGCCAGTCTCACTCTGATAAATACAGTCAGTCAGATGCTGCTGCCAGTCTCACTCTGATAAATACAGTCAGTCAGACAGTCAGTCAGACGCTGCTGCCAGTCTCACTCTGATAAATACAGTCAGTCCGACAGTCAGTCAGACGCTGCTGCCAGTCTCACTCTGATAAATACAGTCAGTCAGACGCTGCTGCCAGTCTCACTCTGATAAATACAGTCAGTCAGACGCTGCTGCCAGTCTCACTCTGATAAATACAGTCAGTCAGACGCTGCTGCCAGTCTCACTCTGATAAATACAGTCAGTCAGACGCTGCTGCCAGTCTCACTCTGATAAATACAGTCAGTCAGACGCTGCTGCCAGTCTCACTCTGATAAATACAGTCAGTCAGATGCTGCTGCCAGTCTCACTCTGATAAATACAGTCAGTCAGTCAGGCAGACGCTGCTGCCAGTCTCACTCTGATAAATACAGTCAGTCAGACGCTGCTGCCAGTCTCACTCTGATAAATACAGTCAGTCAGACAGTCAGTCAGTCAGACGCTGCTGCCAGTCTCACTCTGATAAATACAGTCAGACAGTCAGTCAGACGCTGCTGCCAGTCTCACTCTGATAAATACAGTCAGTCAGTCAGTCAGTCAGAAGCTGCTGCCAGTCTCACTCTGATAAATACAGTCAGTCAGACGCTGCTGCCAGTCTCACTCTGATAAATACAGTCAGTCAGACGCTGCTGCCAGTCTCACTCTGATAAATACAGTCAGTCAGTCAGTCAGACGCTGCTGCCAGTCTCACTCTGATAAATACAGTCAGTCAGACGCTGCTGCCAGTCTCACTCTGATAAATACAGTCAGTCAGACAGTCAGTCAGACGCTGCTGCCAGTCTCACTCTGATAAATACAGTCAGTCAGACGCTGCTGCCAGGCTCACTCTGATAAATACAGTCAGTCAGACAGTCAGTCAGACGCTGCTGCCAGTCTCACTCTGATAAATACAGTCAGTCAGACGCTGCTGCCAGTCTCACTCTGATAAATACAGTCAGTCAGACAGTCAGTCAGACGCTGCTGCCAGTCTCACTCTGATAAATACAGTCAGTCAGACAGTCAGTCAGACGCTGCTGCCAGTCTCACTCTGATAAATACAGTCAGTCAGACGCTGCTGCCAGTCTCACTCTGATAAATACAGTCAGTCAGTCAGAAGCTGCTGCCAGTCTCACACTGATAAATACAGTCAGTCAGACGCTGCTGCCAGTCTCACTCTGATAAATACAGTCAGTCAGACGCTGCTGCCAGTCTCACTCTGATAAATACAGTCAGTCAGTCAGGCAGACGCTGCTGCCAGTCTCACTCTGATACAAACAGTCAGTCAGACGCTGCTGCCAGTCTCACTCTGATAAATACAGTCAGTCAGACAGTCAGTCAGTCAGACGCTGCTGCCAGTCTCACTCTGATAAATACAGTCAGTCAGACAGTCAGTCAGACGCTGCTGCCAGTCTCACTCTGATAAATACAGTCAGTCAGACGCTGCTGCCAGTCTCACTCTGATAAATACAGTCAGTCAGTCAGTCAGTCAGTCAGAAGCTTCTGCCAGTCTCACTCTGATAAATACAGTCAGGCAGACGCTGCTGCCAGTCTCACTCTGATAAATACAGTCAGTCAGACAGTCAGTCAGACGCTGCTGCCAGCCTCACTCTGATAAATACAGTCAGTCAGTCAGACGCTGCTTCCAGTCTCACTCTGATAAATACAGTCAGTCAGACGCTGCTGCCAGTCTCACTCTGATAAATACAGTCAGTCAGACAGTCAGTCAGACGCTGCTGCCAGTCTCACTCTGATAAATACAGTCAGTCAGACGCTGCTGCCAGTCTCACTCTGATAAATACAGTCAGTCAGTCAGTCAGTCAGAAGCTGCTGCCAGTCTCACTCTGATAAATACAGTCAGTCAGACGCTGCTGCCAGTCTTACTCTGATAAATACAGTCAGTCAGACAGTCAGTCAGACGCTGCTGCCAGTCTCACTCTGATAAATACAGTCAGTCAGACAGTCAGTCAGACGCTGCTGCCAGTCTCACTCTGATAAATACAGTCAGTCAGACGCTGCTGCCAGTCTCACTCTGATAAATACAGTCAGTCAGTCAGTCAGTCAGTCAGAAGCTGCTGCCAGTCTCACACTGATAAATACAGTCAGTCAGACGCTGCTGCCAGTCTCACTCTGATAAATACAGTCAGTCAGACGCTGCTGCCAGTCTCACTCTGATAAATACAGTTAGTCAGACGCTGCTGCCAGTCTCACTCTGATAAATACAGTCAGTCAGACGCTGCTGCCAGTCTCACTCTGATAAATACAGTCAGTCAGTCAGGCAGACGCTGCTGCCAGTCTCACTCTGATAAATACAGTCAGTCAGACGCTGCTGCCAGTCTCACTCTGATAAATACAGTCAGTCAGACAGTCAGTCAGATGCTGCTGCCAGTCTCACTCTGATAAATACAGTCAGTCAGACGCTGCTGCCAGTCTCACTCTGATAAATACAGTCAGTCAGTCAGTCAGTCAGACGCTGCTGCCAGTCTCACTCTGATAAATACAGTCAGTCAGTCAGTCAGATGCTGCTGCCAGTCTCACTCTGATAAATACAGTCAGTCAGACGCTGCTGCCAGTCTCACTCTGATAAATACAGTCAGTCAGACAGTCAGTCAGACGCTGCTGCCAGTCTCACTCTGATAAATACAGTCAGTCAGACGCTGCTGCCAGTCTCACTCTGATAAATACAGTCAGTCAGTCAGTCAGAAGCTGCTGCCAGTCTCACTCTGATAAATACAGTCAGTCAGACAGTCAGTCAGACGCTGCTGCCAGTCTCACTCTGATAAATACAGTCAGTCAGACGCTGCTGCCAGTCTCACTCTGATAAATACAGTCAGTCAGACAGTCAGTCAGACGCTGCTGCCAGTCTCACTCTGATAAATACAGTCAGTCAGACAGTCAGTCAGACGCTGCTGCCAGTCTCACTCTGATAAATACAGTCAGTCAGACGCTGCTGCCAGTCTCACTCTGATAAATACAGTCAGTCAGTCAGAAGCTGATGCCAGTCTCACACTGATAAATACAGTCAGTCAGACGCTGCTGCCAGTCTCACTCTGATAAATACAGTCAGTCAGACGCTGCTGCCAGTCTCACTCTGATAAATACAGTCAGTCAGACGCTGCTGCCAGTCTCACTCTGATACATACAGTCAGTCAGACGCTGCTGCCAGTCTCACTCTGATAAATACAGTCAGTCAGACAGTCAGTCAGTCAGACGCTGCTGCCAGTCTCACTCTGATAAATACAGTCAGTCAGATGCTGCTGCCAGTCTCACTCTGATAAATACAGTCAGTCAGTCAGTCAGTCAGTCAGTCAGAAGCTGCTGCCAGTCTCACTCTGATAAATACAGTCAGTCAGACGCTGCTGCCAGTCTCACTCTGATAAATACAGTCAGTCAGACAGTCAATCAGACGCTGCTGCCAGTCTCACTCTGATAAATACAGTCAGTCAGTCAGACGCTGCTGCCAGTCTCACTCTGATAAATACAGTCAGTCAGACGCTGCTGCCAGTCTCACTCTGATAAATACAGTCAGTCAGTCAGACGCTGCTGCCAGTCTCACTCTGATAAATACAGTCAGTCAGACGCTGCTGCCAGTCTCACTCTGATAAATACAGTCAGTCAGACAGTCAGTCAGACGCTGCTGCCAGTCTCACTCTGATAAATACAGTCATTCAGACGCTGCTGCCAGTCTCACTCTGATAAATACAGTCAGTCAGTCAGTCAGTCAGAAGCTGCTGCCAGTCTCACTCTGATAAATACAGTCAGTCAGACGCTGCTGCCAGTCTCACTCTGATAAATACAGTCAGTCAGACAGTCAGTCAGACGCTGCTGCCAGTCTCACTCTGATAAATACAGTCAGTCAGACAGTCAGTCAGACACTGCTGCCAGTCTCACTCTGATAAATACAGTCAGTCAGACGCTGCTGCCAGTCTCACTCTGAGAAATACAGTCAGTCAGTCAGAAGCTGCTGCCAGTCTCACACTGATAAATACAGTCAGTCAGACGCTGCTGCCAGTCTCACTCTGATAAATACAGTCAGTCAGACGCTGCTGCCAGTCTCACTCTGATAAATACAGTCAGTCACTAAGTCAGAAGCTGCTGCCAGTCTCACTCTGATAAATACAGTCAGTCAGTCAGACGCTGCTGCCAGTCTCACTCTTATAAATACAGTCAGTCAGACGCTGCTGCCAGTCTCACTCTGATAAATACAGTCAGTCAGACGCTGCTGCCAGTCTCACTCTGATAAATACAGTCAGTCAGATGCTGCTGCCAGTCTCACTCTGATAAATACAGTCAGTCAGAAGCTGCTGCCAGTCTCACTCTGATAAATACAGTCAGTCAGACGCTGCTGCCAGTCTCACTCTGATAAATACAGTCAGTCAGATGCTGCTGCCAGTCTCACTCTGATAAATACAGTCAGTCAGACGCTGCTGCCAGTCTCACTCTGATAAATACAGTCAGTCAGACGCTGCTGCCAGTCTCACTCTGATAAATACAGTCAGTCAGTCAGTCAGAAGCTGCTGCCAGTCTCACTCTGATAAATACAGTCAGTCAGTCAGTCAGACGCTGCTGCCAGTCTCACTCTGATAAATACAGTCAGTCAGAAGCTGCTGCCAGTCTCACTCTGATAAATACAGTCGGTCAGTCAGAAGCTGCTGCCAGTCTCACTCTGATAAATACAGTCAGTCAGACGCTGCTGCCAGTCTCACTCTGATAAATACAGTCAGTCAGTCAGAAGCTGCTGCCAGTCTCACTCTGATAAATACAGTCAGTCAGACGCTGCTGCCAGTCTCACTCTGATAAATACAGTCAGTCAGACACTGCTGCCAGTCTCACTCTGATAAATACAGTCAGTCAGATGCTTCTGCCAGTCTCACTCTGATAAATACAGTCAGTCAGTCAGAAGCTGCTGCCAGTCTCACTCTGATAAATACAGTCAGTCAGACGCTGCTGCCAGTCTCACTCTGATAAATACAGTCAGTCAGACGCTGCTGCCAGTCTCACTCTGAATACAGTCAGTCAGAAGCTGCTGCCAGTCTCACTCTAATGAATACAGTCAGTCAGCCAGAAGCTGCTGCCAGTCAGCTCCGTTTGCATTTAGTTGTCTCTCAAATGCCTTTCGGCCTTAAAACAATCACTCAAACAGACAGACAGACAGACAGACAAACAGACAGACAACATGGAGAGAGGAAGGAGGAGGAAAAACAAGTCCCTCACTGAAATAATTGAATTCTAACGTCTCTCCTCCTCTCTCCTTCCCTCTCCTTCTCTCTCCTCCTCTCTCCTTCCCTCTCCTTCCCTCTCCTCCTCTCTCCTTCCCTCTCCTTCTCTCTCCTCCTCTCTCCTTCCCTCTCCTTCTCTCTCCTCCTCTCTCCTTCCCTCTCCTTCTCTCTCCTCCTCTCTCCTTCCCTCTCCTTCTCTCTCCTCCTCCCTCCTTCCCTCTCCTTCTCTCTCCTCCTCTCTCCTTCCCTCTCCTTCCCTCTCCTCCTCTCTCCTTCCCTCTCCTTCCCTCTCCTCCTCTCTCCTTCCCTCTCCTTCTCTCTCCTCCTCCTCCTCTCCTTCCCTCTCCTTCCCTCTCCTCCTCTCTCCTTCCCTCTCCTTCCCTCTCCTCCTCTCTCCTTCCCTCTCCTTCTCTCTCCTCCTCTCTCCTTCCCTCTCCTTCCCTCTCCTCCTCTCTCCTTCCCTCTCCTTCTCTCTCCTCCCCTCTCCTCCCCTCTCCTTCTCTCTCCTCCTCTCTCCTTCCCTCTCCTTCTCTCTCCTCCTGTCTAACTCCCCAGCTCACAGAATTCAGCTCCCCTTTTCACTTGTAAATAACACATTTTTTTTTGCTGTTCATTTGAAGAGTTTTTCTTCTCCAAAACAGGTTAAAAAAAAAGTTTTGTTTCGAGGTAGAACCGTTTTGGGCTCCATGTAAAAGCCTTCTGTGGAAAAGTGTTCTACCTGGAACCAACAAAGGGTTCTCCTACGGGGACACCCGAAGAACCCATTTATGTTCTAGATAGCACTTGAATAAAACATCTGAGAACAGTCATATTTTACACATGAAGGTTAATCAGTCATTTTAAATGTGATATATCTGAAATGCTAATGCATGGCTGAAATGCTAATGCTTGGCTGAAATGCTAATGCTTGGCTGAAATGCTAATGCATGGCTGAAATGCTAATGCATGGCTGAAATGCTAATGCTTGGCTGAAATACTAATGCTTGGCTGAAATGCTAATGCTTGGCTGAAATGCTAATGCTTGGCTGAAATGCTAATGCATGGCTGAAATGCTAATGCTTGGCTGAAATGCTAATGCTTGGCTGAAATGCTAATACGTCGTTATCTTCCATTTTGGACCTGACTCTATGCATATCTACATATCTGAGAAGAATCCCTCCTGGTTCCTACTTTTACAACATAGTCAACCCTCTAGAGCAGGGATGTCGAAAGCATTCGGACTTCAACAACAATGTGTTATATTTCCTTGCCATCAAAATGTTCACACAATAAACAGGCATTTCTGATGCTCCCTGACTGCAGTGATTATTGGTGAGCTGGACAGTCAATAAACTATATGAATGTAGGTCCATTATCATTCATACACCGTTTTGATTTGGTTTTAGCCATTTTAAAGTATATTGAGTTACCTGCATGATATGTGTCTAGTGGTAGTTAGCTCCTTGGAGAAAACAGTATGGGGTTGTATGGAAACATATATCCGACAGAGTAGAGAGGTATTAAAATGCTCATCAGATTTCTCCTCTGATCTTCCTCCCTTGATACCACAGGTTGACAGGGTTCGTGTGAATCCAGGTTCTCCTCATTAGTAACTAGCCAGGGTTTTATATATATATAAACTGGGTGGTTGGAGCCCTGAATGCTGATTGGCTGAAAGCCGTGATCTATTTAAAAATATAAAAAAATCACCTTTATTTAACCAGGTAGGCTAGTTGAGAACACCTTTATTTAACCAGGTAGGCTAGTTGAGAACACCTTTATTTAACCAGGTAGGCTAGTTGAGAACACCTTTATTTAACCAGGTAGGCTAGTTGAGAACACCTTTATTTAACCAGGTAGGCTAGTTGAGAACACCTTTATTTACCAGGTAGGCTAGTTGAGAACACCTTTATTTAACCAGGTAGGCTAGTTGAGAACACCTTTATTTAACCAGGTAGGCTAGTTGAGAACAAGTTCTCATTTACAACTGCGACCTGGCCAAGATAAAGCAAAACAGTGCGACACAAACAACAACACAGAGTTACACATGGAATAAACAAACATACAGTCAATAATACAATAGAAAAAGTCTATATACAGTGTCTGCAAATGAGGTAGGATTAGGGAGGTAAGGCAATAAATAGGCCATAGTGGAGAAATAATTACAATATAGCAATTAAACACTGGAGTGATAGATGTGCAGAAGATGAGTGTGCAAGTAGAGATACTGGGGTGCAAAGGAGCAAAATAAATAAAATAAATAACAGTATGGGGATGAGGTAGTTGGATGGGCTATGTACAGATGGGCTATGTACAGGTGCAGTGATCTGTGAGCTGCTCTGACAACCGGTACTTAAAGCTAGTGAGGGGAGATATGAATCTCCAGCTTCAGTGATTTGTGCAGTTCATTACAGTCATTGGCAGCAGAGAACTGGAAGGAAAGGCGGCAGAAGGAGGAATTGGCTTTGGGGGTGACCAGTGAAATATACCTGCTGGAGCGCGTGCTACGGGTGGGTGCTTCTATGGTGATCAGTGAACAGATAAGGCGGGTGTCATGCCCTGACCTTAGAGAGCCTATTATGTTTCTATTTCTTTGTTGGCCTAATATGGTTCCCAATCAGAGGCAGCTGTTTATCGTATCATACTTAGGCAGCCCTTTTTCCCACCTTAGATTGTGGGATCTTGTTTGTGTTCTGCATGTAGCTTTACGCTAGTTTTTGTATTTTGTTGTTTTTTCTGTGTCCTTTAAAATAAATAAATAAAAATGTACGCCTACCACGCAACACCTTGGTCCAATCCATCTTTAAAACGATTGTGACTTTACCTAGCAAAGACTTATAGATGACCTGGAGCCAGTGGGTTTGGCGACGAGTATGAAGCGAGGGCCAGCCAACGAGAGCGTACAGGTCGCAGTGGTGGGTAGTATATGGGACTTGGATGGACTGCATCCAATTTGCTGAGTAGGGTGTTGGAGGCTATTTTTTATAAATGACATCGCAGAAGTCAAGGATTGGTAGGATGGTCAGTTTTACGAGGGTATGTTTGGCAGCATGAGTGAAAGAGGCTTTGTTGCGAAATAGGAAGTCAATTCTAGATTTAATTTTGGATTGGAGATGCTTAATGTGAGTCTGGAAGGAGAGTTTACAGTCTATCCAGACACCTAGGTATTTGTAGTTGTCCACATATTCTAAGTCAGAACCGTCCAGAGTAGTGATGCTGGACAGGCGGGAAGGTGCAGGCAGCGATCGGTTGAAGAGAATGCATTTAGTTTTACTTGCATTTAAGAGCAGTTGGAGGCCACGGAAGGAGAGTTGTATGGCATTGAAGCTCGTCTGGAGGATTGTTAACACAGTGTCCAAAGAAGGGCCAGAAGTATACAGAATGGTGTCGTCTGCATAGAGGTGAATCAGAGAATCACCAGCAGCAAGAGTGACATCATTGATGTATACAGAGAAGAGGGTCGGCCCGAGGATTGAACCCTGTGGCACCCCCATAGAGACTGCCAGAGGTCCAGACATCAGGCCCTCCGATTTGACACACTGAACTCTGTCTGAGAAGTAGTTGGTGAACCAGGAAAGGCAATCATTTGAGGAACCAAGGCTGTTGAGTCTGCCAATAAGAATGTGGTGATTGACAGAGTCGAAAGCCTTGGCCAGGTCGATGAATACAGCTGCACAGTATTGGCTTTTGTCGATGGCGGTTATGATATCATTTAGGACCTTGAGCGTGGCTGAGGTTCACCCATGACCAGCTCAGAAACCAGATTGCATGGCAGAGAAGGTACGGTGGGATTCAAAATGGTCGGTGGTCTGTTTGTTAACTTGGCTTTCGAAGACCTTTGAAAGGCAGGGTAGGATAGATATAGGTCTGTAGCAGTTTGGGTCAAGAGTGTCCCCCCCTTTGAAGTGGGGGATGACCGCAGCTGCTTTCCAATCTTTGGGAATCTCAGACGACACGAAAGAGAGGTTGAACAGGCTAGTAATAGGGGTTGCAACATTTTCAGTAGATCATTTTAGAAAGAAAAGGTCCAGATTGTCTAGCCCGGCTGATTTGTAGGGGTCCAGATTTTGCAGCTCTTTCAGAACATCAGCTGACTGGATTTGGGAGAAGGAGAAATGGGGAAGGCTTGGGCGAGTTGCTGTTATATTGCCTGGTTCACATCAGCTCTGTTGTATTGCTCTGGACCTTCCTGGTCAGATGGGACATCATATGAGGGCCAAAGCAGATAGCAGGTCCTTACGGTGACATGGGTTTTGGGGTAAACACGCACACTCGCACACACACACAAAGAAACAGTCTGGACATAGTGGAGGACAGTTGGGTAAATTCCATTTCAATACCATTAACGTCCATTCAGTTGCTCATTATATAGGAAGCAGCATTTGAAGAATTGAGTGTATGTTAAATTAATC
>NC_034184.2:81749976-81774976 GCF_002021735.2 Oncorhynchus kisutch
GTGCAATCATAGTGTTATTTCACATGTGTGTGTTAGGACCATGTGACAAGACAATGAGGCGGGCCAAATAGACTGACCTTAACTGGGTCATCATATCACACCTCAGTGACTCTGACAGACAGCTTTGCAGACCAATCAAATCAGCCTATTTAAGCTGTCAGGTCAGTGAAGCATTTTTCCACTACAGCAGTAGTATTACAGGCCAAACCTGCCATGTACCCAGCAGAGCTAACCAGCTCCAGCTCCGTATCTGTCTTTTTCCTTTGTTATCTTACTGTGTGCATGACTGCAGCTCACAGACAGGCAGCCAGGCAGACAGGCAGACAGGCAGGCAGGCAGACAGGCAGACAGGCATACAGGTATTTCAGTCAAGGTATTTCACATCAGCAGCAGACAGAGGTTGTCTGGCACTCTCTCTCTCTCACACACACCAACTTTGTCTCATAGCATTTAGATATATTTTGTACGTAGATCCGAGACACTCCAATTAGTATGGTATGTATTAGTTTGTGGATGTCCATCATCCATTTCGTATGATATGTTACAAATTACAATTTGTATCATACAGTATGGTATGAATTTGCAAAAATAACAATATGCTACGAATTTGAAAATGTATGTTATGTTATGAATTCCAATTTATTGTGGCTAGCGTTGGCTAGGTGGCTAATTCTAATGTTGGCTCGCTTGCTAACTTTAGCTAGGGATTAGGGTTAAGGTTAGGGTTAAGATAAGGAGTTTGGTTAAAGGGTTAAGGTTAGGGTTAGGGGAAGGGTTAGCTCACATGCTAAGTCCTGTAGTTGCGAAGTAGCAAAACATTAGTCAGTAGTTAAAATGTTGTTATTTAGCTCAAACGGTAAAGTTGTTCATGATGAGATTTGAACACGCGACCTTTGGCTTGCTAGACGTTTGCGTTATAGTCTGTTTAGCCTACAAACTTACACACAACTTTTCTAACTACTGCATTCCCTGTCTTAGTAATCATAAGCACAATTTAATATAATTTTTTTAGGAGGGGAGTATGCTACCTGCAGCTATTTACATGTTTTACACAAATACACTACATCACCAAAAGAATGTGGAAACCTGCTCATCGAACTTCTCATCCCAAAATCATGGGCATCAATATGGGGTTGGTCCCCCCTTTGCTCCATTCTTCTGGGAAGGCTTTCCACTAGATGTTGGAACATTTCTGCAGGGACTTGCTTCCATTCAGCGTTAGTGAGGTCGGGCACTGATGTTGGGCGATTAAGCTTGTTTTGCAGTCGGCGTTCCTATTCATCCCAAAGTTGTTCAATGGGGTTGAGGCCAGGGTTCTGTGCAGGCAAGTTCTACCGCACCGATCTCAACAAGATCTCAACAGGTCCATTTCTGTCTGGACCTCACTTTGTGCATGCTGAAAAAGGAAAAGGCCTATCCCAAACTGTTGCCACAAAGTTAGATGCACAGCATTATCAACAATGTCATTATATGCTGTAGCATTAATATTTCCCTTCACTGGAACTAAGGGGCCTGAACCATGAAAAACAGTCCCAGACCGTTATTCCTCCTCCACCAAACTTTACAGTTGGCGCTATGCATTCGGGCGGTTAGCGTTCTTCTGGCATCTGCCAAACCCAGATGTGTCCCTCAGACTGCCAGATAATGAAAAGTAATTCATCACTCCAGAGAATGCTTTTCCACTACTCCAGAATCCAAAAGCTTTACACCACTCCAACCGATGCTTGGCAATGTACATGGTGATTTTAGGTTTGTGTGCAGCTGCTCAGCCATGTAAACCCATTTCATGAAGCTCCCGGTGAACAGTTCTTGTGCTGATGTTGCTTCCAGAGGCAGTTTGGGACTTGGTAGTGAGTGTTGCAAACCGATGACAGATTTTTTATTTTTTTTACATATTACGCTCTTCAGCACTCGGCGGTCCCGTTCTGTGAGCTTGTGTGGTCTACCACTTCATGGCTTAGCCATTGTTGCTCCTAGACATTTCCACTTCACAATAACAGCACTTACAGTTGACCTGGGAAGGTCTAGCAGGGCAGACATTTTACGAACTGACTTGTTGAAAAGGTGGCATCCTATGACAGGGCCACATTGAAAGTCCACTGAGCTATTCAGTAAGGCCATTCTACTGCCAATGTTTGTCTTTGGAGATTGCATGGTTGTGTGCTCGATTTTATACACCTGTCAGCAACGGGTGTGGCTGAAATAGCCGAATCCACTAATTTGAAGGGGTGTCCACATACATATAGTGAACAGTGGCGGTCGGTGCCATTTAAGATGAGGGAGGATGATTTATTTTTCTCATGAGTATGTCCTTATTTCTACTACAGCATATTGGATGACAGTCATTCATATTCCATTCACCCAGTTCAATGTAACATCGATAGGTTTAGACTACTACATGATTCTACAATTATCCCTATACCCATCATGAGGTTGCTGCAACCTAGCGTATGAATGAAAGTTGACAACGTAGATGCACACATGTCGAGAGTAAAATTTGAGGTGACAGACAGTGACACATTCAAAACCGCCTTGCAAACTCTTGCCTGCATCTAGCTTATCTAGATTTTAATCATTAGTCTAACTGTTGCAAATTAGAGTTTCTATTTGACAAATCCAGGTATGTTTATCCTAGTTTAGTTCTATTTGCTTATGTTTAAGAAAAGTTTTACAACAGAATCGGTGAAATGAATATACCCCTGATCACACGTAAACACAGATCACTTTCATAGCAGCCACTTTGTATTCCTTCTCACATCTATGCGCTCTCTTCCTCTCACCTCCTCCCTTCACTTGTGGAAATTCCACAAATTAAGTTATAACACAGCACACCTGTTAATAGAAAGGCATTCCAGGTGACTACCTCATGAAACTAGTTGAGAGAATGCCAAGAGTGTGCAAAACTGTCATCAAGGCAAAAAGGTGACTACTTTGAAGAATCTAAAGTATAAAATATATTTTGATTTAACACTTTTTTGGTTACTATATGATTCCATATGTGTTATTTCATAGTTTTGATGTCTTCACTAATATTCTACAATGTAGAAAATAGTACAAGAAATAAAGGAAAACCCTTGAATGAGTCGGTGTGTCCAAACTTTGTTAAAATCAGGCTGCAGGTTTTTTTCAGCTGTTCAGAAATAAGAGGCAGAGACATCATAAGGGGTTCAGAAGAGAGGAGTAAAGATCGAAACATGAAGGGAGGGGGAGTGTGAGCAGCAGCTATGTTAGAATAAAGAATGGTGTGCTTAAATTAACACACACACAGAACGAGATCTGGATCCTTAGCTTGAAGGAAGACGTTCCTGGAGGGGCGGGATTTGTTTTATACGTAGTCTATGATCTGTTAAAGATAACATAGTCTTTGTTCTGTTACAGATAACATATTCTATGATCTGTTAAAGATAACATATTCTATGATCTGTTAAAGATAACATAGTCTGTGGTCTGTTAAAGATAACATATTCTCTGATCTGTTAAAGATAACATAGTCTTTGGTCTGTGAAAGATAACGTAGTCTGTGGTCTGTTAAAGATAACGTAGTCTGTGGTCTGTTAAAGATAACGTAGTCTGTGGTCTGTTAAAGATAACGTAGTCTGTGGTCTGTTAAAGATAACGTAGTCTGTGGTCTGTTAAAGATAACGTAGTCTGTGGTCTGTTAAAGATAATGTGGTCTGTAGTGTGTTGAAGATAACATAGTCTGTAGTGTGTTGAAGATAACATAGTCTGTAGTGTGTTGAAGATAATTTATCATCCAATAAGATACAGTCTATGGTCAGTTTAAGATAGCACAGCATCCAAGAAGAGACAGATTGAAGGAACCTTCAAATGTTCCTCCCTTCAAAGGGTCCAGTTTATAATTAAACCAGCCACCCGTATGAGTGTGGATTATGCTGTTGACACAATCCAGGCCACAATCAAAACAGACACTTCATTTGGATGGGATGTGCCCCGGCTTTGCACAAATCGTTCCTTTAAATGGGGCTGGGATAAGAGAGAAGAGAGAAAAGGGAGTGATGTGATTGTGTATGCCTCAACATCTCCCTCAGACTGTTTGGAGTAAAAGAGAGGATAACATCCATGTGTGTGGGAGAAAGAGAGACAGACAGAGAGAGAAATAGAGAGCGAGAGGGAGAAATAGAGAGAGAGAGAAAGGGGAGAGAGAGAGGGGTAGAGAGAGAAATAGACAGAGAGAGAGAGAGAGGCTGAAAATCGAGAGGGAGAGGGGTAGAGAGAGGGAGAGGGGAGAGAAAGAGGGGGTGAAGAGAGAGAGAGGGGTAGAGAGAGAAATAGACAGAGAGAGAGAGAGAGACAGAAAAGGGAGAGGGAGAGGGGTAGAGAGAGGGGAGAGAAAGAGGGGGTGAAGAGAGAGAGAGAAAGAGGGGGTGAAGAGATAGAGAGAGAGAGAAAGAGGGGGTGAAGAGAGAGAGAGAGAGAGAGAGAGAGAGAGAGAGAGAGAAAGAGGGGTGAAGAGAGAGATAGAAAGAGGGGGTGAAGAGAGAGAGAGAGAGAAAGAGGGGGTGAAGAGAGAGAGAGAGAAAGAGGGGGTGAAGAGAGAGAGAAAGAGGGGGGTGAAGAGAGAGAGAGAGAGAGAGAGGGGGTGAAGAGAGAGAGAGAGAGAGGGGGGGGGTGAAGAGATAGAGAGAGAGAAAGAGGGGGTGAAGAGAGAGAGAGGGGTAGAGAGAGAAATAGACAGAGAGAGAGAGACAGAAAAGGGGAGAGGGAGAGGGGTAGAGAGAGGGGAGAGAAAGAGGGGGTGAAGAGAGAGAGAGAGAGAGAAAGAGGGGGTGAAGAGAGAGAGAGAGAGAGAGAGAGAGAGAGAGAGAGAGAGAGAAAGAGGGGGTGAAGAGAGAGATAGAAAAGAGGGGGTGAAGAGAGAGAGAGAGAGAAAGAGGGGGTGAAGAGAGAGAGAGAGAAAGAGGGGGGTGAAGAGAGAGAGAAAGAGGGGGTGAAGAGAGAGAGAGAGAGAGAGAGGGGGGTGAGAGAGAGAGAGAGAGAGAGGGGGGTGAAGAGATAGAGAGAGAGAAAGAGGGGGTGAAGAGAGAGAGAGAGAGAGAGAGAGAGAGAGAGGGAGAGAGGGAGAGCGAGAGGGGGTGAAGAGAGAGAGAGAGAGAGACAGAGAGAGACAGAGAGAGAGAGAGAGAGAGAGAGAGAGAGAGAGAGAGAGAGAGAGAGAGAGAGAGAGAGAAGGGTGAATAAAGACATTTCAAAATGTCATGGACAAAGGGGGAAAAATAAACATAAATATGGGTTGTATTTTCAATGGTGTTTGTTCTTTACTGCCCTTTTCTTGAGGCAACAGGTCACACATCTTGCTGCTGTGATTGGCACACAGTGGAATTTCACCCAGTAGATATGGGAGTTTATGGGTCTGTGTAATCTGAGGGAAATATGTGTCTTTAACATGGTCATACATTTGGCAGGAGGTTAGGAAGTGCAGCTTCAGTTTCCACCTCATTTTGTGGGTAGTGGGCACATAGCCTGTTTTCTCTTGAGAGCCATGTCTGCCTACGGCGTCTTTCTCAATAGCAAGGCTATGCTCACCGAGTCATAATTTTGGGTCAGTCACAGTGGTCAGGTATTCTGTGTACTCTCGGTTTAGGGCAAAATCGAATTCTAGTTTGCTCAGTGTTTTTTTAATTCTTTGCAACGTGTCAAGTAATTATCTTTTTTTTCTCATGATTTGGTTGGGTCTAATTGAATTTTACGTTCCTTTTGATGACATAGAAGGCCCTTCTTGCCTTGTCTCTCAGATCGTTAACAGATTTGTGGAAGTTACCTGTGGCACTGATGTTTAGGCCAAGGTATGTATAGTTTTTTGTGTGCTCTAGGGCAATGGTGTCTAGATGGAATTTGTATTTGTGGTCCTGGCGACTGGACCTCGTTTGGAACACCGTTTTTTTGTCTTACTGAGATTTTCTGTCAGGGCCCAGGTCTGACAGAATTTGTGCAGAATATCTAGGTGCTGCTGTAGGCCTTGGTTGGTGATAGAAGCACCAGATCATCAGCAAACAGTAGACATTTGACTTCAGATTCTAGCTGGGTGATCCGGATGCCTTGCAGACTGTTCTAGTGCCATCGCCAATTCTCTCTCCCTCTCTTACTCTCTCCTCGCTCCCCCTCCCCCTTCTCTCTTTCTCCACAGTGTTCACCCCTAAGGTGATAGGTGTGGCGAAAGCCGCTATGACTTCAGCTCCAGGGACACCAGAGAGCTGTCTCTACAGGAGGGAGACGTGGTTAAGATCTACACCAAATCAGGAGCCAATGGCTGTGGGAGGGAGAGGTCAACGGCAAGGGTGAGTTGCCCCCCCCCCCAGACACCAATCAGTTTCTCCAGTCAATCACCTGTCTGTTATTTATATATATATATATTTATATGAGTCGGAGAGAGAGGTCACATCTACAAAACAACCAATGTGCAATGTGATATTATGTTTTTTTTATGTTTAATACAATACATGAATGAGTCCACACACACCCACACACCCGTACACACTACTCCCCCTTTAATTTCTCATTGACTTTCTTATTTTCTTCTGCAGGTGGGCTGGTTTCCATCTACCTACGTGGAGGAAGGAGAGGAATGAGTCATGGAGAAAAGGAAAATACAGAGAGACCGACAGAGTGAACCGATTGGCTGTTCGGCCTGAACTGGACATTCTATGGCTTATCTGATTGCTCGCTNTTGTCTCTCAGATCGTTAACAGATTTGTGGAAGTTACCTGTGGCACTGATGTTTAGGCCAAGGTATGTATAGTTTTTTGTGTGCTCTAGGGCAATGGTGTCTAGATGGAATTTGTATTTGTGGTCCTGGCGACTGGACCTCGTTTGGAACACCGTTTTTTTTGTCTTACTGAGATTTTCTGTCAGGGCCCAGGTCTGACAGAATTTGTGCAGAATATCTAGGTGCTGCTGTAGGCCTTGGTTGGTGATAGAAGCACCAGATCATCAGCAAACAGTAGACATTTGACTTCAGATTCTAGCTGGGTGAGTCCGGATGCTGCAGACTGTTCTAGTGCCCTCGCCAATTCTCTCTCCCTCTCTTACTCTCTCTCGCTCCCCCTCCCCCTTCTCTCTTTCTCCACAGTGTTCACCCCTAAGGTGATAGGTGTGGCGAAAGCCCGCTATGACTTCAGCTCCAGGGACACCAGAGAGCTGTCTCTACAGGAGGGAGACGTGGTTAAGATCTACACCAAATCAGGAGCCAATGGCTGGTGGAGGGGAGAGGTCAACGGCAGGGTGAGTGCCCCCCCCCCCAGACACCAATCAGTTTCTCCAGTCAATCACCTGTCTGTTATTTATATATATATATATTTATATGAGTCGGAGAGAGAGAGTCACATACAAAACAACCAATGTGCAATGTGATATTATTTTTTTTTTTATGTTATACAATACATGAATGAGTCCACACCACACCCACACACCCGTACACACTACTCCCCCTTTAATTCTCATTGACTTTCTTATTTTCTTCTGCAGGTGGGCTGGTTTCCATCTACCTACGTGGAGGAAGGAGAGGAATGAGTCATGGAGAAAAGGAAAATACAGAGAGACCGACAGAGTGAACCGATTGGCTGTTCGGCCTGAACTGGACATTCTATGGCTTATCTGATTGCTCGCTGAGAACTGGACATTCTATGGTTTATCTGATTGCTTGCTGAGAACTTGACATTCTATGGTTGACCCTCCTATTGGCTGTTGCCTCAATAACGACCCAGAATCCTCCTGGGAGAATAGAGGGTTCGTCGATGGAATAGTGACTGGTTCTCTCTGGTCTGCCTCTT
This sequence comes from Oncorhynchus kisutch, assembly GCF_002021735.2. NCBI lineage: Eukaryota > Metazoa > Chordata > Actinopteri > Salmoniformes > Salmonidae > Oncorhynchus > Oncorhynchus kisutch. The sequence goes on from NC_034184.2 coordinate 81,757,764, forward strand.
CAACAGACTTGGCTGTCAGCATGGGTAGGACCTTTGCCAGAACCAAGATCCCTACTTCCGTCCATCCCTCTCTCCCTCACTTCCACCTCTCTCCCCTAACTCAGCTACTGCAGGTTGTCTCTTAAATGCTGCACATCCGTTCATCCATCCATCCATCTGCACCACTCAGGACATAGCTAAGACTGTCTAAAGGGAAAGAGAAAAGAGAGAGCGAGAGAAGAGACTGAGAGAGGAGGCAGGGATTTGCCACACCGCAGGGCTTCGTCTGTCCTGACCTGCCTGTGTTGCTCTGTTCCACTTACCTTGGTGATTATTGATGACTTGATGCAGCGGCATCCCCATACACACACACACACACACACACGGCTGGAAACGCTGTCATGAAACACCTCCCAAACCACTCCCCACAGATTACAATAACTGAAACACAACACACATTCTCCCCTACAAACCTCACGGTGTTGTGTTGTCTTTGCTATTAGCCTCCCCATGTTCTCAACTCTCCAGCTGTTCAGCAGGCTGGGTACGGGGCTGTCGCTGTGTGTTGATTTGAACAAGCTAGTGATGCCATGCTACCCTACGACTCTCTCTCTCTCAATTCAATTCAATTCAAGGGGCTTTATTGACATGGGAAACATGTGTTAACATTGCCAAAGCAAGTGAGGTAGATAATATACAAAGTGAAATAAACAATAAACAGTAAACATTACACTCACAGAAGATCCCAAAATAATAAAGATATTACAAATGTCATATTATGTCTATATACCTGTATAATATCTCTCTCTCTGCTCTCTTTCTCCTTATCAAATCAAACCAAATATATTTGTCACATGCGCCGAATACAGGTGTAGACCGTACCGTGAAATGCTTACTTTACAAGCCCTTAACCAACAGGTGTAGACCGTACCGTGAAATGCTTACTTTACAAGCCCTTAACCAACAATGCAGTTCAAGAAATAGAGTTAAGAAAATATTTACTGAATAAACTAAAGTAAAAAAAACAGAGAATGTATTGACGCCTCAGTGCCTTAGACCGAACTCCGGAGCACCCGGATGGCAGGAAGCCTGGCCCCAGAGATGAACTGGGCTGTATGGACTACCCTCAGTAGCGCCTTACCTTCAGCTGCTAAGCAGTTGCCATACCAGGCGGTGATGCAACCGGTCAGGATGCGCTCGATGGTGCAGTTGTAGAACTTTTTGAGGATCTGGGGACCCATGCCAAATCTTTTCAGTCTCTTGAGGGGGAAAAAGCATTGTGGTGTCCTCTTCACGGCGTTGTTACTGTGTTTGGACCATGTTAGTTTGTTGGTGATGTGGACATCAAGGAACTTGAATCTCTCGACCCGCTCCACCATGTGAATGGGGGACTGTTCGACCCTCCTTTTCCTGTAGTCCACAATCAGCTCCTTAGTCTTGCTCACATTGAGAGAGAGGTTGTTGTCCTGGCACCACACTGCCAGGTCTCTGACCTCCTCCCTATAGGCTGTCTCATCGTTGTCATTGATCAGACTTACCACTGTTGTGTCATCAGCTAATTTAATGATGGTGTTGGAGTCGTGCTTGGCCATGCAGTCGTGGGTGAACAGGGAGTACGTGGCAGATGTGTTGTTGCCTACCCTCACCTTCTGGAGGCGACCTGTCAGGAAGTCCAGGATCCATTTGCAGAGGGAGATGTTAGTCCCAGGATCCTTAGTTTTAGTGATGAGCTTTGAGGACACTCTCTTTCTCCGTATTTCACTGTCTCTCTTTATCTCTCTCACTCTCTTTCTATACCCCTCCTACCCTCTCCCCCTCCTCTCTCTTTCTATACCCCTCCTCCCCTCTCCCCCTCCTCCCCCTCCTCCCCTCTCCCCCTCCTCTCTCTTTCTGTACCCCTCCTCCCCTCTCCCCCTCCTCCACTCTCCCCCTCCCCTCTCCCCTGAAGAGGGTTTCCAGTAGACATTCCAAGCAGTGCCTTCTATCCTTGTTAATCCTCTAATGAGAGGGATTTAGCAAGGGAATAATAACTTTACAGACGCTGAAATACCCACTCAGACAGGCAGTATAATATATCATGCCGTAGTTACCACAGACAAGAATAGTATTAATGTCAGAAGAATGGGATTAATGTCAGGAGAAATGGATTAATATCAGAAGAATGGGATTAATGTCAGGAGAAATGGATTAATATCAGAAGAATGGGAATAATGTCAGGAGAAATTGATTAATATCAGAAGAATGGGATTAATGTCAGGAGAAATGGATTAATATCAGAAGATTGGGAATAATGTCAGGAGAAATGGATTAATATCAGAAGAATGGGATTAATGTCAGGAGAAATGGATTAATATCAGAAGAATGGGAATAATGTCAGGAGAAATGGATTAATATCAGAAGAATGGGATTAATGTCAGGAGAAATGGATTAATATCAGAAGAATGGGAATAATGTCAGGAGAAATGGATTAATATCAGAAGAATGGGATTAATGTCAGGAGAAATGGATTAATATCAGAAGCATGGGATTAATGTGAGAATAATGGGATTAATGTCAGGAGAAATGGATTAATATCAGAAGAATGGGATTAATGTCAGGAGAAATGGATTAATATCAGAAGAATGGGATTAATGTGAGAATAATGGGATTAATGTCAGGAGAAATGGATTAATATCAGAAGAATGGGATTAATGTGAGAATAATGGGATTAATGTCAGGAGAAATTTATTAATATCAGAAGAATGGGAATAATGTCAGAAGAATGGGATTAATGTCAGAAGAAATGGATTAATATCAGAAGAATGGGATTAATGTCAGAAGAATGGGAATAATGTCAGAAGAATGGGATTAATGTCAGGAGAAATGGATTAATATCAGAAGAATGGGATTAATGTGAGAATAATGGGATTAATGTCAGGAGAAATGGATTAATATCAGAAGAATGGGATTAATGTGAGAATAATGGGATTAATGTCAGGAGAAATGGATTAATATCAGAAGAATGGGAATAATGTCAGAAGAATGGGATTAATGTCAGAAGAATGGGAATAATGTTAGGAGAATGGGATTAATGACAGAAGAATGGGATTAATGTCAGGAGAATGGGATTAATGTCAGAAGAATGGGAATAATGTCAGAAGAATAGGAATAATGTCAGAAGAATGGGAATAATGTCAGAAGAATGGGATTAATGTCAGAAGAATGGGATTAATGTCAGAAGAATGGGAATAATGTTAGGAGAATGGGATTAATGACAGAAGAATGGGATTAATGTCAGGAGAATGGGATTAATGTCAGAAGAATGGGATTAATGTCAGGAGAAATGGATTAATGTCAGAAGAATGGGATTAATGTCAGAAGAATGGGATTAATGTGAGAAGAATGGGATTAATGTGAGAAGAATGGGATTAATGTTAGGAGAATGGGATTAATGTGAGAAGAATGGGATTAATGTGAGAAGAATGAGATTAATGTGAGAAGAATGGGATTAATGTTAGGAGAATGGGATTAATGTTAGGAGATTGGGATTAATGTTAGGAGAATGGGAATAATGTCAGAAGAATGGGAATAATGTCAGAAGAATGGGATTAATGTCAGAAGAATGGGATTAATGTCAGAAGAATGGGAATAATGTTAGGAGAATGGGATTAATGACAGAAGAATGGGATTAATGTCAGGAGAATGGGATTAATGTCAGAAGAATGGGATTAATGTCAGGAGAAATGGATTAATGTCAGAAGAATGGGATTAATGTCAGAAGAATGGGATTAATGTGAGAAGAATGGGATTAATGTGAGAAGAATGGGATTAATGTGAGAAGAATGGGATTAATGTGAGAAGAATGGGATTAATGTTAGGAGAATGGGATTAATGTGAGAAGAATGGGATTAATGTGAGAAGAATGAGATTAATGTGAGAAGAATGGGATTAATGTTAGGAGATTGGGATTAATGTTAGGAGAATGGGATTAATGTTAGGAGAATGGGATTAATGTTAGGAGAATGGGATTAATGTTAGGAGAATGGGATTAATGTTAGGAGAATGGGGTTAATGTTAGGAGAATGGGATTAATGTTAGGAGAATGGGATTAATGTTAGGAGATTGGGATTAATGTTAGGAGATTGGAGATTGGGATTAATGTTAGGAGATTGGGATTAATGTTAGGAGAATGGGAATAATGTCAGAAGAATGGGAATAATGTCAGAAGAATGGGATTAATGTCAGAAGAATGGGATTAATGTCAGAAGAATGGAATAATGTTAGGAGAATGGGATTAATGACAGAAGAATGGGATTAATGTCAGGAGAATGGGATTAATGTCAGAAGAATGGGATTAATGTCAGGAGAAATGGATTAATGTCAGAAGAATGGGATTAATGTCAGAAGAATGGGATTAATGTGAGAAGAATGGGATTAATGTGAGAAGAATGGGATTAATGTGAGAAGAATGGGATTAATGTGAGAAGAATGGGATTAATGTTAGGAGAATGGGATTAATGTGAGAAGAATGGGATTAATGTGAGAAGAATGAGATTAATGTGAGAAGAATGGGATTAATGTTAGGAGATTGGGATTAATGTTAGGAGAATGGGATTAATGTTAGGAGAATGGGATTAATGTTAGGAGAATGGGATTAATGTTAGGAGAATGGGATTAATGTTAGGAGAATGGGGTTAATGTTAGGAGAATGGATTAATGTTAGGAGAATGGGATTAATGTTAGGAGATTGGGATTAATGTTAGGAGATTGGAGATTGGGATTAATGTTAGGAGATTGGGATTAATGTTAGGAGAATGGGATTAATGTTAGGAGAATGGGATTAATGTTAGGAGATTGGGATTAATGTTAGGAGATTGGGATTAATGTTAGGAGATTGGGATTAATGTTAGGAGAATGGGATAATGTTAGGAGAATGGGATTAATGTTAGGAGAATGGGATTAATGTTAGGAGATTGGGATTAATGTTAGGAGATTGGGATTAATGTTAGGAGATTGGGATTAATGTTAGGAGATTGGGATTAATGTTAGGAGATTGGGATTAATGTTAGGAGAATGGGATTAATGTTAGGAGAATGGGATTAATGTTAGGAGAATGGGATTAATGTTAGGAGAATGCACTGTCACAAGGACCTGTTTCGCCATGTCTGAATCCCCCTGACCTTGACTGACAGGTGTATCAGCGTCTCAATGTGTTGATGAAAGTTCTGTACGGTGGTTGTTGAAGTGGTGACGTCTGGGAGGTGGTTTACCACTGGGAGGAGAGCGGCTGGCAAGACACACACACGCACACGCACACACACACACACACACACACACACACGGCACAGCCATATCCATAGATGCTCCATAATATAATATGACATGATTACAAAGTACATACGTGATGTATATATTATTATAAATATTATATTGGGGAACAAAGCATATTAAATTATCAAGGTATATAACTATAATGAAGAGGTATCCCCTGTCCCGTGGGTCATATTCATTAGGCACTAAACGGAAAAAACAATCTGAACTGAAACAGGATGGGACGACCTTTCGCATTCTTCTGTTGCATAACGTTTTGGTGTGGTGTGCCCTCCTGGGTGCCCTCCTGGGTGCCCTCCTGGGTGCACTCCTGGGTGCACTCCTGGGTGCCCTCCTGGGTGCCCTCCTGGGTGCCCTCCTGGGTGCCCTCCTGGGTGCACTCCTGGGTGCACTCCTGGGTGCCCTCCTGGGTGCACTCCTGGGTGCCCTCCTGGGTGCCCTCCTGGGTGCACTCCTGCTGTCTTCCTGTGGTTCTTCTGTGTGTTCATGCTGGTCATTGTGACACAAAATGCATTATGATGTGACTCTGGTCCTTGGAATGCTGGGAAATTGTTTTTTTTTTACTACACTGTACGTCTCAAGGGAAAGTAGGGTTTGGACTGTAACAAGGAATCAGTGGAGTGAGAGACTTTAAAGCGTTATCCTCTGTGCTGATCTGAACGGTTTCCCACCCCAATGGCATTATCAGGCTTTTATTAGGCAACTCATATTCCAGCATTACTAATGTGTTTTCTTTGTTGATGTGCAAGGCATCTGGATAATGTCTTGATATGATGAAATGTGTAAAAGAAGATATGTGTTCAATTATACATGTTTATTTTGGAATTATACTCATAGAATATAATGGTGTGTGTGTGTACAGGTTTCATTGTGAAATGTCCCTATCCATCCACCCACCCCTACTCTATTGTGTTTTACCTGCAGTGCAGGTTAGCCACCACCAGATAGCAGCAGCATTAGCACATCTTTCTCCTCCACCTCTTTCTCTGCCTGTCTCTCCTCCACCTCTTTCTCTGCCTGTCTCTGCTCCACCTCGTTCTCTGCCCGTCTCTCCTCCACCTCTTTCTCTGCCTGTCTCTCCTCCACCTCTTTCTCTGTCTGTCTCTCCTCCACCTCGTTCTCTGCCTGTCTCTCCTCCTCCTCTTTCTCTGCCTGTCTCTCCTCCACCTCTTTCTCTGCCTGTCTCTCCTCCACCTCTTTCTCTGCCCGTCTCTCCTCCACCTCGTTCTCTGCCTGTCTCTCCTCCACCTCGTTCTCTGCCTGTCTCTCCTCCACCTCTTTCTCTGCCTGTCTCTCCTCCACCTCGTTCTCTGCCTGTCTCTCCTCCACCTCGTTCTCTGCCTGTCTCTCCTCCACCTCTTTCTCTGCCTGTCTCTCCTCCACCTCTTTCTCTGCCTGTCTCTCCTCCACCTCGTTCTCTGCCTGTCTCTCCTCCACCTCTTTCTCTGCCTGTCTCTCCTCCACCTCGTTCTCTGCCTGTCTCTCCTCCACCTCGTTCTCTGCCTGTCTCTCCTCCACCTCTTTCTCTGCCTGTTTCTCCTCGACCTCTTTCTCTGCCTGTCTCTCCTCCACCTCGTTCTCTGCCTGTCTCTCCTCCACCTCGTTCTCTGCCTGTCTCTCCTCCTCCTCTTTCTCTGCCTGTCTCTCCTCCACCTCGTTCTCTGCCTGTCTCTCCTCCACCTCTTTCTCTGCCTGTCTCTCCTCCACCTCTTTCTCTGCCTGTCTCTCCTCCACCTCTTTCTCTGCCTGTCTCTCCTCCACCTCTTTGTCTGCCTGTCTCTCCTCCACCTCGTTCTCTGCCTGTCTCTCCTCCACCTCTTTCTCTGCCTGTCTCTCCTCTACCTCTTTCTCTGCCTGTCTCTCCTCCACCTCGTTCTCTGCCTGTCTCTCCTCCACCTCTTTCTCTGCCTGTCTCTCCTCCACCTCTTTCTCTGCCCGTCTCTCCTCCACCTCGTTCTCTGCCTGTCTCTCCTCCTCCTCTTTCTCTGCCTGTCTCTCCTCCACCTCGTTCTCTGCCTGTCTCTCCTCCACCTCTTTCTCTGCCTGTCTCTCCTCCACCTCTTTCTCTGCCTGTCTCTCCTCCACCTCTTTCTCTGCCTGTCTCTCCTCCACCTCTTTCTCTGCCTGTCTCTCCTCCACCTCTTTCTCTGCCTGTCTCTCCTCCACCTCTTTCTCTGCCTGTCTCTCCTCCACCTCGTTCTCTGCCTGTCTCTCCTCCACCTCGTTCTCTGCCTGTCTCTCCTCCACCTCGTTCTCTGCCTGTCTCTCCTCCACCTCTTCTCTGCCTGTCTCTCCTCCACCTCTTTCTCTGCCTGTCTCTCCTCCACCTCTTCTCTGCCTGTCTCTCCTCCACCTCGTTCTCTGCCTGTCTCTCCTCCACCTCTTTCTCTGCCTGTCTCTCCTCTACCTCTTCTCTGCCTGTCTCTCCTCCCACCTCGTTCTCTGCCTGTCTCTCCTCCACCTCTTTCTCTGCCTGTCTCTCCTCCACCTCTTTCTCTGCCCGTCTCTCCTCCACCTCTTTCTCTGCCTGTCTCTCCTCCACCTCTTTCTCTGCCTGGTCTCTCCTCCACCTCTTTCCTCTGCCTGTCTCTCCTCCACCTCGTTCTCTGCCTGTCTCTCCTCCACCTCGTTCTCTGCCTGTCTCTCCTCTACCTCTTTCTCTTGCTGTCTCTCCTCCACCTCGTTCTCTGCCTGTCTCTCCTCCACCTCGTTCTCTGCCTGTCTCTCCTCCACCTCTTTCTCTGCTTGTCTCTCCTCCACCTCTTTCTCTGCCTGTCTCTCCCCTCCACCTCGTTCTCTGCCTGTCTCTCCTCCACCTCGTTCTCTGCCTGTCTCTTCTCCACCTCGTTCTCTGCTGTCTCTCCTCTACCTCTTTCTCTGCCTGTCTCTCCCCCCCCTCTTTCTCTGCCTGTCTCTCCTCCACCTCGTTCTCTGCCTGTCTCTCCTCCACCTCGTTCTCTGCCTGTCTCTCCTCCCCCTCTCTTTCTCTGCCTGTCTCTCCTCCACCTCGTTCTCTGCCTGTCTCTCCTCCACCTCGTTCTCTGCCTGTCTCTCCTCTACCTCTTTCTCTGCCTGTCTCTCCCCCCCTCTTTCTCTGCCTGTCTCTCCTCCACCTCGTTCTCTGCCTGTCTCTCTTCCACCTCGTTCTCTGCCTGTCTCTCCTCCCCCTCTCTTTCTCTGCCTGTCTCTCCTCCTCCTCTTTCTCTGCCTGTCTCTCCTCCACCTCGTTCTCTGCCTGTCTCTCCTCCACCTCTTTCTCTGCCTGTCTCTCCTCTACCTCTTTCTCTGCCTGTCTCTCCTCCACCTCTTTCTCTGCCTGTCTCTCCTCCACCTCTTTGTCTGCCTGTCTCTCCTCCACCTCGTTCTCTGCCTGTCTCTCCTCCACCTCTTTCTCTGCCTGTCTCTCCTCTACCTCTTTCTCTGCCTGTCTCTCCTCCACCTCGTTCTCTGCCTGTCTCTCCTCCACCTCTTTCTCTGCCTGTCTCTCCTCCACCTCTTTCTCTGCCCGTCTCTCCTCCACCTCGTTCTCTGCCTGTCTCTCCTCCTCCTCTTTCTCTGCCTGTCTCTCCTCCACCTCGTTCTCTGCCTGTCTCTCCTCCACCTCTTTCTCTGCCTGTCTCTCCTCCACCTCTTTCTCTGCCTGTCTCTCCTCCACCTCTTTCTCTGCCTGTCTCTCCTCCACCTCGTTCTCTGCCTGTCTCTCCTCCACCTCTTTCTCTGCTGTCTCTCCTCCACCTCTTTCTCTGCCTGTCTCTCCTCCACCTCTTTCTCTGCCTGTCTCTCCTCCACCTCGTTCTCTGTCTGTCTCTCCTCCACCTCGTTCTCTGGCTGTCTCTCCTCCACCTCGTTCTCTGCCTGTCTCTCCTCCACCTCTTTCTCTGCCTGTCTCTCCTCCACCTCTTTCTCTGCCTGTCTCTCCTCCACCTCTTTCTCTGCCTGTCTCTCCTCCACCTCGTTCTCTGCCTGTCTCTCCTCCACCTCTTTCTCTGCCTGTCTCTCCTCTACCTCTTTCTCTACCTGTCTCTCCTCCACCTCTTTCTCTGCCCATCTCTCCTCCACCTCTTTCTCTGCCTGTCTCTCCTCCACCTCTTTCTCTGCCTGTCTCTCCTCCACCTCTTTCTCTGCCTGTCTCTCCTCCACCTCTTTCTCTGCCTGTCTCTCCTCCACCTCGTTCTCTGCCTGTCTCTCCTCCACCTCGTTCTCTGCCTGTCTCTCCTCCACCTCATTCTCTGCCTGTCTCTCCTCTACCTCTTTCTCTGCCTGTCTCTCCTCCACCTCGTTCTCTGCCTGTCTCTCCTCCACCTCGTTCTCTGCCTGTCTCTCCTCCACCTCTTTCTCTGCCTGTCTCTCCTCCACCTCTTTCTCTGCCTGTCTCTCCTCCACCTCGTTCTCTGCCTGTCTCTCCTCCACCTCGTTCTCTGCCTGTCTCTCCTCCACCTCGTTCTCTGCCTGTCTCTCCTCTACCTCTTTCTCTGCCTGTCTCTCCCCCCTCTTTCTCTGCCTGTCTCTCCTCCACCTCGTTCTCTGCCTGTCTCTCCTCCACCTCGTTCTCTGCCTGTCTCTCCTCCACCTCGTTCTCTGCCTGTCTCTCCTCCCCCTCTCTTTCTCTGCCTGTCTCTCCTCCACCTCGTTCTCTGCCTGTCTCTCCTCCACCTCGTTCTCTGCCTGTCTCTCCTCCCCCTCTCTTTCTCTGCCTGTCTCTCCTCCACCTCGTTCTCTGCCTGTCTCTCCTCCACCTCGTTCTCTGCCTGTCTCTCCTCCACCTCGTTCTCTGCCTGTCTCTCCTCCACCTCTTTCTCTGCCTGTCTCTCCTCCACCTCGTTCTCTGCCTGTCTCTCCTCCACCTCTTTCTCTGCCTGTCTCTCCTCCACCTCGTTCTCTGCCTGTCTCTCCCCTCTCTTTCTCTGCCTGTCTCTCCTCCACCTTGTTCTCTGCCTGTCTCTCCCCCTCTCTTTCTCTGCCTGTCTCTCCTCCACCTCGTTCTCTGCCTGTCTCTCCTCCACCTCGTTCTCTGCCTGTCTCTCCCCCTCTCTTTCTCTGCCTGTCTCTCCTCCACCTCATTCTCTGCCTGTCTCTCCTCCACCTCTTTCTCTGCCTGTCTCTCCTCCACCTCTTTCTCTGCCTGTCTCTCCTCCACCTCTTTCTCTGCCTGTCTCTCCTCCACCTCGTTCTCTGCCTGTCTCTCCTCCACCTCGTTCTCTGCCTGTCTCTCCCCCTCTCTTTCTCTGCCTGTCTCTCCTCCACCTCGTTCTCTGCCTGTCTCTCCTCCACCTCTTTCTCTGCCTGTCTCTCCTCCACCTCGTTCTCTGCCTGTCTCTCCTCCACCTCGTTCTCTGCCTGTCTCTCCTCCACCTCGTTCTCTGCCTGTCTCTCCCCCTCTCTTTCTCTGCCTGTCTCTCCTCTACCTCTTTCTCTGCCTGTCTCTCCTCCACCTCGTGCTCTGCCTGTCTCTCCTCCACCTCGTGCTCTGCCTGTCTCTCCTCCACCTCGTGCTCTGCCTGTCTCTCCTCCACCTCTTTCTCTGCCTGTCTCTCCTCCACCTCATTCTCTGCCTGTCTCTCCCCCTCTCGTTCTCTACCTGTCTCTCCTCCACCTCGTTCTCTGCCTGTCTCTCCCCCTCTCGTTCTCTACCTGTCTCTCCTCCACCTCGTTCTCTGCCTGTCTCTCCCCCTCTCGTTCTCTACCTGTCTCTCCTCCACCTCTTTCTCTGCCTGTCTCTCCTCCACCTCGTTCTCTGCCTGTCTCTCCTCCACCTCGTTCTCTGCCTGTCTCTCCTCCACCTCGTGCTCTGCCTGTCTCTCCTCCACCTCGTGCTCTGCCTGTCTCTCCTCCACCTCGTGCTCTGCCTGTCTCTCCTCCACCTCGTTCTCTGCCTGTCTCTCCTCCACCTTGTTCTCTGCCTGTCTCTCCTCTACCACTTTCCTCATGTTCTATCTATTGTCTCTTCCTATAACAGTGTGGGCTGGGGATGTTCAAACACATCAGGAGATGCTTTAGGCACCATAGACACAACAGTGATAACCTTTCAGGTTGCAACCAGGCTTTCTATGCATGGGATCTAGGGATATACTTTCCCTCAGAGAGATAAGAACAGTCTTTCTATGCATGGGATCTAGGGATCTACTTACCCTCAGAGAGATAAGAACAGTCTTTCTATGCATGGGATCTAGGGATCTACTTACCCTCAGAGAGATAGGAACAGTCTTTCTATGCATGGGATCTAGGGATCTACTTACCCTCAGAGAGATAGGAACAGTCGGTCTATGCACGGGATCTAGGGATCTACTTACCCTCAGAGAGATAGGAACATTCTTTCTATGCATGGGATCTAGGGATCTACTTACCCTCAGAGAGATAGGAACAGTCTTTCTATGCATGGGATCTAGGGATCTACTTACCCTCAGAGAGATAGGAACAGTCTCTCTATGCACGGGATCTAGGGATCTACTCTCCCTGTTGACAGTAAGAGGTTTACACTAGCAGGGCTTCTTCCTCCCCTGTGTGTCTCTGTATCCTATATCCTCTACACAGAGAGAACATAATAAAGCCAAAAGGTTATCAGTGATCTGATCTTTACACTATCTCTCCTCACCAAGAACACCCACTACATCCATATTTCTCCGTCTCTCTCTTTCTCTTTCTATCTCTGTCTCTCTCTCTATCTCTCTGTCCCTCTCTCTGTCTCTCTCTCTTTCTCTTTCTATCTCTGTCTCTCTCTCTGTCTCTCTCTGTCCCTCTCTCTGTCTCTATCTCTCTGTGCTCAATTAGAATGAGGACAAAATCAGGACAAAAAGGACGTATGCTAGCGCCAGGTATAAACGGGACTAGAGAGTCCTCGATCAACAAAAGAACTGTCTGCTGTCTGTACCCGTGTCTCTCAGTTATGGTACTCTGAATGTTGCATTGTTCACATTGTTCTACCATCCTTCATGAAGCCAAAATATGTATAATATACTGTAGCTATACTTGACATGGTCGAGGGTAGGGAACCATGTTCCTGGGGTGTTGTAGGTGCTGCATCATTTTGTCCCGACTCGGCACCACACCGTGACACTTAGTTAATGGATCAGTTCAAGTGATTGCCTATATTCAACACACCTGATCTTCCAGGTTGGTTAAGTTGTAAACATGAAGTGCCTGCGTCCCTCCAAGAGCAGGGTTACCCACCCCTTTGGTCTAGAGTCTAAACACCATGGTAACCTGCCACTGTGGCCTAACTAACCCGTAGCGGTGCAATCTGTGTCAGTGTGTATCATCACAGCGTAGTGCTGTGTCATACTGTAGATATGTAAATATCACACAATAAACATGTGCATATTGCTTTAAAAATATATATATATCATCACAGTGTCTGTTTTCTTCTTCTCTCTGATAGCTGCTTAAACGTTTCCTGTTTTTAAATTAGCTTCAGCCGAAGTAGGATTCCTTATGTCGTCTTTATTGTTGGAAAGGCTCTTGTTTTTCAAGGAGAGGTTATTTTCACGTACAGTAGATTTGAATCTCAGCCACTGGAGTGCCTGTTCCAGACTTCCATTTGGCTAATTGTTGTGCATCTGAGGAGGTAAATGGCTAAACAAAGGAATATGCTGTTAGCAGGCCAATGACAGAGGGAAGAGAGAACAGATCATTTAGAAAACAGAAGAGATGGTCATTCTATGGAGATGTATTCAGTGGTGTGTCACAATATAGCGTTAGTGTAATGCTATTCATTCACCCCCCCATCTTAGTCACAGACCAGGGAGATGAGAGAGGGGTTTCACCCCCCCCCCCCCCCCCCCCCCCCCATCTTAGTCACAGACCAGGGAGATGAGAGAGGGGTTTCACCCCCCCCCCCCCCCCCCCCCCCATCTTAGTCACAGACCAGGGAGATGAGGGAGGGGTTTAATCCCCCCCCCCCCATCTTAGTCATAGATAGGGAGATGAGAGAGGGGTTTCATCCCCCCCCCCCCATCTTAGTCACAGACCAGAGGTATGAGAGAGGGGTTTCACCCTCCCATCCCAGTCACAGACCAGGAAGATGAGAGAGGGGTTTCACCCCCCAATCTTAGTCACAGACCAGGAAGATGAGAGAGGGGTTTCACCCTCCAATCCCAGTCACAGACCAGGAAGATGAGAGAGGGGTTTCACCCCCCAATCTTAGTCACAGACCAGGAAGATGAGAGAGGGGTTTCACCCCCCAATCTCAGTCACAGACCAGGGAGATGAGAGAGGGGTTTCACCCCCCATCCCAGTCACAGACCAGGGAGATGAGAGAGGGGTTTCACCCCCCATCCCAGTCACAGACCAGGGAGATGAGAGAGGGGTTTCACCCCCCATCCCAGTCACAGACCAGGGAGATGAGAGAGGGGTTTCTGATAGGAATTTTATGAATAATGACTAAACAATATCTACATTTAAATAGAACTATAACTAATTAAACTCTACCCTGTTTTACAATATCTGATTAATACTGTTAGTTCATAAGGAAGGGATTATGTAGCATGAACAAGGAGTAATTAAACATAATAAACAGCATTCCAACTAGGTTGGGGAGGAATGGGTTGTGGGTTTTAAGTAAGCAAAAAGGATCGTTAACCTGTGTCTGAACCCACTCAGCTGTAACTCTGTGACGTTTAGATAAGACAGCGAGAGCCTCTCCAGGTTTTCCGTTCTCTGGAACTGTCTGCTAAATAGTGATAGATAATGGTGAGACTTCAGAAGTTAATCTTGATATAGTGTGTGTCAGGAGTGTGCGCTAGAGGGTTGGAATAAACTTTTGAACCTGCTTTGTCTTGGTCGAGAGGAGGAGATTCATTCTACAACCAATGACGTCATATTTTGTATATTAACTGTTGTTCGTGGTTCTATGGGAGCGCGCTCCGAGAATAAATACCATTATCTAATTTTGATAAAACTGATCCCTGTCTAGGTTTCACCCTCCCATCCCAGTCACAGACCAGATGAGAGAGGGGTTTCACCCCATCACACCCATAGACCAGGGAGATGAGAGAGGGGTTTCACCCCATCACACCCATAGACCAGGGAGATGAGAGAGGGGTTTCACCCCCACATCCCACCCATAGACCAGGGAGATGAGAGAGGGGTTTCACCCCATCACACCCATAGACCAGGGAGATGAGAGAGGGGTTTCACCCCCACATCCCACCCATAGACCAGGGAGATGAGAGAGGGGTTTCACCCCATCACACCCATAGACCAGGGAGATGAGAGAGGGGTTTTCACCCCCACATCCCACCCATAGACCAGGGAGATGAGAGAGGGGTTTCACCCCATCCCACCCATAGACCAGGGAGATGAGAGAGGGGTTTCACCCCCACATCCCACCCATCTCTTGGCAGTAGTACTGTAGACTACTTTTTCACTGACCTCAACCCAGAGTCTCTTAGGGGAGTCAGTGGACTGACTGTGAACATCCTATCAGATCACAGCAAAATCACACTTTACTTGAACAGAGCAATACTCAGTCATGAGGCATCAAAGCCAAAGGAACTGAGTAATATTAAGAAATGCTGTAGTAGGAAGGAATGTAGTGTAGAAACCTACCAGACAACAATTAGGCAAAAACAAAATACTTTTAGACAATTTCCTGGGTAAAACGTTCCACTGTAATAGTGAAGGTGTAAACTTGTCAGTAGAAAGACTAAACAGTATATTTGACCTTTCAGCTTCCCTATCAAATTTTTAAATTTCAAACAGAAAACCGAAGAAAATTAATAACAATGACAAATGGTTTGATGAAGAATACAAAAACCTAAGTAAGAAATTGAGAAACCTGTTCAACCAAAAACATAGAGACTCAGAAAACCTGAGCCTACGTCTTCACTATGGTGAACCACTAAAACAATACAGACATACATTACGGAGAAAGGAACAGCACGTCAGACATCAGCTCAATGTAATTGAAGAATCCATTGACTCTAAACACTTTTGGGAAAATTGAAAAAAACTAAACACAAAGAGTTATCTATCCAAAATGGAGATGTCTGGGTAAACCACTTCTCCAATCTTTTTGGCTCTATAACAAAAAACAAACAGCAAAAACATACATGATCAAATCGAAATCTTACAATCAAATATTAAAGACGACCAGAACACATTGGATTCTACAATTATCTTGAACGAACTACAGGACAAAATAAAAACCCACCAACCCAAAAAGGCCTGTGGTGTTGATGGTATCCTAAATGAAATTATAAAATATACCAACAAAAAATGACAACTGGCTATAGTAAAACTCTTTAACATCATCCTCAGCTCTGGCACTTCCCCAATATTTGGAACCAAGGATTGATCACTCCAATCCACAAAAGTGGAGACAAATTTGACCCCAATAACTACCGTGGAATATGCGTCAACAGTAACCTTGGGAAAATCCTCTGCATTATCATTAACAGCAGACTCGTACATTTCCTCAGTGAAATTGATGTACTGAGCAAATGTCAAATTGGCTTTTTACCAAATTATCGTACGACAGACCACGTATTCACCCTGCACACCCTAATTCACCACATCAAAGTCTTTTCATGCTTTGTTGATTTAAAAAAATGCCCTTTGACTCAATTTGGCATGAGGGCCTGCTATACAAATTGATGGAAAGGGATGTTGGGGAAAAAAATACAACATTATTGTAACGAGTGCGCTGAGAGTCGGGAAAAACGTTCAGGGAGTGAG
Source organism: Oncorhynchus kisutch (assembly GCF_002021735.2). Taxonomy (NCBI): domain Eukaryota; kingdom Metazoa; phylum Chordata; class Actinopteri; order Salmoniformes; family Salmonidae; genus Oncorhynchus; species Oncorhynchus kisutch. The sequence goes on from NC_034184.2 coordinate 81,773,724, forward strand.
TGTTTTAATAAATAAAAGAAACACAACACGACATGAAAACAGAGTCAATAACACCTGAGGAAAGAACCAAGGGGAGGGACAGATATAGGGAAGATAATCAAGGAGGTGATGGAGTCCAGGTGAATGTCATGAGGCGCAGGTGCGTGAGACCATGGTAACAGGTGTGCGGGACAATCAGCAGCCTGATGCCGGAGAGGGAGTATACGTGACAATTATAAAATCCATGTACACAAACAACAAGTGTGCGGTTAACATTGGCATAAAACACACACATTTTGTCCCACAGGGCTGTGGGGTGAGACAGGGATGCAGCTTCAGACCCACCCTCTTCAACATATACAGTATATCAACGAATTGGCGAGGGCACTAGAACAGTCTGTCGCACCCGGCCTCACCCTAATAGAATCTGAAGTGAAATGTCTACTGTTTGCTGATGATCTGGTGCTTCTGTCACCAACTAAGGAGGGCCTACACAGATTCTGTGAGACCTGGGAAAGGTCCAGTCGCCAGGTCCACAAATACAAATTCCATCTAGACACCTTTGCCCTAGAGCACACAAAAAACTATACCTACCTCGGTCTTAACATCCTCGCCATAGGTAACTTCCGCAAATCTGTGAACGATCTGAGAGACAAGGCAAGAAGGGCATTCAATGCCATCAAAAGGAACATACAATTGGACATACAAGTTACGATCTGGCTAAAAATGATTGAATCAGGTATGGAACCCATTGCCCTTTATGGTTGTGAGGTCTGGGGTCCGCTCACCAACCAAGAATTCACAAAATGTGACAAGCACCACATTGAGACTCTGCATGCAGAATTCTGCAAAAATGTCCTCCGTGTACAATGGACAACAGCAAATAATGCAGAGCAGAATTAGGCCGACACCCGCTAATGATCAAAATCCAGAAAAGAGACGTTAAATTCTATAACCAACAATAACCAACGTTGCAAAGAAATAACCAAAAAAAACAGAGCAAACTAGAAGTCTATTTGGCCCTAAACAGAGAGTACACAGTGGCAGAATACCTGTCCACTGTGACTGACCCAAACTTAAGGAAAGCTTTGACTATGTACAGACTCAGTGAGCATAGCCTTGCTATTGAGAAAGGCCGCCATAGGCAGACCTGGCTCTCAAGAAAAGACCGGCTATGTGCACACTGCCCACAAAATGAGGTGGAAACGGAGTTGCACTTCCTAACCTCCTGCCAAATGTATGACCATATTAGAGACACATATTTCCCTCAGATT
>NC_034184.2:81779976-81824976 GCF_002021735.2 Oncorhynchus kisutch
GTTTAGAGGAAGATAATGGTATGTTATTGAGTGCTGCACTGATAAATCAGCAGGTCACATGTGGTGTCATTGTCAGGGATATGTGTTGTGTAGCCGGACTTTATACGCAGGAGATAAAATGTACAGTTGGGTGAGTAGAGTAAGTCCTAGATTCAATCCGTAGCGCAGAAGATTCACCCTATTGGCGCTATTGAAACGTTAACGTAATTTGTGATGAGGCAGCTTTCGTCTGTCCCTCATCACCATTTTAAAAGGTCTGTAAAATACTATCTAAAATGTTTAAAGACATATTAATGTGTGGTTTGGATAATGTGCGCTTGTCCATTGCAGTGCATAGCTACAGTATCTACCAGTGTAGACCTTAATTGTTTGCTACCGAGTTGGTTACTCAGGTTTAAGCCAGGTGTGGCTTAGATAATTAGCGTGTAGTTCACCCATGCGTTCAGTCTCCCTTCTAATCACGTTCTAATTGATGTAGCTCTATCTTTTAAACTAACATGTTCTAATTGATGTAGCTCTATCTTTTAAACTAACATGTTCTAATTGATGTAGCTCTATCTTTTAAACTAACATGTTCTAATTGACGTAGCTCTATCTTTTAAACTAACATGTTCTAATTGATGTAGCTCTATCTTTTAAACTAACATGTTCTAATTGATGTAGCTCTATCTTTTAAACTAACATGTTCTAATTGATGTAGCTCTATCTTTTAAACTAACATGTTCTAATTGATGTAGCTCTATCTTTTAAACTAACATGTTCTAATTGACGTAGCTCTATCTTTTAAACTAACATGTTCTAATTGACGTAGCTCTATCTTTTAAACTAAAATGTTTTATTTGATTGTCACGCCCTGACCTTAGAGAACTCTTTATGTCTCTATTTTGGTTTGGTCAGGGTGTGATCTGGGTGGGCATTCTATTTTGGTTTGGTCAGGGTGTGATCTGGGTGGGCATTCTATTTTGGTTTGGTCAGGGTGTGATCTGGGTGGGCATTCTATTTTGGTTTGGTCAGGGTGTGATCTGGGTGGGCATTCTATTTTGGTTTGGTCAGGGTGTGATCTGGGTGGGCATTCTATTTTGGTTTGGTCAGGGTGTGATCTGGGTGGGCATTCTATTTTGGTTTGGTCAGGGCGTGATCTGGGTGGGCATTCTATTTTGGTTTGGTCAGGGTGTGATCTGGGTGGGCATTCTATTTTGGTTTGGTCAGGGTGTGATCTGGGTGGGCATTCTATTTTGGTTTGGTCAGGGTGTGATCTGGGTGGGCATTCTATGTTCCTTTTTCCCACCGGTGTTTTGTGGGTAGTTGTTTTCTGTTTAGTGTTTTCTGCACCTGACAGGACTGTTTCGTTTATGCTCATTGTTATTTTGTTAGTGTTCAGTTGAAATAAAAAGCATGAACACTTACCACGCTGCGCTTTGGTCCGATGATTCCTCGTCCGATGACGACAACCGTTACATTGATGTAGCTCTGTGTTTTAAAGCGTGTATGACTAAATATAATAATTCAAATGAATGACTGCAATTATCTCATATCATATTTTCCATAGTGTTACCTGGTCTAATTAACAACTTAAGTTATTCTAATTAAATGTTCATTCTCATTGGTTAATTGATGTTGGTTGAGGAGCAAAAGGGATAAATGTGGTCTTTTTCTCTCAGCTGAGCACCATTTTTTTTTTACAATAATGTGCTCCATTGCAGATTGTTTGTGGCAGTCTGTATGTACAGGCAGTTGAATTTTGGCTCTTCTGTTACCCTCTGTTTAGAGCTGGCTGATCTGGTAGACTCTGAGTTAGCCACTGTTTAGAGCTGTAAAATGAGTGATCCCTAGTCATACTGTTTTAGCAGATAGGCCCAGTCTTCACTGCAGTAGAACCCTATTGAGAGGCTGAGCTTTATATTCACTGTCATCTGTCATGTTTGAGTTTTCGTGTCCTGAATGTTGCTTCCATGGGCAACCGTTTGAGACGAGTATCCTGACGTCCTGCGTCTGTAATACATTCAAGTATTGTTTTCCTCATTCCCACCTATCACCTCCCTTGGTTACTCTGGGTCCGTTATTCAACATCCTGTTAAGACATTCGCAGTGTTAATGTTTCGTCGTTCGAGGAGAACCGTTGTCTTTAAATTTCAACCGCCCGATAGTTCAGCTCTTACACGCTACGGATTGAATCTAGCCCTAAGTGTGGATACTATTAAATGGAAAACCTCAATATGAACAATTCATCCAGGTGTAGGGGAGAGTGGTGTAAGTTGAGACACTCTTGTTTCTAGGAAAACAATACACAAAATGAATCATTTGACCAAATATTTTCAGGAAGAGGTCATAATTTTATGGAGTCTGGGAAGGATGAAACCACATGGGGAAAAGTGGTAAGCAAGTTATGTCCAAATGAATGTGTTGTGTTAGGTTTCATGATGCTTGTATCTAAACTTAAGCATATCATTTTTAAGATTGTTCTATACTACAGCTGGGGTTCCTATACACACTTTTAGAAAAAAATAAGCAATCTAGAACCTAAAAGGGTTCTTCGGCTGTCCCCGTAGAACCCTTTGAATAACCTTTTTTTGTTTCCAGGTAGAACCCTTTTTGAGTTCTATGTAGAACCTGAAACCCAAAAGGGTTCTCCTATGGGGACAGCTGAAGAATCCTTCTGGAACCCTGTTGTGTATCAGTCTCAACATGAGGTTATAAACCTAAGGTTCTAAGCATGAACGTGCATCCATGTGTGAGCTAATATTGTCAAAATGTTTCCAATGGGGTAAGTTGAGCCAATGACAAGATGAGCCAATGACAAGTTGAGCCAATTGAAATGTTTCCTTGCCATGTGTAAATCAAGGCATTATCGCTGGGATATGACATAACAACATGGCCTGGCCTGTGTTGTGTTTTTTAGGTGTCAAGCCAGTGGTAACATTTGAATCTGGCACCTGGTTGACAATAGATTTTGACACGCCTAAATTGGAGTGCAATAGCTGTACAGTAACCTGCTATACATGCAGTCAGAGCTCTGGTTCTCCACTTCACAGCGTTTTATGGGTTTGGACTGACAGCTGTTGGAAACCTGAGCACGACTCGACAACTAGTTGTCCCCATCCCTCCCACTAATTCGGCAACTTTTGCAAAAATGTTTGTCTGAGGGAGGGAGAATCTGTAAATTACGAAGACTCAAAGTATTTTAAAATAAATATCGTTTTGATATCATACAAGACAGCCGAAAGCCCTTGAGTCTAAATGTGCACTTCACATTTTCATATCATAAAACTCATGTCATAAACAGTGTCAACGTTTATTATCACTATGTTTGATATACAGTTACCAGATGACCTGGTGTTATACCCTGGGTTGTTCTGAACAGAATGAGTCTTCGTTTGATATACAGTTACCAGATGACCTGGTGTTATACCCTGGGTTGTTCTGAACAGAATGACAGAATGACAAACTTTGGAGACCTGTGTGGCCTCTTGGGGACATCAGATCTCACTCAAACCCACAGTATGGAGAGGTGTGTTACCTCTTGGAGACATCAGATAGATCTCACTCATACCCACTGTAAGGAGAGGTGTGTGAACTCTTGGGGACATCAGATAGAACTCACTCATACCCACTGTAAGGAGAGGTGTGTGAACTCTTGGGGACATCAGATAGATCTCACTCAAACCCACTGTAAGGAGAGGTGTGTGAACTCTTGGGGACATCAGATAGATCTCACTCATACCCACTGTAAGGAGAGGTGTGTGAACTCTTGGGGACATCAGATAGATCTCACTCATACCCACTGTAAGGAGAGGTGTGTGAACTCTTGGGGACATCAGATAGATCTCACTCATACCCACTGTAAGGACAGGTGTGTGAACTCTTGGGGACATCAGATAGAACTCACTCATACCCACTGTAAGGAGAGGTGTGTGAACTCTTGGGGACATCAGATAGATCTCACTCATACCCACTGTAAGGAGAGGTGTGTGAACTCTTGGGGACATCAGATAGATCTCACTCATACCCACTGTAAGGAGAGGTGTGTGAACTCTTGGGGACATCAGTTAGATCTCACTCATACCCACTGTAAGGAGAGGTGTGTGAACTCTTGGGGACATCAGTGAGATCTCACTCATACCCACTGTAAGGAGAGGTGTGTGACCTCTTGGGGACATCAGATAGATCTCACTCATACCCACTGTAAGGAGAGGTGTGTGAACTCTTGGGGACATCAGATAGATCTCACTCATACCCACTGCACGGAGAGGTGTGTGACCTCTTGGGGACATCAGATAGATCTCACTCATACCCACTGTAAGGAGAGGTGTGTGAACTCTTGGGGACATCAGATAGATCTCACTATAGAAGATGGAAGGAGAGAGATGGATGGGGAGAAGAGAGGGAGTGAGTGAGAGGAATAACAGATGAGTTATCTATCACTGTTTTAGTACATTAACAACCACTATGACCTATGTGATGCCAACCTCAAATCAAATGTTATTGGTCACATACACATGGTTAGCAGATGTGAGTGTAGTGATATACTTTTGCCTCCAGTTCTGTGAAATAATATCTAACAAGTAATCTAGCAATTCCCCAACAACTACCTAATACACACAAATCTAAAGGGGTGAATGAGAATATGTACATATAAATAATTGATGAGCGATGACCGAGCAGCAAGGTACAATATATGGTATAAAATACCATGTGATATGAGTAATGTAAGATATGTAGAGATTATTAAAGTGGTCAGTGATTGGGTCTCAATGTAGGCAGTAGCCTCTCTGTGTTAGTGATGGCTGTTTAACAGTCTGATGGCCTTGAGATAGAAGCTGTTTTTTAGTCTCTCGGTCCCAGCTTTGATGCACCTGTACTGACCTCGCCTTCTGGATGATAGCAGGGTGAACAGGGAGTGGCTCGGGTGGTTGTTGTCCTTGATGATCTTTTTGGCCTTCCTGTGAAGTCGGGTGCTGTACGTGTCTTGGAGGGCAGGTAGTTTGCCCCCGGTGATGCGTTGTGCAGACCTCACTACCCTCTGGAGATCCTTGTGGTTGAGGGTGGTGCAGTTGCCGTACCAGGCGGTGATAAAGCCCGATAGGATGCTCTCAATTGTGCATCTGTAAATGTTTGTCAAGGTGTTGGGTGACAAAACACATTTCTTCAGCCTCCTGAGGCTGTTACGCCTTCTTCACAACGCTGTCTGTGTGGGTGGACCCTTTCAGTTTGTCTGTGATGTGGAAACGCCAAGGAACTTTAAACTTTTCACCTTCTCCACTGCTGTCCCTTCGATGTGTGTGGGGGGGGGGGGGGGTGCTCCCTCTGCTGTTTCCTGAAGTCCACTTATTGCAGATACAAATCAGTGTGTGATGATGTAGTGCACTCAAAATGTACTTTTTTTTCTCCTAAGTTTTCATGTGCTGAATAAAACCCAAAGTTCAATATGTTTCATTTTCAACTCTAAATAAGAAATGTGGCAACTCTGGTATTGCCACCTGCGCTCTGGCCAACAGTCCCCAAATACTGTGCAGGTAGGCTAGTCTAGTCTAAATGATGAGATTATTATTATGGATATGAGCCAGAATATTTGTATTTGTCAAGCATCGATCATCATGTCAAAGAAAAGAACCTGGACATTTATTGGAAAGCAGCATCAAGCTCATCACAGTGCATTTTCACCACCCTGTGAAGTTCATCACAATCTATTTAATCTGTAGTGTAGTAAATACTTGCGCATAAAGGCATTTCCTGCTTAATTAATTTTACTGACACAAAAGGATACCACCATGTCGAACGAACAAATTTTTGCGGACGGCATTTATCAAATTACTCCGACTTCCTGTTTCCATCACAGCTGTCTTGATTTTGTTTATAACATATGACTTTCCTGCAAATGAAAGCGTACTCTGTAGTTGTGAGGCCAGTTGGACTTCCTGTCAAATTCTCTAAAACAACGTTGGAGGCGGTTTATTGTAAAGTAATTAACGTTAAATTGCCTGGCAACAGCTCTGGTGGACATTCCTGCAGTCGGCATGCCAATTGTATACTCCCTCAAAACTTAAGACATCTGTGGCATTGTGTTGTGTGACAAAACCGCACATTTTAGAGTGGCCTTTTATTGTCCCCAGCACAAGGTGCACCTGTGTAATGATCAGGCCGTTTAAACAGCTTCTTGATATGCCACGCCTGTCAGGTGGATGGATTATCTTGGCAAAGCATTTCAATGGAAAAGGAGGCTCGAGGAAATAAATGATAAAAAACGGAATTATTTTCATTAAATAAACACTGTGATTTATTAGACGAACAGTGAAGATTAAAAAATACTATTAACTATTAAAAAGACGTGAAAAAATCATTTCTGAAAAGTTTAGAGGAAGATAATGGTATGTTATTGAGTGCTGCACTGATAAATCAGCAGGTCACATGTGGTGTCATTGTCAGGGATATGTGTTGTGTAGCCGGACTTTATACGCAGGAGATAAAATGTACAGTTGGGTGAGTAGAGTAAGTCCTAGATTCAATCCGTAGCGCAGAAGATTCACCCTATTGGCGCTATTGAAACGTTAACGTAATTTGTGATGAGGCAGCTTTCGTCTGTCCCTCATCACCATTTTAAAAGGTCTGTAAAATACTATCTAAAATGTTTAAAGACATATTAATGTGTGGTTTGGATAATGTGCGCTTGTCCATTGCAGTGCATAGCTACAGTATCTACCAGTGTAGACCTTAATTGTTTGCTACCGAGTTGGTTACTCAGGTTTAAGCCAGGTGTGGCTTAGATAATTAGCGTGTAGTTCACCCATGCGTTCAGTCTCCCTTCTAATCACGTTCTAATTGATGTAGCTCTATCTTTTAAACTAACATGTTCTAATTGATGTAGCTCTATCTTTTAAACTAACATGTTCTAATTGATGTAGCTCTATCTTTTAAACTAACATGTTCTAATTGACGTAGCTCTATCTTTTAAACTAACATGTTCTAATTGATGTAGCTCTATCTTTTAAACTAACATGTTCTAATTGATGTAGCTCTATCTTTTAAACTAACATGTTCTAATTGATGTAGCTCTATCTTTTAAACTAACATGTTCTAATTGATGTAGCTCTATCTTTTAAACTAACATGTTCTAATTGACGTAGCTCTATCTTTTAAACTAACATGTTCTAATTGACGTAGCTCTATCTTTTAAACTAAAATGTTTTATTTGATTGTCACGCCCTGACCTTAGAGAACTCTTTATGTCTCTATTTTGGTTTGGTCAGGGTGTGATCTGGGTGGGCATTCTATTTTGGTTTGGTCAGGGTGTGATCTGGGTGGGCATTCTATTTTGGTTTGGTCAGGGTGTGATCTGGGTGGGCATTCTATTTTGGTTTGGTCAGGGTGTGATCTGGGTGGGCATTCTATTTTGGTTTGGTCAGGGTGTGATCTGGGTGGGCATTCTATTTTGGTTTGGTCAGGGTGTGATCTGGGTGGGCATTCTATTTTGGTTTGGTCAGGGCGTGATCTGGGTGGGCATTCTATTTTGGTTTGGTCAGGGTGTGATCTGGGTGGGCATTCTATTTTGGTTTGGTCAGGGTGTGATCTGGGTGGGCATTCTATTTTGGTTTGGTCAGGGTGTGATCTGGGTGGGCATTCTATGTTCCTTTTTCCCACCGGTGTTTTGTGGGTAGTTGTTTTCTGTTTAGTGTTTTCTGCACCTGACAGGACTGTTTCGTTTATGCTCATTGTTATTTTGTTAGTGTTCAGTTGAAATAAAAAGCATGAACACTTACCACGCTGCGCTTTGGTCCGATGATTCCTCGTCCGATGACGACAACCGTTACATTGATGTAGCTCTGTGTTTTAAAGCGTGTATGACTAAATATAATAATTCAAATGAATGACTGCAATTATCTCATATCATATTTTCCATAGTGTTACCTGGTCTAATTAACAACTTAAGTTATTCTAATTAAATGTTCATTCTCATTGGTTAATTGATGTTGGTTGAGGAGCAAAAGGGATAAATGTGGTCTTTTTCTCTCAGCTGAGCACCATTTTTTTTTTACAATAATGTGCTCCATTGCAGATTGTTTGTGGCAGTCTGTATGTACAGGCAGTTGAATTTTGGCTCTTCTGTTACCCTCTGTTTAGAGCTGGCTGATCTGGTAGACTCTGAGTTAGCCACTGTTTAGAGCTGTAAAATGAGTGATCCCTAGTCATACTGTTTTAGCAGATAGGCCCAGTCTTCACTGCAGTAGAACCCTATTGAGAGGCTGAGCTTTATATTCACTGTCATCTGTCATGTTTGAGTTTTCGTGTCCTGAATGTTGCTTCCATGGGCAACCGTTTGAGACGAGTATCCTGACGTCCTGCGTCTGTAATACATTCAAGTATTGTTTTCCTCATTCCCACCTATCACCTCCCTTGGTTACTCTGGGTCCGTTATTCAACATCCTGTTAAGACATTCGCAGTGTTAATGTTTCGTCGTTCGAGGAGAACCGTTGTCTTTAAATTTCAACCGCCCGATAGTTCAGCTCTTACACGCTACGGATTGAATCTAGCCCTAAGTGTGGATACTATTAAATGGAAAACCTCAATATGAACAATTCATCCAGGTGTAGGGGAGAGTGGTGTAAGTTGAGACACTCTTGTTTCTAGGAAAACAATACACAAAATGAATCATTTGACCAAATATTTTCAGGAAGAGGTCATAATTTTATGGAGTCTGGGAAGGATGAAACCACATGGGGAAAAGTGGTAAGCAAGTTATGTCCAAATGAATGTGTTGTGTTAGGTTTCATGATGCTTGTATCTAAACTTAAGCATATCATTTTTAAGATTGTTCTATACTACAGCTGGGGTTCCTATACACACTTTTAGAAAAAAATAAGCAATCTAGAACCTAAAAGGGTTCTTCGGCTGTCCCCGTAGAACCCTTTGAATAACCTTTTTTTGTTTCCAGGTAGAACCCTTTTTGAGTTCTATGTAGAACCTGAAACCCAAAAGGGTTCTCCTATGGGGACAGCTGAAGAATCCTTCTGGAACCCTGTTGTGTATCAGTCTCAACATGAGGTTATAAACCTAAGGTTCTAAGCATGAACGTGCATCCATGTGTGAGCTAATATTGTCAAAATGTTTCCAATGGGGTAAGTTGAGCCAATGACAAGATGAGCCAATGACAAGTTGAGCCAATTGAAATGTTTCCTTGCCATGTGTAAATCAAGGCATTATCGCTGGGATATGACATAACAACATGGCCTGGCCTGTGTTGTGTTTTTTAGGTGTCAAGCCAGTGGTAACATTTGAATCTGGCACCTGGTTGACAATAGATTTTGACACGCCTAAATTGGAGTGCAATAGCTGTACAGTAACCTGCTATACATGCAGTCAGAGCTCTGGTTCTCCACTTCACAGCGTTTTATGGGTTTGGACTGACAGCTGTTGGAAACCTGAGCACGACTCGACAACTAGTTGTCCCCATCCCTCCCACTAATTCGGCAACTTTTGCAAAAATGTTTGTCTGAGGGAGGGAGAATCTGTAAATTACGAAGACTCAAAGTATTTTAAAATAAATATCGTTTTGATATCATACAAGACAGCCGAAAGCCCTTGAGTCTAAATGTGCACTTCACATTTTCATATCATAAAACTCATGTCATAAACAGTGTCAACGTTTATTATCACTATGTTTGATATACAGTTACCAGATGACCTGGTGTTATACCCTGGGTTGTTCTGAACAGAATGAGTCTTCGTTTGATATACAGTTACCAGATGACCTGGTGTTATACCCTGGGTTGTTCTGAACAGAATGACAGAATGACAAACTTTGGAGACCTGTGTGGCCTCTTGGGGACATCAGATCTCACTCAAACCCTCAGTATGGAGAGGTGTGTTACCTCTTGGAGACATCAGATAGATCTCACTCATACCCACTGTAAGGAGAGGTGTGTGAACTCTTGGGGACATCAGATAGAACTCACTCATACCCACTGTAAGGAGAGGTGTGTGAACTCTTGGGGACATCAGATAGATCTCACTCAAACCCACTGTAAGGAGAGGTGTGTGAACTCTTGGGGACATCAGATAGATCTCACTCATACCCACTGTAAGGAGAGGTGTGTGAACTCTTGGGGACATCAGATAGATCTCACTCATACCCACTGTAAGGAGAGGTGTGTGAACTCTTGGGGACATCAGATAGATCTCACTCATACCCACTGTAAGGAGAGGTGTGTGAACTCTTGGGGACATCAGATAGAACTCACTCATACCCACTGTAAGGAGAGGTGTGTGAACTCTTGGGGACATCAGATAGATCTCACTCATACCCACTGTAAGGAGAGGTGTGTGAACTCTTGGGGACATCAGATAGATCTCACTCATACCCACTGTAAGGAGAGGTGTGTGAACTCTTGGGGACATCAGTTAGATCTCACTCATACCCACTGTAAGGAGAGGTGTGTGAACTCTTGGGGACATCAGTGAGATCTCACTCATACCCACTGTAAGGAGAGGTGTGTGACCTCTTGGGGACATCAGATAGATCTCACTCATACCCACTGTAAGGAGAGGTGTGTGAACTCTTGGGGACATCAGATAGATCTCACTCATACCCACTGCACGGAGAGGTGTGTGACCTCTTGGGGACATCAGATAGATCTCACTCATACCCACTGTAAGGAGAGGTGTGTGAACTCTTGGGGACATCAGATAGAACTCACTCATACCCACTGTAAGGAGAGGTGTGTGAACTCTTGGGGACATCAGATAGATCTCACTCATACCCACTGTAACGAGAGGTGTGTGACCTCTTGGGGACATCAGATAGATCTCACTCATACCCACTGTAAGGAGAGGTGTGTGACCTCTTGGAGACATCAGATAGATCTCACTCATACCCACTGTAAGGAGAGGTGTGTGACCTCTTGGGGACATCAGATAGATCTCACTCATACTCACTGTAAGGAGAGGTGTGTGACCTCTTGGGGACATCAGATAGATCTCACTCATACCCACTGTAAGGAGAGGTGTGTGAACTCTTGGGGACATCAGATAGAACTCACTCATACCCACTGTAAGGAGAGGTGTGTGAACTCTTGGGGACATCAGATAGATCTCACTCATACCCACTGTAAGGAGAGGTGTGTGACCTCTTGGGGACATCAGATAGATCTCACTCATACCCACTGTAAGGAGAGGTGTGTGACCTCTTGGGGACATCAGATAGATCTCACTCATACCCACTGTAAGGAGAGGTGTGTGAACTCTTGGGGACATCAGATAGATCTCACTCATACCCACTGTAGGGAGAGGTGTGTGACCTCTTGGGGACATCAGATAGAACTCACTCATACCCACTGTAAGGAGAGGTGTGTGACCTCTTGGAGACATCAGATAGAACTCACTCATAACCACTGTAAGGAGAGGTGTGTGAACTCTTGGGGACATCAGATAGATCTTACTCATACCCACTGTAAGGAGAGGTGTGTGACCTCTTGGGGACATCAGATAGATCTCACTCATACCCACTGTAAGGAGAGGTGTGTGAACTCTTGGGGACATCAGATAGATCTCACTCATACCCACTGTAGGGAGAGGTGTGTGACCTCTTGGGGACATCAGATAGAACTCACTCATACCCACTGTAAGGAGAGGTGTGTGACCTCTTGGAGACATCAGATAGAACTCACTCATACCCACTGTAAGGAGAGGTGTGTGACCTCTTGGAGACATCAGTTAGATCTCACTCATACCCACTGTAAGGAGAGGTGTGTGACCTCTTGGGGACATCAGATAGAACTCACTCATACCCACTGTAAGGAGAGGTGTGTGACCTCTTGGAGACATCAGATAGAACTCACTCATACCCACTGTAAGGAGAGGTGTGTGACCTCTTGGAGACATCAGTTAGATCTCACTCATACCCACTGTAAGGAGAGGTGTGTGACCTCTTGGGGACATCAGATAGAACTCACTCAAACCCACTGTAAGGAGAGGTGTGTGACCTCTTGGAGACATCAGTTAGATCTCACTCATACCCACTGTAAGGAGAGGTGTGTGACCTCTTGGGGACATCAGATAGAACTCACTCATACCCACTGTAAGGAGAGGTGTGTGACCTCTTGGAGACATCAGATAGATCTCACTCATACCCACTGTAAGGAGAGGTGTGTGACCTCTTGGGGACATCAGATAGATCACACTCATACCCACTGTAAGGAGAGGTGTGTGAACTCTTGGGGACATCAGATAGAACTCACTCATAACCACTGTAAGGAGAGGTGTGTGAACTCTTGGGGACATCAGATAGATCTCACTCATACCCACTGTAAGGAGAGGTGTGTGAACTCTTGGGGACATCAGATAGATCTCACTCATACCCACTGTAAGGAGAGGTGTGTGAACTCTTGGGGACATCAGATAGAACTCACTCATACCCACTGTAAGGAGAGGTGTGTGAACTCTTGGGGACATCAGATAGATCTCACTCATACCCACTGTAAGGAGAGGTGTGTGAACTCTTGGGGACATCAGATAGATCTCACTCATACCCACTGTAAGGAGAGGTGTGTGAACTCTTGGGGACATCAGATAGATCTCACTCATACCCACTGTAAGGAGAGGTGTGTGAACTCTTGGGGACATCAGATAGAACTCACTATAGAAGATGGAAGGAGAGAGATGGATGGGGAGAAGAGAGGGAGTGAGTGAGAGGAATAACAGATGTGTTATCTATCACTGTTTTAGTACATTAACAACCACTATGACCTATGTGATGCCAACCTCAAATCAAATGTTATTGGTCACATACACATGGTTAGCAGATGTGAGTGTAGTGATATACTTTTGCCTCCAGTTCTGTGAAATAATATCTAACAAGTAATCTAGCAATTCCCCAACAACTACCTAATACACACAAATCTAAAGGGGTGAATGAGAATATGTACATATAAATAATTGATGAGCGATGACCGAGCAGCAAGGTACAATATATGGTATAAAATACCATGTGATATGAGTAATGTAAGATATGTAGAGATTATTAAAGTGGTCAGTGATTGGGTCTCAATGTAGGCAGTAGCCTCTCTGTGTTAGTGATGGCTGTTTAACAGTCTGATGGCCTTGAGATAGAAGCTGTTTTTTAGTCTCTCGGTCCCAGCTTTGATGCACCTGTACTGACCTCGCCTTCTGGATGATAGCAGGGTGAACAGGGAGTGGCTCGGGTGGTTGTTGTCCTTGATGATCTTTTTGGCCTTCCTGTGAAGTCGGGTGCTGTACGTGTCTTGGAGGGCAGGTAGTTTGCCCCCGGTGATGCGTTGTGCAGACCTCACTACCCTCTGGAGAGCCTTGTGGTTGAGGGTGGTGCAGTTGCCGTACCAGGCGGTGATAAAGCCCGATAGGATGCTCTCAATTGTGCATCTGTAAATGTTTGTCAAGGTGTTGGGTGACAAAACACATTTCTTCAGCCTCCTGAGGCTGTTACGCCTTCTTCACAACGCTGTCTGTGTGGGTGGACCCTTTCAGTTTGTCTGTGATGTGGAAACGCCAAGGAACTTTAAACTTTTCACCTTCTCCACTGCTGTCCCTTCGATGTGTGTGGGGGGGGGGGGGGTGCTCCCTCTGCTGTTTCCTGAAGTCCACTTATTGCAGATACAAATCAGTGTGTGATGATGTAGTGCACTCAAAATGTACTTTTTTTTCTCCTAAGTTTTCATGTGCTGAATAAAACCCAAAGTTCAATATGTTTCATTTTCAACTCTAAATAAGAAATGTGGCAACTCTGGTATTGCCACCTGCGCTCTGGCCAACAGTCCCCAAATACTGTGCAGGTAGGCTATTCTAGTCTAAATGATGAGATTATTATTATGGATATGAGCCAGAATATTTGTATTTGTCAAGCATCGATCATCATGTCACCAGAAAAAGAACCTGGACATTTATTGGAAAGCAGCATCAAGCTCATCACAGTGCATTTTCACCACCCTGTGAAGTTCATCACAATCTATTTAATCTGTAGTGTAGTAAATACTTGCGCATAAAGGCATTTCCTGCTTAATTAATTTTACTGACTGTTTCGTTTATGCTCATTGTTATTTTGTTAGTGTTCAGTTGAAATAAAAAGCATGAACATTTACCACGCTGCGCTTTGGTCCGATGATTCCTCGTCCGATGACGACAACCGTTACATTGATGTAGCTCTGTGTTTTAAAGCGTGTATGACTAAATATAATAATTCAAATGAATGACTGCAATTATCTCATATCATATTTTCCATAGTGTTACCTGGTCTAATTAACAACTTAAGTTATTCTAATTAAATGTTCATTCTCATTGGTTAATTGATGTTGGTTGAGGAGCAAAAGGGATAAATGTGGTCTTTTTCTCTCAGCTGAGCACCATTTTTTTTTTACAATAATGTGCTCCATTGCAGATTGTTTGTGGCAGTCTGTATGTACAGGCAGTTGAATTTTGGCTCTTCTGTTACCCTCTGTTTAGAGCTGGCTGATCTGGTAGACTCTGAGTTAGCCACTGTTTAGAGCTGTAAAATGAGTGATCCCTAGTCATACTGTTTTAGCAGATAGGCCCAGTCTTCACTGCAGTAGAACCCTATTGAGAGGCTGAGCTTTATATTCACTGTCATCTGTCATGTTTGAGTTTTCGTGTCCTGAATGTTGCTTCCATGGGCAACCGTTTGAGACGAGTATCCTGACGTCCTGCGTCTGTAATACATTCAAGTATTGTTTTCCTCATTCCCACCTATCACCTCCCTTGGTTACTCTGGGTCCGTTATTCAACATCCTGTTAAGACATTCGCAGTGTTAATGTTTCGTCGTTCGAGGAGAACCGTTGTCTTTAAATTTCAACCGCCCGATAGTTCAGCTCTTACACGCTACGGATTGAATCTAGCCCTAAGTGTGGATACTATTAAATGGAAAACCTCAATATGAACAATTCATCCAGGTGTAGGGGAGAGTGGTGTAAGTTGAGACACTCTTGTTTCTAGGAAAACAATACACAAAATGAATAATTTGACCAAATATTTTCAGGAAGAGGTCATAATTTTATGGAGTCTGGGAAGGATGAAACCACATGGGGAAAAGTGGTAAGCAAGTTATGTCCAAATGAATGTGTTGTGTTAGGTTTCATGATGCTTGTATCTAAACTTAAGCATATCATTTTTAAGATTGTTCTATACTACAGCTGGGGTTCCTATACACACTTTTAGAAAAAAATAAGCAATCTAGAACCTAAAAGGGTTCTTCGGCTGTCCCCGTAGAACCCTTTGAATAACCTTTTTTTGTTTCCAGGTAGAACCCTTTTTGAGTTCTATGTAGAACCTGAAACCCAAAAGGGTTCTCCTATGGGGACAGCTGAAGAATCCTTCTGGAACCCTGTTGTGTATCAGTCTCAACATGAGGTTATAAACCTAAGGTTCTAAGCATGAAAGTGCATCCATGTGTGAGCTAATATTGTCAAAATGTTTCCAATGGGGTAAGTTGAGCCAATGACAAGATGAGCCAATGACAAGTTGAGCCAATTGAAATGTTTCCTTGCCATGTGTAAATCAAGGCATTATCGCTGGGATATGACATAACAACATGGCCTGGCCTGTGTTGTGTTTTTTAGGTGTCAAGCCAGTGGTAACATTTGAATCTGGCACCTGGTTGACAATAGATTTTGACACGCCTAAATTGGAGTGCAATAGCTGTACAGTAACCTGCTATACATGCAGTCAGAGCTCTGGTTCTCCACTTCACAGCGTTTTATGGGTTTGGACTGACAGCTGTTGGAAACCTGAGCACGACTCGACAACTAGTTGTCCCCATCCCTCCCACTAATTCGGCAACTTTTGCAAAAATGTTTGTCTGAGGGAGGGAGAATCTGTAAATTACGAAGACTCAAAGTATTTTAAAATAAATATCGTTTTGATATCATACAAGACAGCCGAAAGCCCTTGAGTCTAAATGTGCACTTCACATTTTCATATCATAAAACTCATGTCATAAACAGTGTCAACGTTTATTATCACTATGTTTGATATACAGTTACCAGATGACCTGGTGTTATACCCTGGGTTGTTCTGAACAGAATGAGTCTTCGTTTGATATACAGTTACCAGATGACCTGGTGTTATACCCTGGGTTGTTCTGAACAGAATGACAGAATGACAAACTTTGGAGACCTGTGTGGCCTCTTGGGGACATCAGATCTCACTCAAACCCACAGTATGGAGAGGTGTGTTACCTCTTGGAGACATCAGATAGATCTCACTCATACCCACTGTAAGGAGAGGTGTGTGAACTCTTGGGGACATCAGATAGAACTCACTCATACCCACTGTAAGGAGAGGTGTGTGAACTCTTGGGGACATCAGATAGATCTCACTCAAACCCACTGTAAGGAGAGGTGTGTGAACTCTTGGGGACATCAGATAGATCTCACTCATACCCACTGTAAGGAGAGGTGTGTGAACTCTTGGGGACATCAGATAGATCTCACTCATACCCACTGTAAGGAGAGGTGTGTGAACTCTTGGGGACATCAGATAGATCTCACTCATACCCACTGTAAGGAGAGGTGTGTGAACTCTTGGGGACATCAGATAGAACTCACTCATACCCACTGTAAGGAGAGGTGTGTGAACTCTTGGGGACATCAGATAGATCTCACTCATACCCACTGTAAGGAGAGGTGTGTGAACTCTTGGGGACATCAGATAGATCTCACTCATACCCACTGTAAGGAGAGGTGTGTGAACTCTTGGGGACATCAGTTAGATCTCACTCATACCCACTGTAAGGAGAGGTGTGTGAACTCTTGGGGACATCAGTGAGATCTCACTCATACCCACTGTAAGGAGAGGTGTGTGACCTCTTGGGGACATCAGATAGATCTCACTCATACCCACTGTAAGGAGAGGTGTGTGAACTCTTGGGGACATCAGATAGATCTCACTCATACCCACTGCACGGAGAGGTGTGTGACCTCTTGGGGACATCAGATAGATCTCACTCATACCCACTGTAAGGAGAGGTGTGTGAACTCTTGGGGACATCAGATAGAACTCACTCATACCCACTGTAAGGAGAGGTGTGTGAACTCTTGGGGACATCAGATAGATCTCACTCATACCCACTGTAACGAGAGGTGTGTGACCTCTTGGGGACATCAGATAGATCTCACTCATACCCACTGTAAGGAGAGGTGTGTGACCTCTTGGAGACATCAGATAGATCTCACTCATACCCACTGTAAGGAGAGGTGTGTGACCTCTTGGGGACATCAGATAGATCTCACTCATACTCACTGTAAGGAGAGGTGTGTGACCTCTTGGGGACATCAGATAGATCTCACTCATACCCACTGTAAGGAGAGGTGTGTGAACTCTTGGGGACATCAGATAGAACTCACTCATACCCACTGTAAGGAGAGGTGTGTGAACTCTTGGGGACATCAGATAGATCTCACTCATACCCACTGTAAGGAGAGGTGTGTGACCTCTTGGGGACATCAGATAGATCTCACTCATACCCACTGTAAGGAGAGGTGTGTGACCTCTTGGGGACATCAGATAGATCTCACTCATACCCACTGTAAGGAGAGGTGTGTGAACTCTTGGGGACATCAGATAGATCTCACTCATACCCACTGTAGGGAGAGGTGTGTGACCTCTTGGGGACATCAGATAGAACTCACTCATACCCACTGTAAGGAGAGGTGTGTGACCTCTTGGAGACATCAGATAGAACTCACTCATAACCACTGTAAGGAGAGGTGTGTGAACTCTTGGGGACATCAGATAGATCTTACTCATACCCACTGTAAGGAGAGGTGTGTGACCTCTTGGGGACATCAGATAGATCTCACTCATACCCACTGTAAGGAGAGGTGTGTGAACTCTTGGGGACATCAGATAGATCTCACTCATACCCACTGTAGGGAGAGGTGTGTGACCTCTTGGGGACATCAGATAGAACTCACTCATACCCACTGTAAGGAGAGGTGTGTGACCTCTTGGAGACATCAGATAGAACTCACTCATACCCACTGTAAGGAGAGGTGTGTGACCTCTTGGAGACATCAGTTAGATCTCACTCATACCCACTGTAAGGAGAGGTGTGTGACCTCTTGGGGACATCAGATAGAACTCACTCATACCCACTGTAAGGAGAG
This sequence comes from Oncorhynchus kisutch, assembly GCF_002021735.2. Classification (NCBI taxonomy): domain Eukaryota; kingdom Metazoa; phylum Chordata; class Actinopteri; order Salmoniformes; family Salmonidae; genus Oncorhynchus; species Oncorhynchus kisutch. The sequence goes on from NC_034184.2 coordinate 81,798,119, forward strand.
GTGTGTGACCTCTTGGAGACATCAGATAGAACTCACTCATACCCACTGTAAGGAGAGGTGTGTGACCTCTTGGAGACATCAGTTAGATCTCACTCATACCCACTGTAAGGAGAGGTGTGTGACCTCTTGGGGACATCAGATAGAACTCACTCAAACCCACTGTAAGGAGAGGTGTGTGACCTCTTGGAGACATCAGTTAGATCTCACTCATACCCACTGTAAGGAGAGGTGTGTGACCTCTTGGGGACATCAGATAGAACTCACTCATACCCACTGTAAGGAGAGGTGTGTGACCTCTTGGAGACATCAGATAGATCTCACTCATACCCACTGTAAGGAGAGGTGTGTGACCTCTTGGGGACATCAGATAGATCACACTCATACCCACTGTAAGGAGAGGTGTGTGAACTCTTGGGGACATCAGATAGAACTCACTCATAACCACTGTAAGGAGAGGTGTGTGAACTCTTGGGGACATCAGATAGATCTCACTCATACCCACTGTAAGGAGAGGTGTGTGAACTCTTGGGGACATCAGATAGATCTCACTCATACCCACTGTAAGGAGAGGTGTGTGAACTCTTGGGGACATCAGATAGAACTCACTCATACCCACTGTAAGGAGAGGTGTGTGAACTCTTGGGGACATCAGATAGATCTCACTCATACCCACTGTAAGGAGAGGTGTGTGAACTCTTGGGGACATCAGATAGATCTCACTCATACCCACTGTAAGGAGAGGTGTGTGAACTCTTGGGGACATCAGATAGATCTCACTCATACCCACTGTAAGGAGAGGTGTGTGAACTCTTGGGGACATCAGATAGAACTCACTATAGAAGATGGAAGGAGAGAGATGGATGGGGAGAAGAGAGGGAGTGAGTGAGAGGAATAACAGATGTGTTATCTATCACTGTTTTAGTACATTAACAACCACTATGACCTATGTGATGCCAACCTCAAATCAAATGTTATTGGTCACATACACATGGTTAGCAGATGTGAGTGTAGTGATATACTTTTGCCTCCAGTTCTGTGAAATAATATCTAACAAGTAATCTAGCAATTCCCCAACAACTACCTAATACACACAAATCTAAAGGGGTGAATGAGAATATGTACATATAAATAATTGATGAGCGATGACCGAGCAGCAAGGTACAATATATGGTATAAAATACCATGTGATATGAGTAATGTAAGATATGTAGAGATTATTAAAGTGGTCAGTGATTGGGTCTCAATGTAGGCAGTAGCCTCTCTGTGTTAGTGATGGCTGTTTAACAGTCTGATGGCCTTGAGATAGAAGCTGTTTTTTAGTCTCTCGGTCCCAGCTTTGATGCACCTGTACTGACCTCGCCTTCTGGATGATAGCAGGGTGAACAGGGAGTGGCTCGGGTGGTTGTTGTCCTTGATGATCTTTTTGGCCTTCCTGTGAAGTCGGGTGCTGTACGTGTCTTGGAGGGCAGGTAGTTTGCCCCCGGTGATGCGTTGTGCAGACCTCACTACCCTCTGGAGAGCCTTGTGGTTGAGGGTGGTGCAGTTGCCGTACCAGGCGGTGATAAAGCCCGATAGGATGCTCTCAATTGTGCATCTGTAAATGTTTGTCAAGGTGTTGGGTGACAAAACACATTTCTTCAGCCTCCTGAGGCTGTTACGCCTTCTTCACAACGCTGTCTGTGTGGGTGGACCCTTTCAGTTTGTCTGTGATGTGGAAACGCCAAGGAACTTTAAACTTTTCACCTTCTCCACTGCTGTCCCTTCGATGTGTGTGGGGGGGGGGGGGGGTGCTCCCTCTGCTGTTTCCTGAAGTCCACTTATTGCAGATACAAATCAGTGTGTGATGATGTAGTGCACTCAAAATGTACTTTTTTTTCTCCTAAGTTTTCATGTGCTGAATAAAACCCAAAGTTCAATATGTTTCATTTTCAACTCTAAATAAGAAATGTGGCAACTCTGGTATTGCCACCTGCGCTCTGGCCAACAGTCCCCAAATACTGTGCAGGTAGGCTATTCTAGTCTAAATGATGAGATTATTATTATGGATATGAGCCAGAATATTTGTATTTGTCAAGCATCGATCATCATGTCACCAGAAAAAGAACCTGGACATTTATTGGAAAGCAGCATCAAGCTCATCACAGTGCATTTTCACCACCCTGTGAAGTTCATCACAATCTATTTAATCTGTAGTGTAGTAAATACTTGCGCATAAAGGCATTTCCTGCTTAATTAATTTTACTGACTGTTTCGTTTATGCTCATTGTTATTTTGTTAGTGTTCAGTTGAAATAAAAAGCATGAACACTTACCACGCTGCGCTTTGGTCCGATGATTCCTCGTCCGATGACGACAACCGTTACATTGATGTAGCTCTGTGTTTTAAAGCGTGTATGACTAAATATAATAATTCAAATGAATGACTGCAATTATCTCATATCATATTTTCCATAGTGTTACCTGGTCTAATTAACAACTTAAGTTATTCTAATTAAATGTTCATTCTCATTGGTTAATTGATGTTGGTTGAGGAGCAAAAGGGATAAATGTGGTCTTTTTCTCTCAGCTGAGCACCATTTTTTTTTTACAATAATGTGCTCCATTGCAGATTGTTTGTGGCAGTCTGTATGTACAGGCAGTTGAATTTTGGCTCTTCTGTTACCCTCTGTTTAGAGCTGGCTGATCTGGTAGACTCTGAGTTAGCCACTGTTTAGAGCTGTAAAATGAGTGATCCCTAGTCATACTGTTTTAGCAGATAGGCCCAGTCTTCACTGCAGTAGAACCCTATTGAGAGGCTGAGCTTTATATTCACTGTCATCTGTCATGTTTGAGTTTTCGTGTCCTGAATGTTGCTTCCATGGGCAACCGTTTGAGACGAGTATCCTGACGTCCTGCGTCTGTAATACATTCAAGTATTGTTTTCCTCATTCCCACCTATCACCTCCCTTGGTTACTCTGGGTCCGTTATTCAACATCCTGTTAAGACATTCGCAGTGTTAATGTTTCGTCGTTCGAGGAGAACCGTTGTCTTTAAATTTCAACCGCCCGATAGTTCAGCTCTTACACGCTACGGATTGAATCTAGCCCTAAGTGTGGATACTATTAAATGGAAAACCTCAATATGAACAATTCATCCAGGTGTAGGGGAGAGTGGTGTAAGTTGAGACACTCTTGTTTCTAGGAAAACAATACACAAAATGAATCATTTGACCAAATATTTTCAGGAAGAGGTCATAATTTTATGGAGTCTGGGAAGGATGAAACCACATGGGGAAAAGTGGTAAGCAAGTTATGTCCAAATGAATGTGTTGTGTTAGGTTTCATGATGCTTGTATCTAAACTTAAGCATATCATTTTTAAGATTGTTCTATACTACAGCTGGGGTTCCTATACACACTTTTAGAAAAAAATAAGCAATCTAGAACCTAAAAGGGTTCTTCGGCTGTCCCCGTAGAACCCTTTGAATAACCTTTTTTTGTTTCCAGGTAGAACCCTTTTTGAGTTCTATGTAGAACCTGAAACCCAAAAGGGTTCTCCTATGGGGACAGCTGAAGAATCCTTCTGGAACCCTGTTGTGTATCAGTCTCAACATGAGGTTATAAACCTAAGGTTCTAAGCATGAACGTGCATCCATGTGTGAGCTAATATTGTCAAAATGTTTCCAATGGGGTAAGTTGAGCCAATGACAAGATGAGCCAATGACAAGTTGAGCCAATTGAAATGTTTCCTTGCCATGTGTAAATCAAGGCATTATCGCTGGGATATGACATAACAACATGGCCTGGCCTGTGTTGTGTTTTTTAGGTGTCAAGCCAGTGGTAACATTTGAATCTGGCACCTGGTTGACAATAGATTTTGACACGCCTAAATTGGAGTGCAATAGCTGTACAGTAACCTGCTATACATGCAGTCAGAGCTCTGGTTCTCCACTTCACAGCGTTTTATGGGTTTGGACTGACAGCTGTTGGAAACCTGAGCACGACTCGACAACTAGTTGTCCCCATCCCTCCCACTAATTCGGCAACTTTTGCAAAAATGTTTGTCTGAGGGAGGGAGAATCTGTAAATTACGAAGACTCAAAGTATTTTAAAATAAATATCGTTTTGATATCATACAAGACAGCCGAAAGCCCTTGAGTCTAAATGTGCACTTCACATTTTCATATCATAAAACTCATGTCATAAACAGTGTCAACGTTTATTATCACTATGTTTGATATACAGTTACCAGATGACCTGGTGTTATACCCTGGGTTGTTCTGAACAGAATGAGTCTTCGTTTGATATACAGTTACCAGATGACCTGGTGTTATACCCTGGGTTGTTCTGAACAGAATGACAGAATGACAAACTTTGGAGACCTGTGTGGCCTCTTGGGGACATCAGATCTCACTCAAACCCACAGTATGGAGAGGTGTGTTACCTCTTGGAGACATCAGTTAGATCTCACTCATACCCACTGTAAGGAGAGGTGTGTGAACTCTTGGGGACATCAGATAGAACTCACTCATACCCACTGTAAGGAGAGGTGTGTGAACTCTTGGGGACATCAGATAGTTCTCACTCAAACCCACTGTAAGGAGAGGTGTGTGAACTCTTGGGGACATCAGATAGATCTCACTCATACCCACTGTAAGGAGAGGTGTGTGAACTCTTGGGGACATCAGATAGATCTCACTCATACCCACTGTAAGGAGAGGTGTGTGAACTCTTGGGGACATCAGATAGATCTCACTCATACCCACTGTAAGGAGAGGTGTGTGAACTCTTGGGGACATCAGATAGAACTCACTCATACCCACTGTAAGGAGAGGTGTGTGAACTCTTGGGGACATCAGATAGATCTCACTCATACCCACTGTAAGGAGAGGTGTGTGAACTCTTGGGGACATCAGATAGATCTCACTCATACCCACTGTAAGGAGAGGTGTGTGAACTCTTGGGGACATCAGTTAGATCTCACTCATACCCACTGTAAGGAGAGGTGTGTGAACTCTTGGGGACATCAGTGAGATCTCACTCATACCCACTGTAAGGAGAGGTGTGTGACCTCTTGGGGACATCAGATAGATCTCACTCATACCCACTGTAAGGAGAGGTGTGTGAACTCTTGGGGACATCAGATAGATCTCACTCATACCCACTGCACGGAGAGGTGTGTGACCTCTTGGGGACATCAGATAGAACTCACTCATACCCACTGTAAGGAGAGGTGTGTGACCTCTTGGAGACATCAGATAGAACTCACTCATAACCACTGTAAGGAGAGGTGTGTGAACTCTTGGGGACATCAGATAGATCTTACTCATACCCACTGTAAGGAGAGGTGTGTGACCTCTTGGGGACATCAGATAGATCTCACTCATACCCACTGTAAGGAGAGGTGTGTGAACTCTTGGGGACATCAGATAGATCTCACTCATACCCACTGTAGGGAGAAGGTGTGTGACCTCTTGGGGACATCAGATAGAACTCACTCATACCCACTGTAAGGAGAGGTGTGTGACCTCTTGGAGACATCAGATAGAACTCACTCATACCCACTGTAAGGAGAGGTGTGTGACCTCTTGGAGACATCAGTTAGATCTCACTCATACCCACTGTAAGGAGAGGTGTGTGACCTCTTGGGGACATCAGATAGAACTCACTCATACCCACTGTAAGGAGAGGTGTGTGACCTCTTGGAGACATCAGATAGAACTCACTCATACCCACTGTAAGGAGAGGTGTGTGACCTCTTGGAGACATCAGTTAGATCTCACTCATACCCACTGTAAGGAGAGGTGTGTGACCTCTTGGGGACATCAGATAGAACTCACTCAAACCCACTGTAAGGAGAGGTGTGTGACCTCTTGGAGACATCAGTTAGATCTCACTCATACCCACTGTAAGGAGAGGTGTGTGACCTCTTGGGGACATCAGATAGAACTCACTCATACCCACTGTAAGGAGAGGTGTGTGACCTCTTGGAGACATCAGATAGATCTCACTCATACCCACTGTAAGGAGAGGTGTGTGACCTCTTGGGGACATCAGATAGATCACACTCATACCCACTGTAAGGAGAGGTGTGTGAACTCTTGGGGACATCAGATAGAACTCACTCATAACCACTGTAAGGAGAGGTGTGTGAACTCTTGGGGACATCAGATAGATCTCACTCATACCCACTGTAAGGAGAGGTGTGTGAACTCTTGGGGACATCAGATAGATCTCACTCATACCCACTGTAAGGAGAGGTGTGTGAACTCTTGGGGACATCAGATAGAACTCACTCATACCCACTGTAAGGAGAGGTGTGTGAACTCTTGGGGACATCAGATAGATCTCACTCATACCCACTGTAAGGAGAGGTGTGTGAACTCTTGGGGACATCAGATAGATCTCACTCATACCCACTGTAAGGAGAGGTGTGTGAACTCTTGGGGACATCAGTTAGATCTCACTCATACCCACTGTAAGGAGAGGTGTGTGAACTCTTGGGGACATCAGTGAGATCTCACTCATACCCACTGTAAGGAGAGGTGTGTGACCTCTTGGGGACATCAGATAGATCTCACTCATACCCACTGTAAGGAGAGGTGTGTGAACTCTTGGGGACATCAGATAGATCTCACTCATACCCACTGCACGGAGAGGTGTGTGACCTCTTGGGGACATCAGATAGATCTCACTCATACCCACTGTAAGGAGAGGTGTGTGAACTCTTGGGGACATCAGATAGAACTCACTCATACCCACTGTAAGGAGAGGTGTGTGAACTCTTGGGGACATCAGATAGATCTCACTCATACCCACTGTAACGAGAGGTGTGTGACCTCTTGGGGACATCAGATAGATCTCACTCATACCCACTGTAAGGAGAGGTGTGTGACCTCTTGGAGACATCAGATAGATCTCACTCATACCCACTGTAAGGAGAGGTGTGTGACCTCTTGGGGACATCAGATAGATCTCACTCATACTCACTGTAAGGAGAGGTGTGTGACCTCTTGGGGACATCAGATAGATCTCACTCATACCCACTGTAAGGAGAGGTGTGTGAACTCTTGGGGACATCAGATAGAACTCACTCATACCCACTGTAAGGAGAGGTGTGTGAACTCTTGGGGACATCAGATAGATCTCACTCATACCCACTGTAAGGAGAGGTGTGTGACCTCTTGGGGACATCAGATAGATCTCACTCATACCCACTGTAAGGAGAGGTGTGTGAACTCTTGGGGACATCAGATAGAACTCACTCATAACCACTGTAAGGAGAGGTGTGTGAACTCTTGGGGACATCAGATAGATCTCACTCATACCCACTGTAAGGAGAGGTGTGTGACCTCTTGGGGACATCAGATAGATCTCACTCATACCCACTGTAAGGAGAGGTGTGTGAACTCTTGGGGACATCAGATAGATCTCACTCATACCCACTGTAGGGAGAGGTGTGTGACCTCTTGGGGACATCAGATAGAACTCACTCATACCCACTGTAAGGAGAGGTGTGTGACCTCTTGGAGACATCAGATAGAACTCACTCATAACCACTGTAAGGAGAGGTGTGTGAACTCTTGGGGACATCAGATAGATCTTACTCATACCCACTGTAAGGAGAGGTGTGTGACCTCTTGGGGACATCAGATAGATCTCACTCATACCCACTGTAAGGAGAGGTGTGTGAACTCTTGGGGACATCAGATAGATCTCACTCATACCCACTGTAGGGAGAGGTGTGTGACCTCTTGGGGACATCAGATAGAACTCACTCATACCCACTGTAAGGAGAGGTGTGTGACCTCTTGGAGACATCAGATAGAACTCACTCATACCCACTGTAAGGAGAGGTGTGTGACCTCTTGGAGACATCAGTTAGATCTCACTCATACCCACTGTAAGGAGAGGTGTGTGACCTCTTGGGGACATCAGATAGAACTCACTCATACCCACTGTAAGGAGAGGTGTGTGACCTCTTGGAGACATCAGATAGAACTCACTCATACCCACTGTAAGGAGAGGTGTGTGACCTCTTGGAGACATCAGTTAGATCTCACTCATACCCACTGTAAGGAGAGGTGTGTGACCTCTTGGGGACATCAGATAGAACTCACTCAAACCCACTGTAAGGAGAGGTGTGTGACCTCTTGGAGACATCAGTTAGATCTCACTCATACCCACTGTAAGGAGAGGTGTGTGACCTCTTGGGGACATCAGATAGAACTCACTCATACCCACTGTAAGGAGAGGTGTGTGACCTCTTGGAGACATCAGATAGATCTCACTCATACCCACTGTAAGGAGAGGTGTGTGACCTCTTGGGGACATCAGATAGATCACACTCATACCCACTGTAAGGAGAGGTGTGTGAACTCTTGGGGACATCAGATAGATCTCACTCATACCCACTGTAAGGAGAGGTGTGTGACCTCTTGGGGACATCAGATAGATCTCACTCATACCCACTGTAAGGAGAGGTGTGTGACCTCTTGGAGACATCAGTTAGATCTCACTCAAAACCACTGTAAGGAGAGGTGTGTGAACTCTTGGGGACATCAGATAGATCTCACTCATACCCACTGTAAGGAGAGGTGTGTGACCTCTTGGGGACATCAGATAGAACTCACTCATACCCACTGTAAGGAGAGGTGTGTGACCTCTTGGAGACATCAGATAGAACTCACTCATAACCACTGTAAGGAGAGGTGTGTGAACTCTTGGGGACATCAGATAGATCTTACTCATACCCACTGTAAGGAGAGGTGTGTGACCTCTTGGGGACATCAGATAGATCTCACTCATACCCACTGTAAGGAGAGGTGTGTGAACTCTTGGGGACATCAGATAGATCTCACTCATACCCACTGTAGGGAGAGGTGTGTGACCTCTTGGGGACATCAGATAGAACTCACTCATACCCACTGTAAGGAGAGGTGTGTGACCTCTTGGAGACATCAGATAGAACTCACTCATACCCACTGTAAGGAGAGGTGTGTGACCTCTTGGAGACATCAGTTAGATCTCACTCATACCCACTGTAAGGAGAGGTGTGTGACCTCTTGGGGACATCAGATAGAACTCACTCATACCCACTGTAAGGAGAGGTGTGTGACCTCTTGGAGACATCAGATAGAACTCACTCATACCCACTGTAAGGAGAGGTGTGTGACCTCTTGGAGACATCAGTTAGATCTCACTCATACCCACTGTAAGGAGAGGTGTGTGACCTCTTGGGGACATCAGATAGAACTCACTCAAACCCACTGTAAGGAGAGGTGTGTGACCTCTTGGAGACATCAGTTAGATCTCACTCATACCCACTGTAAGGAGAGGTGTGTGACCTCTTGGGGACATCAGATAGAACTCACTCATACCCACTGTAAGGAGAGGTGTGTGACCTCTTGGAGACATCAGATAGATCTCACTCATACCCACTGTAAGGAGAGGTGTGTGACCTCTTGGGGACATCAGATAGATCACACTCATACCCACTGTAAGGAGAGGTGTGTGAACTCTTGGGGACATCAGATAGATCTCACTCATACCCACTGTAAGGAGAGGTGTGTGACCTCTTGGGGACATCAGATAGATCTCACTCATACCCACTGTAAGGAGAGGTGTGTGACCTCTTGGAGACATCAGTTAGATCTCACTCAAAACCACTGTAAGGAGAGGTGTGTGAACTCTTGGGGACATCAGATAGATCTCACTCATACCCACTGTAAGGAGAGGTGTGTGACCTCTTGGGGACATCAGATAGAACTCACTCATACCCACTGTAAGGAGAGGTGTGTGACCTCTTGGGGACATCAGATAGATCTCACTCAAACCCTTTTTTTGGTTGTATGTTGCACCTACCCCAAATGTTTCAGTCATTTTCTTATTATATTACTGGCTGTATCCAGAGTATTTTCAGATGTCGTTATCAACAAATGTTGCGAAAGGTAGAGTAGATATAAAATGCAGAAAATCAACAGAGTAATGTTTGCATTAAGTTTTGTCAGGTGAACTGTTGTGTCCTCACCATTACTCTATTCATATCCCCATCTCCAAACTGTTCCCTTTCAATTGTTACTATGGTTATGCATATGCTGTCATATCCCGTCTCTTATCTCGTGTAAATAGCCATTTTTTCCCCGTATATATTTTAATCTCACTTTCTATCTACGAACTAAATCTACAAACTAAATGTGGAACGGATCTGCTATTTTTATTCCTTAGAACTGGAACCTCCATCAGGAGCTAGCCAGCTAACTAGCTACTAACCAGCCAGCCTTAGCCCGGACAATACCTGCCAGTCTGCTCACAGCGCGATATCAATCCAAAGCATATCGGACTGCTTCTCTCTACCACATCAACGGATTCCTACCGCTCTGGACCATTACAACAGATCATCAGAGCTAGCTAGCTGCAAACAAGTGACTGTTAGCTAACACCTCTGTCCTGTAGCAAGCACCAGGTAGCCTTGAGCTAGCCTCAAGCTAGGCCCATATACCAACTCATTCTATGGCTACAATACCTCATTTGCCAATTGGCCTGGACACTTTATTGTCGACACGGGGCCCCGCAGATCCATCATGAGTGGTCTGCCGATGCAATCGCCCGATGTGGTCTCAACAGGCTATTCCGTTACGATGTTGCCGAAGAATCCCCAGCCCGCTAGCTTACTGAACGCCGTGTCCCCCGCTCGCTTACGTAGTAGTGACTACAGAACACCCCCCTGACTCACCTATTGCTGTTCATTGGACCCTATGATCACTCTGCTACACAGCTGATACCCCCTGGACTGTTTCAATAACAAGATACCTTATTTTGTTTACCTGTTGGGCCCAGCCTCGAACTCAGGTCCTGTATGTACCTAACTGACCCACTCTGCCCATTCATAACCATTTACCTGTTGGCCCCAGCCTTGAACTCAGGTCCTGTATGTACCTAACTGACCCACTCTGCCCATTCATAACCATTTACCTGTTGGCCCCAGCCTTGAACTCAGGTCCTGTATGTACCTAACTGACCCACTCTGCCCATTCATAACCATTTACCTGTTGGCCCCAGCCTTGAACTCAGGTCCTGTATGTACCTAACTGACCCACTCTGCCCATTCATCACAATTTACCTGTTGGTCCCAGCCTCGAACTCAGGTCCTGTATGTACCTAACTGACCCACTCTGCCCATTCATCACCTGTTGGCCCCAGCCTCAAACTCAGGTCCTGTATGTACCTAACTGACCCACTCTGCCCATTCATCACCATTTACCTGTTGGCCCCAGCCTCGAACTCAGGTCCTGTATGTACCTAACTGACCCACTCTGCCCATTCATAACCATTTACCTGTTGGGCCCAGCCTCGAACTCAGGTCCTGTATGTACCCAACTGACCAGCTCTGCCCATTCATCCCCATTTACCTGTTGGCCCCAGCCTCGAACTCAGGTCCTGTATGTACCTAACTGACCCACTCTGCCCATTCATCACCATGTAACCGTTGTTGTCTTAGCTCTCCTGATCGACACCTGTGATTGCTTTATGCCTCTGTCTAATGTCAATATGCCTTGTCTACTGCTGTCTCGGCTAGTTCTTATTGTTTTATTTCACTATAGAGCCCTTGGTCCAGCTCAACATGCCTTAGATAGCTCTTTTGTCCCACCCCACATACATTCAGAGACCTCACCTGGCTTAACTGGTGCCTCCAGAGACAAAACCTCTCTTGTCACTCAACGCCTAGGTTTACCTCCACCGTACTCACATCCTACCATACCCTTGTCTGTACATTATGCCCTGAATCTATTCTACCATGCTCAGAAATATGCTCATTTTATTCTCTATTCCCAACGCACTAGACAACCAGTTCTTATAGCCTTTAGCCGTACCCTTATCCTATTCCTCCTCTGTTCCTCTGGTGATGTAGATGTTAACCCAGGCCCCGTAGCCCCCAGTTACTATTCCCCAGGAGCTATCATTTGTTAACTTCTCTAACCGCAAAAGCCTTGGTTTCATGCATGTTAATATCAGAAGAGTCCTCCCTAAGTTAGCCGCTAGCCGTGTCTGAATCCTGTTTTAGGAAGGCCACCAATAATCCTGAAATTTCCATCCCCAACTACTACATTTTCCGCAAAGATAGAACAGCCAAAGGGGGCGGAAGCCTGCAGAGTTCTGTCATACTCTCCAGATCTGTACACAAACAGTTTGAGCTTCTGCGTTTAAAAATCCACCTTTCCAGAAATAAGTCTCTCACTGTTGCCGTTTGTTAAAGACCCCCTTCAGCTCCCAGTTGTGCCCTGGCCACCATATGTGAATTGATTGCCCCACATTTATCTTCAGAGTTCGTACTGTTAGGTAACCTAAACTGGGATATGCTTAACACACTAGCCGTCCTACAATCTAAGATAGATGCCCTCAATCTCACAAACATTATCAAGGAACCTACCAGGTACAACCCTAAATCAGTAAACACAGGCATCCTCATATCATCCTGACAAACCTGCCCTCTAAATACACCTCTGCTGTCTTCAACCAGGATCTCATTGCAAACGACCACACCTCATCACTGTCAAACACTCATTAAAACACTTCAGCGAGCAGGCCTTTCTAATCAACCTGGCCCGGGAATCCTGGAAGGAAATTCCGTCAGTAGAGGATACCTGGTTGTTTTTTAAAAGTGCTTTCCTCACAATCTTAAATGAGCATGCCCCTTTCAAAAAATGTTGAACTAAGAACAGATATAGCCCTTGGTTCACTCCAGACTTGACTGCCCTTGACCAGCACAAAAACATCCTGTGGCGTGCTGCATTTACATCGAATAGCCCCCGCGATATGTACATTTTCAGGGAAGTTAGGAACCAATATACTCAGTCAGTAAGAAAAGCGAAAGCTTTTTCAAACAGAAATGTGCATAATGTAGCACAAACTCCAAAAAGGTTTGGGCCACTAAAGTCCATGGAGAATAAGAGCACCTCCTCCCAGCTGGCCACTGCACTGAGGCTAGGAAACACTGTCACTACCGATAAATCGACGATAATTCTAGAATTATCGTAGATTTTTCTACAGTTGGCCATGCTTTCCACCTGGCTACCCCTACTCCGGCCAACAGCTCTGCCTCCCCCCCTCCCGCTTCTCCTTCACCCAAATCCAGATAGCTGATGTTCTGAAAGAGCTGCAAAATCTGTACCCTTACAAATCAGCTGGGATAGACAATCTGGACCCTCTCTTTTTAAAATGATTTGCCGCAATTTTTGCAACCCCTATTACTAGCCTCTTCAACCTCTTTCGTATCGTCTGAGATCCCTAAAGATTGGAAAGCTGCTGCGGTCATCCCCCTCTTCAAAGGGGGAGACACTCTAGACCCAACAGCCTTGGTTTTCAAATGACTGCCTTGCCTCGGTTCATCAACTACTTCTCAGAGTTCAGTGTTTTAAATCGGAAGGCCTGTTGTCTAGACCTCTGCCAGTCTCTATGGGGATGCCACAGGGTTCAATTCTCGGGCCGACTCTTTTCTCTGTCTATATCAATGATGTCGCTCTTGCTGCTGGTGATTCTCTGATCCACCTCTACGCAGACGACACCATTCTATATACTTCTGGCCCTTCTTTGGACACTGTGTTAACAAAGCTCCAGACGAGCTTCAATGCCATTACAACACTCATTCTGTGGCCTCCAACTGCTCTTTAAATGCAAGTAAAACTAAATGCATGCTTTTCAACGGATCGCTGCCCGCACCTGCCTGCCCGACTAGCATCACTACTCTGGATGGTTCTGCCTTAGAATATGTGGACAAATACCTAGGTGCCTGGTTAGACTGTAAACTCTCCTTCCAGACTCACATTGAGCATCTCCAATCCAAAATTAAATCTAGAATTGGCTTCCTATTTCGCAACAAAGCCTCCTTCACTTATGTTGCTAAACATACCCTTGTAAAACGGACTATCATACCGATCCTTGACTTCAATGTCATTTACAAAATAGCCTCCAATGCTCTACTCAGCAAGCTGGATGTAGTCTATTACAGTGCCATCCGTTTTGTCACCAAAGCCCCATATACTACCCACCACTGCGACCTGTACGCTCTCGTTGGCTGGCCCTAGCTTCATATTCATCGCCAAACCCACCGGCTTCAGGTCATCTATAAGACTCTGCTAGGTAAAGCCCAGCCTTATCTCAGCTCACTGGTCACCATAGCAACACCCACACATGGCCCAGAAATGAATTGACAGCATGCCAGGGCAGATTGCAGAGGTCTTGAAAAAGAACACTGCAAATATTGACTCTTTGCATCAACTTTATTTAATTGTCAATACAAGCCTTTGACACTTATGAAATGCTTATAATTATACTTTAGTATTCCATAGTAACATCTGACAAAAATATATTTACATTTGTATCTGTACAACTGTACATTTACACACACTACATATAGATTTTTTCCATTGTGTTATTGACTGTACGTTTGTTTATCCCATGTGTAACTCTGTGTTGTTGTTTTTGTCGCACTGCTTTGCTTTATCATGGCCAGGACGCAGTTGTAAATGAGAACTTGTTCTCAACTGGCCTACCTGGTTAAATAAAGGTGAAATAAAATATTTATTCTGTAAGAAACATTTCAATATAGGCCAATTCCCACGAGTGTATGGGTTTACAAGATATATTTTAAAAGACAAAAACAGGATTGTGATTGGGAAATAAAGAGACATGATGTTTAAAAGGTTGTGGTAATATTTCATTCGGTACAGAAATTTGTAGGCGGCTTAACTTCCTCTGGCTCAACTTAACACGTACCCGGTAAGTTGTGTCAAGAGGACAGATGATTTTAATTGGCTGATGCTTAAACTTAACGAAAAACTTAAAATTGTTCTAATGTTCGCAAGTATGGCCCACTACTTTTCTTGGACAAGCTATGTTTTCAAAACTGTAACGTTTACATGAATTATGTTTTTTTTTTTTATAGAATACTATATTTCCCTTGTCAGAGTGATGCTGCTAAATGTAGAAATGTCTCAACCTACCCTACTCCCCTACTGTTCCTCATCTCATTGCCCTGGACCCCTGTCACAAACAGTCTGTCTGATTATCTGTTTCCACAACCTCCTCCTTCCCTTTACCCCCTTCCCTTCTTCCTCCCTCCATATAAAATAACCTCCCGTCCTTCTCTCTCCCTGCTCCTCCCTCCCTTTCCCCCATTCGTCCTCCACCCCTCCTTCTTCCCGCTCCTCCCTCCATCTCCTCCCTCCCTATAAAATAACCTCCTCTCCCTCTCTTTTTCCCTCTCCTCTGTCATGACTTGGCCTGTCGGTAAGGTTCATGACCCGCCCATAAATACCTTTCTCCCTTCCCTCTCTCTTGACTCTACAGAGGGACTCTTGAATAGCCTTAGTTAAACAGAGATTCTGGGAACATCAGAAGGTGGGGGGAAATTAACCATATTTTGGTAATCCAACCAGTTGAACATATGCGTTGGTACTTAATGACTATGATGTCAGTTCAGTTGACATCTGAGAGATTCTCATCAATGATAGGATGTCATAAACAGTACAGTAGAAAGTCTACACATTATAGTTATCAGATTCACATGAGATTGTTGTACAATTTAAATGTTTGAATATGAAATTATTTGGGAGGGGATGAAATGTGATTTTAGCTTCTAAAATGTGAGAATTGGGTTTTCATGAGTGAATTAGGCCCGACTCAGTGGCCCGCCCACGTGAAGAGACATTGGTTCTAAACTATGAAACACGCCCTCCTCTCCCTTCCTATATAAAGCCTTGATGACAATATAACTTTCTGTTCCGGGTACATTAGGATGATGATCCGATGTCAGAAGGATTCAGATAATAACTACAGAATGAAGCCAACCTCAGCGTCAGCTTTGGTTGCGAATGGTATGAACTTTAAACTCTTATTCGCTACAGAAGTGATACTTCCTAGCCGTTGAGTTAGCAACAGCAGCTGCAAACGTGGGCAAGGAAAGAACAGACAGAGTATCCTGTCTACCACACATCGAAGTTACTACAACGTAACCAATTTACCACCAGAGACATTATTCCGAGGACAGGAAGATCTCTGTTGGCCAACACGACCAGCATCTACGACCAACCTACCGAAGCGCAGCTCAGAGTAAATATTTATTGCATTTTCCTTTGCCAAATGGCCGGTAATTTAGAATGCATAAGATTCTGTATTTACGATAGAGTAGCTGCCTACGGCTCGATAGAGACATCGATTCTCCCTTTGTTCTTCAGTCTTCCCGCTCTTTCACTCAAACCCAGCCCCCTTTTCTTTGTGTAACCAGTTGTCATATATGTTCTCTCCGCTAGGGACATTTTCCTTTATGACATAATTTGTAATCAATGTATGGTTCATTCTGTGTATATGTAATTCTGTGTGATTAGTTAGGTATTTAGTAAATAAATAACTAAACTCAATTTTGTATTGCTGATTCAACTTGTTAGCTAGGGTTTGTGAAGATAACCAAGAATTTACAACTTTCAGATGAGACTGAAATAAGGTGACGACTAATATTGACTGCTATTGATGTAAAATATTACTAGGTCTTTAAGAGTTTATTCGAAAGATAACTGCTCTATAAATATTATTTTGTGGTGCCCCGACTTTCTAGTTAATTACATTTACATGATTAGCTCAATCAGGTAATATTAATTACAGAGAAAGGAATTTATAGAATACCATGTCATATCACTTAATCCGGCATAGCCAAAGACACGACACCT
Source organism: Oncorhynchus kisutch (assembly GCF_002021735.2). Taxonomy (NCBI): domain Eukaryota; kingdom Metazoa; phylum Chordata; class Actinopteri; order Salmoniformes; family Salmonidae; genus Oncorhynchus; species Oncorhynchus kisutch. Next base: position 81,814,820 of record NC_034184.2, read on the forward strand.
CCCTCCATCTCCTCCCTCCATATAAAATAACCTCCTGTCCCTCTCTCTTCCATCTCCTCCCTCCCTATAAAATAACCTCCTGTCCCTCTCTCTTCCATCTCCTCCCTCCCTATAAACAAACCTCCTGTCCCTCTCTCTTCCATCTCCTCCCTCCCTATAAACAAACCTCATGTCCCTCTCTCTCCCATCTCCTCCCTCCCTACAAAATAACCTCCTGTCCCTCTCTCTTCCATCTCCTCCCTCCATCCCCTCCCTCACTATACAAGAAAAGCTCTCTACACCATCAAGCCAAACACTCAGTCACGCTGGCCCTGTACGATGTCATAAATTTAAGCTCAATTAATTATAATGTTTAGCATAATTCCAGAGTTTAACGAAGGTCTTTGTATCAGTATGTAATTACTCAACACCATGAGCGCGTGGATTATAAATGAGGCAATTAAGACACTGCCAGATTCCTGGGGAAGAACCTTCCTCTCCAAGAGACACACTCTATCCTCTCTATCCAGCTAAACTAGGCCTTGGTTAGGCTACACTTACATTTAAAAATAAAATTAAATATGGAACCTTTATTTAACAAGCCAGTTAAGAACTAATTCTTTAAGATGACGGCCTACCACAGACGACACTGGGCCAATCGTGCGCCGCCCTTCGGGACTCCCAATCACAGCCGGATGTGATGCAGCCTAGATTTGAACTATGGACTGCAGTGATGCCTCTTGCACTGGGATGCAGTGCCTTTAAACCACTGTGCCACTCAGGAGCCCTAAAGACTTCGTGAGAGTCATGGTCTTAGACCAGGCTATACTTCAAGACGTCACAGGAGTCATGTTAAAGCCGGTCCCTGGGTCCTGTCTAGCTGTGAGCCCAGGAGACAGCAGGGCAAGCCAGGGGTGATGTGGTTCGAAGTCAGCTGTATATCTGTCTGTGGTAAAATGTTAGAGAGAGAACGTCAGAGGCTGCATGTGCAGACAGAGAGTCCTGTTGAAGCAGGTTATCCTGATTTAACACACACACACACACACACACACACACACACTCTCACACACACACACACACACACACACACACACACACACACACACACACACACGGTGAAGGCTGCCAGAGTAGAGCGGAGAGCATAGATGCTCCCCAGGAGAGGGCCAGGGCTGGGGACAAAGGAGCACATTAGTCTAATAAGAACCATCTGGTGGCTGTTCATTTACTTGACCATCCTTGAAGTCCCCGACCCGATATGTCATCACTTTGCAGAGAAATCAGTTTGGTGACAAGATGAAATTGGGCAAAATTATAGAAGATGGAAAACAAGTCAAGGAGGGAGAGAGAGAGAGAGAGAGAGAGAGAGAGAGAGAGAGAGAGAGACTGACCAACAGAGAGAGAGAGAGAGAGAGAGAATAAGAGATACAAACACCGTTGTAAATACAACACGTGTTTATTTATTTTGTATTTTCACTATTGCAACACTGTACATAGCCATTTGACATTTGAAATGTCTCTATTCCTTTGAAACTGTTGTAAGTATAATGTTTACTGTTCCTTGGATGTTTATTTCACTTATTTATGTCACTTGCTTATGCAATGTCAACATACAGTGCCTTGCGAAAGTATTCGGCCCCCTTGAACTTTGCGACCTTTTGCCACATTTCAGGCTTCAAACATAAAGATATAAACCTGTATTTTTTTGTGAAGAATCAACAACAAGTGGGACACAATCATGAAGTGGAACGATATTGATTGGATATTTCAAACTTTTTTAACAAATCAAAAACTGAAAAATTGGGCGTGCAAAATTATTCAGCCCCCTTAAGTTAATACTTTGTAGCGCCACCTTTTGCTGCGATTACAGCTGTAAGTCGCTTGGGGTATGTCTATCAGTTTTGCACATCGAGAGACTGACATTTTTTCCCATTCCTCCTTGCAAAACAGCTTGAGCTCAGTGAGGTTGGATGGAGAGCATTTGTGAACAGCAGTTTTCAGTTCTTTCCACAGATTCTCGATTGGATTCAGGTCTGGACTTTGACTTGGCCATTCTAACACCTGGATATGTTTATTTTTGAACCATTCCATTGTAGATTTTGGTATATGTTTTGGATCATTGTCTTGTTGGAAGACAAATCTCCGTCCCAGTCTCAGGTTTTGCAGACTCCATCAGGTTTTCTTCCAGAATGGTCCTGTATTTGGCTCCATCCATCTTCCCATCAATTTTAACCATCTTCCCTGTCCCTGCTGAAGAAAAGCAGGCCCAAACCATGATGCTGCCACCACCATGTTTGACAGTGGGGATGGTCTGTTCAGGGTGATGAGCTGTGTTGCTTTTACGCCAAACATAACGTTTTGCATTGTTGCCAAAAAGTTAAATTTTGGTTTCATCTGACCAGAGCACCTTCTTCCACATGTTTGGTGTGTCTCCCAGGTGGCTTGTGGCAAACTTTAAACGACACTTTTTATGGATATCTTTAAGAAATGGCTTTCTTCTTGCCACTCTTCCATAAAGGCCAGATTTGTGCAATATACGACTGATTGTTGTCCTATGGACAGAGTCTCCCACCTCAGCTGTAGATCTCTGCAGTTCATCCAGAGTGATCATGGGCCTCTTGGCTGCATCTCTGATCAGTCTTCTCCTTGTATGGGCTGAAAGTTTAGAGGGACGGCCAGGTCTTGGTAGATTTGCAGTGGTCTGATACTCCTTCCATTTCAATATTATCGCTTGCACAGTGCTCCTTGGGATGTTTAAAGCTTGGGAAATCTTTTTGTATCCAAATCCGGCTTTAAACTTCTTCACAACAGTGTCTCAGACCTGCCTGGTGTGTTCCTTGTTCTTCATGATGCTCTCTGCACTTTTAACGGACCTCTGAGACTATCACAGTGCAGGTGCATTTATACGGAGACTTGATTACACACAGGTGGATTGTATTTATCATCATTAGTCATTTAGGTCAACATTGGATCATTCAGAGATCCTCACTGATCTTCTGGAGAGTGTTTGCTGCACCGAAAGTAAAGGGGCTGAATAATTTTGCACGCTCAATTTTTCAGTTTTTGATTTGTTTCAAAAAGTTTGAAATATCCAATAAATGTCGTTCCACTTCATGATTGTGTCCCACTTGTTGTTGATTCTTCACAAAAAAATACAGTTTTATATCTTTATGTTTGAAGCCTGAAATGTGGCAAAAGGTCACAAAGTTCAAGGGGGCCGAATACTTTCGCAAGGCACTGTATGTTTCCCATGCCAATAAAGCCCCTTTAATTGACGATGGAAAACAAGTCAAGGAGAGAGAGAGAGAGACTGACAGAGAGAGCGAGCGAGAGAGAGACTGACAGAGAGAGAGAGAGTGAGATTGAGAGACAGAGAGAGAGAGAGAGAGAGAGAGAGAGAGGGAGAGAGAGAGACTGACAGAGAGAGCGAGCGAGAGAGAGACTGACAGAGAGAGAGAGAGAGAGAGAGAGAGAGAGAGAGAGAGAGAGAGAGAGAGAGAGACTGACAGAGAGAGCGAGCGAGAGTGAGAGAGAGAGAGACTGACAGAGAGAGTGAGAGAGAGAGTGAGAGAGAGTGAGAGAGAGAGAGACTGACCGAGAGAGAGAGACTGACAGAGAGAGACTGACAGAGAGAGAGAGAGAGACTGACTGAGAGAGAGACTGACTGAGCGTGAGAGAGAGAGAGAGAGAGAGAGAGAGAGAGAGAGAGAGAGAGAGACTGACCGAGAGAGAGAGAGAGAGACTGACTGACCGAGAGAGAGAGAGAGAGAGAGAGAGAGAGAGAGAGAGAGAGAGAGAGAGAGAGAGAGACTGACTGAGAGAGAGAGAGAGAGAGAGAGAGAGAGAGACAGAGAGAGAGAGAGAGAGAGAGAGAGAGAGAGAGAGAGACTGACCGAGAGAGAGAGAGAGAGAGAGAGAGAGACTGACTGAGAGAGACTGACAGAGAGAGACTGACAGAGAGAGACTGACAGAGAGAGAGAGAGAGAGAGAGAGAGAGAGAGACTGACTGAGAGAGAGAGAGAGACTAACTGAGAGAGAGAGAGAGAGAGAGAGAGAGAGAGAGAGAGAGAGACTGACCGAGAGAGAGAGAGAGAGAGAGAGACTGACTGAGAGAGACTGACAGAGAGAGACTGACTGAGAGAGAGAGAGAGAGAGAGAGAGAGAGAGAGAGAGAGAGAGAGAGAGAGAGAGAGAGAGAGAAGAGAGAGACTGATGGTAAATGATCTCAACAGAGAAAAATGTCCTCATGTGTGCTACCTATATCCCCCCAATAGAATCCCCATACTTTAATGAAGACAGCTTCTTCATCCTGGAGGGGAAATCAATAACTTCCAGTCCCAGGGGCATGTACTACTCTGTACGACCTAAATGCCAGAATTGGACAAGAAGCTGACACCCTCAGCACACAGGGGGACAAACACCTACCTGGAGGTGACAGCATTCACTCCCCCATATGCCCCCCAAGGCACAACTACGACAACATAACCAACAAAAATGTGTCACAACTCCTGCAGCTCTGTCGTATGCTGGGTATGTACATAGTCAATGGTAGGCTTCGAGGGGACTCCTACGGTAGGTACACCTATCACATCTGGCAGTAGTACTGTAGACTATGACTAACCTCAACCCGGAATCTCTCAGAGCGTTCTCAGTCAGCCCACTGGCACCCCTATCCGATCACAGCAAAATCACATTCTACTTGAACAGAGCAATACTCAGTCATGAGGCATCAAAGCCAAAGAAACGGAAAAATATTAAGAAATGCTATAGACAGACCACGTATTTACCCTGCACACCCTAATTTACAAACAAGGGAACCAAAACAAAGGCATAAAGGTCTTCTCTCTTGTTTATTTAAAAAAGGCTTTTGACTCAATGTGGCCTGAGGGTCTGCTCTACAAATTGATGGAAAAACATACAACATTATAAAATCCATGTACACAAGTGTGCGGTTAAAATGGGCAAAAAACACACATTTCTTCACACAGGGTCGTGGGGTGAGACAGGGATGCAGCTTAAGCCCCACCCTCTTCAACATATATCAACAAATTGGTGAGTGCACAAGAACAGTCTGCAGCACCCGGCCTCCCCCTGCTAGAATCCGAAGTCAAATGTCTACTGTTTTCTTATGATCTGGTGGTTCTGTCCCCAACCAATAAGGGCCTACAGCAGCACCTAAATCTTCTGCACAGATTCTGCCAGACCTGGGCCCTGACAGTAAATCTCAGGAAGACCAAAATAATGGTGTTCCAAAAAAAGGTCCAGTCGCCAGGACCACAAAAACAAATTCTTTCTAGACACCGTTGCCAGAGAACACACAAAAACAATACATACCTCGGCCTAAACATCAGCACCACACGTCATTTCCACAAAGCTACGAACAATCTGAGAGACAAGGCAAGAAGGGCCTTCTATGCCATCAAAAGGAACATACAATTCGACACACCAATTAGGATCTGGCTAAAAATCCTTGAATCATTGCCCATTTATGTTGTGAGGTCTGGGGTCCGCTCACCAACCAAGAATTCGCAAAATGGGACAAACACCCAATTAAGACTCCGCATGCAGAATTCTGCAAAATATATCCTTCATGTACAAACCCAAATAACGCACAGATAGCAGAATTAGGCTTATACCAGCTTTCAAAATCCACCAAAGAGACGTTAAATTCTACAACCACCAACCAGGAAGCGGTTCCCAAACCTTCCATAACAAATCCATCACCTACAGATAGATGAACCTGGAGAAGAGTCCCCTAAGCATGCTGGTCCTGGGGCTCTGTTCACAAACACAAACACACCCCACAGAGCCCCAGGACAGCAGCACAATTAGACCCAACCAAATCATGAAAAAATAAAAGATAATTACTTGACACATTAGAAAGAAGTAACAAAAAAAACAGAGCCAACTAGAATGCTATTTGGCCCTAAACAGAGAGTACACAGCGGCAGAATACCTGACCACTGTGACTGACCCAAACTTAAGGAAAGCTTTGACTATGTACAGACTCTCAATAGCCTTGCTAGAAAGGCCACCGTAGGCAGACCTCGTTCTCAAGAGAAGACCGGCTATGTACACACTGCCCACAAAATGAGGTGGAAACTGAACTGCACTTCCTAACCTCCTGCCAAATGTATGACCATATTATAGACACATATTTCCCTCAGATTACACAGACCCACAAAGAATTTGAAAATAAACCCAATTTCGCTATAGTCCCATATCTATTGGGTGAAATACCACAGTGCCATTTCAGCAGCAAGATTTGTGACGTTATTTCACTTTTGTTTATCATCTACTTCACTTGCTTTGGCAATGTTAACAGATGTTTCCCATGCCAATAAATCCCTTAAAATGAAATTGAATTGAGAGAGCGAGAGAGAGAGAGAGACTGACTGAGGGAGAAAGACAAACATGGAGAGAGAGACAGAGAGAGAGAGAGAGAGAGAGAGACTGACAAGTAGGGAGAGAGAGAGACTTCCAGGGAGGGAGAGAGAGAGACTGACTGAGGGAGAAAGACAAACATGGAGAGACAGAGAGAGAGAGAGAGAGAGAGAGAGACTGACAAGGAGGGAGAGAGAGAGACTTCCAGGGAGGGAGAGAGAGAGACTTCCAGGGAGGGAGAGAGAGAGACTGCCTGAGGGAGAAAGACAAACATAGAGAGAGAGAGAGAGAGAGAGAGAGAGAGAGAGAGAGAGAGAGAGAGAGAGAGAGAGAGAGAGAGAGAGACTGACAAGGAGAGAGAGAGAGAGACTGACAAGGAGGGAGAGAGAGAGTAAAGGAAGTTAGAAAGGTAGGTTAATTAGCTGACAGTGTATTCACAGCAGGGGATGGAACCATAATTATTTTTCCAATTGTTTCATTCTGAACAGAACCATTGTTTTTTTCCATTCCCTTCCACTGTTCCAACCAGCAATTTAAAGTTCTGAAACGGTTTGAACCCCCCCAAAAGTACCGGTTTATATCGTTACTTTCTTTTCCTTTAGCTCTACATTAAATGATTTCACCAATCAGTGCTGATAGAGCGGCTTGCGTTGGAGCGGGTGAGCTATTCACATTGGACAGACGAGTGTAGGGCGTGAGATGCGAGTTGACAGAGAGCTAGAGATGGTGGAGGCTTGGCTTTGAAGCTTTGGCCATCTTTTTGCTATGACATGCATTATCTGAATTTGAGCCCACAGAATTATCCCTATGGAGGAGTGGCTTCTCTGAAGGAGCTTTGAATGTGGCACCAGAAATCATATTGAAATAAAGTATTTTTGTAGTTAAAAAATCCAATGTGAAACGTGATAACTATAGTATCCTTAACTAACATCGAAAAGGCTAATCCATTCTCTAATTTAAAAAATTGTAATCACACTTGTAACGTCAGCAGGCTACTAGACTACGCTTTAGATAAGGAGCCTACACACCGGCAAAGATGTTCAGCTGGCAGCCAGGCACTGGACTACGTTTCTGAGTGACAGAGGGCTTTGCATAGGCGAATCGCTGTGTTTATTTTGTGGGATATTACGTTATTAACCGGGTTCCCATGCTTCCCATCACATTTATTTGCAATTCTGATTATATTCCTCGAAAAATGTTGTTTTCTCGTTCTGTTCCCTGATTCAGTGGGATGATCTGGAGTTGACTGTTTATGTTCCCTGATTCAGTGGGATGATCTGGAGTTGACCGTTCATGTTCCCTGATTCAGTGGGATGATCTGGAGTTGACTGTTTATGTTCCCTGATTCAGTGGGATGATCTGGAGTTGACCATTTATGTTCCCTGATTCAGTGGGATGATCTGGAGTTGACCATTTATGTTCCCTGATTCAGTGGGATGATCTGGAGTTGACTGTTTATGTTCCCTGATTCAGTGGGATGATCTGGAGTTGACCATTTATGTTCCCTGATTCAGTGGGATGATCTGGAGTTGACTGTTCTGTTCCCTGATTCAGTGGGATGATCTGGAGTTGACCGTTTATGTTCCCTGATTCAGTGGGATGATCTGGCAGACACGTGCATGTATGCTCGTACACACACTACACCCCCCCCCCCCCCCAACTCACTCTCTCCGACACTCTACCATCACCATAGCAGCCCTTCATCACCATGGTTTTAATGTAGCTGTCTATTCATATGCATCAGCTTGGCTACACCTCGATCTCTTACCAAAACCACACAGAAAGGTCATATGCAAATAGTCCTATTATATCAAATTAGTGAGTGTGGAACAAACTCCACATCACTGTTCCCTTCATGTCTAAATAGACCTTCTCTCTCGTTGTGAAACATGCAGCTCTAAAACAGCTGATTAAGATCCTAAGATCCTCGCTTTGATCTTAGGGAGAATATTCTTCATCATCATCATCATCATCCGTAACCCTGGACGCTCTACTGCCCTCTCTCCCCTCCTCCCTCCTCCCCTCTCCTCCCTTCCTTCTCTCTCATCTCCTGTCCTCTTCTCTGTTTCCTCATAGGCCTGTTCTTCCCTCGTTCTGACGGTAGGTGTAACGACTGGCTGGGCTGTAAACATGCTGAATGATGGACTGTTTAATATGAGCCAGGACAGAACCATAATGGGCACCTGAATGGCATTATAACAACAGATGAGTGATTGTTTGTAGCAGTAGTGAAGGTTAGTGGAGGATAAACAAGGAGGATGCAAGGGAGTTGAAGCCATTATGATTTAGACAATGCATCAAGCAATGCTAAAGTGCTAAGACAGCATTTTTGTCAGCTAATGTCTGCAACCCAAAACCCCTCCTGAGAAATATGCATCAATGCAAAAAAAATACAAAAATACTGCCATTATTATGTATACAGCGCATTAGGAAAGTATTCAGACCCCCTTTTTCCACATATCGATACGTTACAGCCTTATTCTAAAATGTATTTAATAAATATTTTTCCTCATCTGTCTACACACAATTCCCCATAATGACAAAGCAAAAAACTGTTTTTTAGAAATTTTGCAAATGTATAAGAAATAAAACTGTAACATCACATTTGCATAAGTATTCAGACACTTTACTCAGTACTTTGTTGAAGCACCTTTGGCAGCGATTACAGCCTTGAGTCTTCTTTGGTATGGCTCTACAAGCTTGGCACACCTGTATTTGGGGAGTTTCTTCCATTCTTCTCTGCAGATCCTCTCAAGCTCTGTCAGGTTGAATGAGGAGCGTCACTGCAAAGCTATTTTCAGGTCTGTCCAGAGATGTTTGATCGGGTTCAAGTCCAGGCTCGGGCTGGGCCACTCAAGGACATTCAGAGACTTGTCCCGAAGCCACTCCTGCGTTGTCTTGGCTGTGTGCTTAGAGTCATTTCCTGTTGGAAGGTGAACCTTCGCCCCAGTCTGAGGTCCTGAGCACTCTGGAGCAGGTTTTCATCAAGGATCTATGTACTTTGCTCCGTTCATATTTGCCTCGATCCTGACTCGTCTCTCCGTCCATGCCGCTGAAAAACATCCCCACAGCATGATGCTGCCACCACCATGCTTCACCGTAGGGATGGTGCCAGGTTTCCTCCAGACATGATGCTCGGCATTCAGGCCAAAGAGTTCATTCTTGTTTCTCATGGTCTGAGCGTCCTTTAGGTGCCTTTTGGCAACCTCCAAGCGGGCTGTCATGTGGCTTTTACTGAGGAGTGACTTCCGTCTGGCCACTCTACCATAAAGGCCTGATTGGTAGAGTGCTGCAGAGATGGTTGTCCTTCTGGAACGTTCTCCCACCTCCACAGAGGACATCTGGAGCTCTGTCAGATTGCCCATAGGGTTCTTGGTCACCTCCCTGACCAAGGCCCTTTTCCCCTGATTGCTCAGTTTTCCGGGAGGCCAGGTCTCGGAAGAGTCATGGTGGTTCCAAACTTCTGTGTTCTTGGGGACTTTCAATGCTGCAGAATTTTTTTCTTACTCTTCCCCAGATCTGTGCCTCGACACAATCCTGTCTCGGAGCTCTACGGACAATTCCTTTGAACTTGGTTTTTACTCTGACATTCAATGTCAACTGTGGGACCTTATTTGGACAGGTGTGTGCCTTTCCAAATCCTTTCCAATCAATGGAATTTACCACAGGTGGACTCCAATCAAGTTACAGAAACATCTCAAGGATGATCAATGTAAAATGGATTCACCTGAGCTCAGTTTCGAGTCTTATAGCAACGGGTCTGAATGTTTATGGTAAGGTATTTCTGTTGTTTT